>NC_067455.1:13173889-13492736 GCF_025434085.1 Hippocampus zosterae
CTACTACAAAGTGTACAGCAGAGGAGGTACACTTTCCAAACATGGCTTACATACAAAGGTTTGTCTGCTTGAAAATGCTGAAAACAGATAAAAGTGATATTCGTTTCTGAACATTTATTGATTAAAATGGAGGTTTTATATGAAATAACATGTACACCATGCCATGAACACGCAAGAGAATAGAGCGCAGATTTTACATTTAAAGGTTAAGATAAAAGGAATTATGGGAGAGAAAAGCAGCCCTATTAATTCATCTCCCTTGCCTTCCAGTTGAATTTTTCATGGTTTTATGCCTTTCTATAGGCTCATTTGCATGTTTTTGCGTATCACTGATGACGAGCCAAGGATAGAAATGGTAAACACAGCAAAAGAACTAAGAGAAGTTCTTTTTTAAGGTTTACCATTACCAACATTTAGGTGGATTGTTTCTTGATTTACATTTTTACTTTTCAATTAGTTTTTTGGAGGGGGGGGGCACACAATCTGAACATCAAACTACCTTCTCAAATGGATTGTGTTCTACTAAAATTCATGTAAAAATTGTACTTTTGTACTATTGTTTTTCTGAACTTTTCCACTTGAATCCTGATCTGCAAAGAACACTCAAAAAATGGTTGCTTTAAAAGTAATTCAAATGGGATCAAACAGTTAACCCAGTGCTGGGTCCAAAATTGTGTTTACTTGTGTCCCAGACCAAAGTGACTCTGTTTACTTGAATCCATGCGGCCATCCAGTTTCTGTACTACATGTCCTCATTAGGATCACGGGTGAGCTGGGGGCCATCTGACTGACTGGCCACCATTTAGTCGCGAGGCACGTGCAACCATTCACACTCATAAATACATCTATGGACAATCAAGAGTTGATTCGATGAAGAGCTGAATCGAGCGTGCATGTTTCTGGAAGATGGAAAAACAGAAAATTCCCTAGGTAGGTACAACAACAACAACAACAAAAAAATAAGATTAAAAATCTAAATTCAGTGTGTGTGGGCGTGAGGGTGCGTGTTTGTGTGACCTTCCACATGTTCTGTGGAAAATAAGCAAATAAGTGAAAAGGATCTGTGAAATGGAAGCATGTGCCAAAACATGACTTTATATCATTAAAAGTTTCAACAGCTGCTGATATGTTCATTACGTGTGTGCGTATGTGTATGCATGTCACAAGCAGGCCAGTCTGCATGTGTTTTCACTCAGCTCTTTGAGCAAGGTCCCTCCCATGATTCAGACACCAGGAGACCCAATAAAACAAAGTGACAGAACATAGTAACTTTAAAAACAAAATGTTTTCAATCTGTGCCCTGCGCCCGCTCCCAGCTTTGCAGAGTGTCGCTGAAATGCCGGTAATTTGCACTCAAATTAAGATTCAAGCTGTTTCCCAAAAGCCGCCACTGTGCATTGTATACGCCAGCAATAAAACAACCCCGCTGGTAATGGAGGCGGTAATGCAAGCTCATACCACACAAGTGATGCAGTACAAATTTCACCATTATAAAGTGATAAATGTGAGGCTTAAGTTTGCCACGTAGGTTTACAGTACTCACCGATGCAAGCGTGGACCCTGACTGACAGCTGTGTTCGAAGTATGAGGTTGTGTTTTCTGCCTCTCCTGAAAAGAAAAAAAAATACAAATCTGTGTGTTCATTAAGGCAGAAACAGAATGAATAAATCATAGTATATGTTCTTGGAAGTTGTATTTAGAAGTACTGCTAAGAAAATAGCTTCAATGGGAATGGGAAAACCAAAAACAAAGATTGCATTTAAACCTCTTATTTTTTCAGCTGTTAGAAAACAAAAAGAAGCAGGGCAAGCAGCACAAGGAAAAGGTCTCCATGGGTGAAATTGAAGGATGGGAGCAGCCCACAGGTCAACTCCGCCCACAGTGTTAATGGAGACGCGCAAAGACTCGATCACCATCCTGTCAACGGCATACAATGTCTGAGTGACAAACAAAGAGAAAAATGCCAGAGGTTCACCACAATGCCGCTCCAAAGGCTCTCCACTCAGAGGTTCATGTAAGTTGGTGTTTTAGATGGATCAGGCCTGGGGGGGGCTACACGCACCAAAAATAAACAAATAATCACATCATACAGAAAAAGATCATTCAGTATGTTACTGACTTCGCTACTTCCATCTATTAGTAATATTAATGGTTTATTTCATGCCTCCCTTACCCGCAGAGAGTCGACGTGCCTGTACAATTTAAAAATTGTGGACTGAAAGAAAAAAAGAAACGACCAAGAACATAGACACGACAATGTGGAGTCTACTCGAGCACTAAATGCAGTAAGACGACACACTATCATCTGAGAGACTGTTAACTCGTTTCAGTGATAGCTGCTGTTTTGGTTAGTGACAACAGCGTTAGCCACAAAGTTCTAATGGCTGACCACTTAACCACAAATCGACTTTAGATAACTGCAGTTAATAACACTTTTTTTCATGATTTAAAAAGGGAGGCTTCTGTTGGAGGGAAATATCCACTTAGTGACTCATTGAGACAGTAGCACAACAGTGATTTGTTTTATCCATCCATCCATACATACAAAAATGTTCTAATCAGATAATCTTCACGAGGACACTCTGAACCGGTTGCCAGCCAATCGCAGGGCACACACAGACGAACAACCATTCGCGCTCACATGCACACATAGGAACAATTTAGAGTGTTCCATCAACCTGCCACGCATGTTTTTGGAATGTGGGAGGAAACCGGAGTACCCGGAGAAAACCCACGCAGGCATGAGGAGGACATGCAAAATCCACACAAGAACGTCAGAGCCGGCAAACCTGCACCTCTGCACTGTGAGGCGGACACGCCAACCAGTCGCCCATTGTGCCGCCGCAGTTTTAACCAATGTGAAATAATCCAATGTTGCCTAATTGGTCAGAAATGTTTTATTTACTGCAAATAATATGGCTTTACTGATGTACGTATGCCAGCGATATATAGTGACAGGCACAAGAATGAAATCCTCTCCCACGACATAGAAAGAGGCACATTTAACCTGTGCATCCCAATTGTTGCATTTCATTAAACGGAAAAAGTTTTTTCTTTTTGTGAGCATATACTACATACATTTTGTGACATTTTTATTTGGTGGTCTGCCATGACACATTTTTTCATTAAAAAAAACGTGCCTTTTCGCAATAAAAAGTTGAAAAGATGAAAGCACCACTATTTAAAGGTGTGAAATATGTCTTATTTTAAAATGGATGCTGCTTTACCCACTATCACATTCATAACGCGTCATCTTCAATATAAAGTCCTGCATCTATTTGAATGACAAATTGAGGCTCGATCATTTCCAGTGTCTCCAAATAAATCATGCAAACAAGCCCAGTAAACACGATTATGGTAAAGAGCACAGCAGATACAGTTACCAACACCACCAATTCAGCTCTGACAAATCGGCTTTTGTGCTTCCGGCTCAAAGGCTGTGAGAAACCTCTGACTGGCACCGCACCAAGGTGAAGTCTGTTAGTGACACTCAAACAGCAGTGGGCCTGACAGCAGAAAAAGACTCAGCTCAGAGGGCAGATCACACTACTGCCTCACTCTAAACAAGCATTAATACTGCTCAGTGCTTCCAAGTTGACATCGTTCCTCCTCCTGTCAGTGCGAGACCGGACCCGGTGCACGCGAGCAGATTACGCAGCGGGGGTCGTCCATTTAGAAAATATAATAGCAAGTAACAGGCAGATGTGAGACAGAAGCAACATCTGTCAACATTGCTCTTGAGATGAGACGGCAAACAGGAACTTAATCCAAAAGGGTAACCAGAACCCCTTCGGAACGAACGTCTGCTTTCTGTCGGCTTCACTGCAACAGTATCATTTTACTGCACCTGAGGCTATACTGGCCAGTGTGCTCATTATCAAATTAAACAAACATGCATGGAAGAGAAGAGAGGACCGCCCCTTCCCCAATTAAATATGAAAACTGGGAACTCCAACAAAGAACAGGGCATGCGTATAGAAGTATAACCGCAGAAGTACTCCTTGCGATGGACTTCATGTGGTACCTCATAAACTTTGTTTGCGCCTTGATCCAACATTCTTCTATGCATGCCCAGGTGATGGCTGATCAAGCCAAGCCAAATTCCAATTAAACATAATAGTCGTTTCTGAGAGGTCACCCGTCTGAAAAATCGTGATTGACTCCAAACATCTCAGATTTTTAATACTGTGAGAAAAGAACTAAAGGATTTACCTTTAGCTTTATGACATGACTCATTTGACATAAACATGAAATATGCAGCAAACGGCGGGCACGTGAGGGGTTCATTAAAGTTTGCATTGAAAAGAATGAAATGGCACGGGCGTGAATCACAATTGTAGTAGCATGACATCCTGAAGAATAACTCAGGAATCCTGAGTATGAAGAATCAGGTTAGGGGACAGTTAACACAGTAGGCAAGATGCCTCTTAAACCACTGACCAGGCCTGCGTATTTGTGAATACGCACACACAAAACAATGACTACGCTACACTGCACCGTTAATGGTCCCCTAAAACAGCCCTGCACACAAAGCAGCCAAGTGGTATTTTATTTCCCCCCTTGATGTTTGAGTTTCACGAGAGTACATTCATTCTCCTCCTTCAAATGAAATGTAATGCGCTCGAGTCCATCTGTGATGTCCAAGTGGGTCAAGAGAAAATGAAAAACAATGAATGCAGAGCAGTCTATAAAGGGGGGAAAATTAACACCAAAAAGTTCCTTACAATATGTTCTATGGAGCCCCGACACGTGGCACACTGACAGATATTGTGTTTGTGGAATATGAGTTAAGTCGTAAAATCCATCCATTTTTGGCCATCTCGAGGGGCGGCCATTTTGCCACTTGTTGTCGAATGAAAATGGCGTTAGAATCGCTCAGGGCTCAAGTAAGAATGAATCATGGCTCAGTTTCAGAAAACAGGTGAACCGTGAGCGGTTGTCAACTGAGCCCTGAGCAACTGTGATGCCATTTTCATTTGACAGAACCTGGCAGAATGGCCGCCCCCTGAGATGGGTAAAACCATGTGGGTTTTGCTGCTAAACTCATATTCCACAAACACACTACAGTGAAACTCCTCTACAATGAAACCTACATGGGCGATATACCCCCGAGTGTGAAAAAATCTTCATGCATTCATTAACACCATTCCCACTTTTCTGCTCCCCATACAACGAAAAAAAAAGAACTGATGCCTTATACGAAATATTTTTCTCTGCTCTTGCCTCATGACGAGATTCACTACAATAAAGTCTAATCCAACAGCGACCTCTACTGCTTCATTCGGAAACGCCAACATCAACCACCACACTGGTTTACACATGCACAGAAGTCCAGGAAGTATTTGTAATTGTTAGTTTCAGACGCAGCAAGAATGTTGCATTGCTAAAAGGGCTACAAAACGGTCGGACCTTTGGATGTCAAGCAACTCAGACAAGAAGAGCTCTGTTGCTGGAAAAGAGGGTAAAAGGGATCAAAATAAAAGACGGAGGATGCAAAATCAAAGACATTATCCAAGAAATTGATGTGTGAAGTGAAAGTGGATGCTGATCGTAAATTTCGCAATCTTTCCCTTTTTATTCCTACACTGACTACAGTATATGAAGTGTCAAATAAGTGTATGCTCATACCTATGCACTATTGGAATAAAAATAAAGAGTGTACATACATTTGTATGTTCCATTCAGTGTTTGTACACTGAATGGAACATATTATTCAGAAGAAAATCCGGGGATTGACCATTGAGACAAGAAGAAATGGATTTTAATATACTTGAACATGTACCTTCTTTGCTGTGACCAGGAAATTATGATCATCTAGCGGACGATGTAGGAAGGTGAGTGCCAGTGCTCACAAAGAAACAGCTACAATACCTTTAAGAAACATCTATTATCACTTACAACTGCCAACCGTTAATCTTCAGAACAGACTTCTATGAATGACTTCATAAGGAAAGTCTTAGCATAGGTCATGTGAGCCTAAAACAACTGTCGCACAGTGTCATTACTCAGTCCAAGAATGAAGGCGGCTATGAACGGGACTTAATTATACCATCAGAGCAGGATCCCCAAATGTCACTCTGGCAACCTAAAGCTGGTCACATGTGTCAGGGCGCAAGCCTGGGCTATCCGCTCCATTTATAACTCTAAGAGGCACTGGACCTGTGATGGGACGAAAGATTTAGGAGACCCAATCATCTAGAGCCGAGCTTCATGCAGTGGTGTGGAAGTGATTATGGCTTGTAAGTTCTTGTGATATGGATATCTCCCGGTTCTGTCAGGAGAACCTGAGTTTAATCTGATTTTGAACACCCAAGGTATGACACAGGCACCTCTGGAATGTAACCTGTCATTAATATCAATTACAGTTGCATTTTATGGCCAACGGGATAAAGGCTCGGCTTTTTTTTTTTTTGTTTTAGTCTGCTGGTTACCTCTGCTTAATAGTGGAGTGGTGTTATACTAAGGTCAGCGTGTATGACTTAGCGCAGACATAAAATGTGATCAACATCTTAACTACTTTGGAGTCCTCTAGTTGGTTCTCGTAAACGAGACTTGTAAAAGCAAAAGGCCTCATCACAAGTAATGGTCATCAAATGAACAACAGAACTACGGAGGGCGGGGGGTTTACTCTTGCACATATCATTGCCATAAAAAGCCAGGAGGTCTACTGCCCTATTTTTACAAAATAATTGGCTGGCCACTTTCACCTCACTCCCCTCCTCACCAGCCCCAGTCTCCTCAGACAACACAGTGTGGGTTTAATGACACACATCCATGTCCGCTTGTGCCAGCTGGCAAGCCGTCCGGCTTGGCACCCTGAATCAGTGAGGAGGGACGGCGCGCACCACTT
This sequence comes from Hippocampus zosterae, assembly GCF_025434085.1. NCBI lineage: Eukaryota > Metazoa > Chordata > Actinopteri > Syngnathiformes > Syngnathidae > Hippocampus > Hippocampus zosterae. The sequence goes on from NC_067455.1 coordinate 13,180,740, forward strand.
TAACCTCACGGCTCTCACTAGCTTCCCATGAGCTCCAAACCTTTTCACTTGACGTGGAATTGGGGAAAGACAGTCGTCTGGAGAGCAGCCTGTGAATTCCACGTTAGATAAATAAATCCCACACATGTTTGTGGTCCAGCAGACCCGGAAAGCGCATGCCAGTCCTTTGGATTGTGATCCTCTACTGTATGAGTGGATACATCAACACAATCCACAGTGAATAAAACATATGGAGCCAATAAAGAACCTGGCCAAAAAGTGAATTAAAAAAAAAAACACACAAACACAATTTCCAACCTTTATTTTCTTCACCCGGGTCTAGAAAATATGTCAAGACAAAACATATTAGATGCTGGGAGTTGTGCGGTGGAGAGTCAATTCTAATGAGAACACTGAGGTAACTGAGTTGTGATGGGGCAATTACTCATGAAACGTGTCAACACCTCTTAAGTGCTCGCAATGACATCACTGTTGACCTGCGGCCAAGCATTTGATTGTACGTGGACCTGTGGGGGTCTTGGAAACTTTTAACTGTCTTGTTTCTTTACCCTGATAAAGAAGTAGCACACAAACACCCCATGGACTGCGTTTCATATCAAGTACTCAGTTTATGATGGCCCGAACACAAGAACGTATGCTCAGTTACCGGTACTAACTGTTTTGATTTTGATAGTTTGATTTTTGTTTTATATTGACTGTATGGCCAAGCATGGCTTTTCATACAGTTCCTGTAATGATGAAATTTCAAACTAAGGGGCAGCACACAATAAACTAGTTTCATTCAACTGTTGTTGTTTTTTAATGTCCTACAAGTGTGTTGCTGCCAAGTACAGTATTTACTCAAAATGTGTTTTTACAGCATGTGGCAACTTGAACACAAGTTAGACTGACTACGGCATATTCCACTTTAGAGAAAAACGAATTCGGGTTATGATGTCGTCGCAAGAGCAGAAGCCACACTGTCAACCCTGCAGGTCAAATGACAATTCAATGTGGACCTTAAATGACTATTGAAGTAAGAATAAATATTGAAATTGGCTTTATAAATGTACAGTAAGTGAGATAAATAAGGGGGGGAAACCCCCCAAATAAAAATGTAAGAAATCAGAGGGAGGGAATTCTTTTTCAGGAATTGTATGCTCCCATTTGGAAGTTATGAAAATATTTTAACCGTGTCCTCTCAAAACATTTCGATCAGAGTTGGACCAAATTTCCAATGGAAAAATTGTTTCTAAATTTCGAAGTGTTTCAAGTTGATGAGCAGAGTGTAAACCGATTGTGTTCAATGGCACATACAGTAACGATTCACTGATCCAACTCTCTACGACACTAAACGGGATACTCGGTATAAAAAATGGCTGGATGGTTGATTTTTCCTGAAAAACAGATCTTGAGGGGGAAAAAAAGCACAGATGCAACTTGAAAGAGTTTTTTTCCACAAGAAAAATGCTGAAAGACTTTTGGAAGGGCAAAGGCAAACCCTTCAACTCTTTGACACACGAGGTTTGTTCCCAAAAGTCAAGTCTGGGTAGGTGAGATCAATCAGCCTACCTTCATGGGAAGGATAATATTACTAATTTGAACAAATTGTGTAATGCTGTGAAGTTACTGATGCACGAAAACCACATGAAAACCCCGAAAGGAGAGTGAAAACACACACAGACAAAGGAAATGATCTTACCCTCCTTCCTCTTGAAATCCCTCCAGTTCGTCTTTTTGCTCTGCCAGCGTCGACTCCAAGTCCAGATAGCTCCCATTATGAGACAACTGAAGTGCACAGTCATCAGGCTGCAGTAGAGACAGATGCATAGAGATCGTTCAAATTAGTTGATCTTTTTATTTTTTTTTTAAATTTTCTGAGATTTAAAATGTGTCTTTTTTTTTCTTGAACGCCTGCATAGACTTGGCTGCATATGCTCTTATTACTGGGGGGTCCCTCGGTTTACAATTGAGTTCACAAATTTGGAGGTAATGCAGTAACTATCATTGGCGTAAACATTTGTATAAAAAAAACCCATCTAGAGCATGAATGTAAACTAACGATGAAAAACAGGACGTCTGAAAGTAAGCGTGCCTTTTTGTGCCCCATGAGAGCATATTTTCACTCCTGATTATTACAACAGTATGAAACCTCAAAACCATATTGGGACCATCAACAATTGAGGACTGCGTGTAAATGTGCAATTCTTGATGTGGCATCTATTTTAAACATCTCTTGTAGATCATTTCACAAAGGGGCAAACTAGAATTTTTCATTGAATTTGAAGAAATGACAGGTATTATTATATATATTTTTTTTAATGACCGCAACCTGTTGCTTCAACGGCAAAGCACATCCAAGTGGAATGTCTGCTGTTTCTATTGAGTATGCTGATGACATTTTCAAATGTTTTGTATCTAGCTCTTCATCCACCAAGAGATCTCTCCCCCTTCTGTCTTGCTCTCTCTCCACTGAATTATGTCATTGACCTCTCCCTGTCACCAAACGTAGCGCCTGCCCTCTTGGTGCACCGATCATGTGTGCACTAGGTAAAGTATTTGATGTGCCTAGGCTCCAACGGATGTCGAGAGAACACTTATCAGCTCCTGTCAGCACGTAACAATGACAAATTTGGGAACAGCTTGTCAGTGTGGTGTCTCTTATCTCTCGTGTTGCTCTCTTTGATCAACTGTCACACAAAAGGGGTTTGGAGAGGAGGTGTGATTTGTTTTGAGGGCTTTTCATAAGTTGATTGTAGTGTGCAAGACTAAGTCTGGGTTTTAAATATCGATGAATCGAATCAATTTGTCAGGCCCTCCTATGTGTTTTTTGCATGTTCGAACTGTAGTTGCTTGAGTTACTCAGAAGTTAACTTTTGTTTTTTTAATCTCGACCAGGTATTTGCAGGGATGTACCAGTTAGCAGTTTCCTCAAGAATATGATTAATTGAGCTGACTGGGGAGGAAATGTAAGGGAAAGACATTTTAGTGATGGTCATTTTTGTGTTGCTGATATTCTAAGGATTCCATTTAGGGACTGATAAATACACTTATTTAAGGAGATTTTAAAGGACCCTATGAAGACATAGTAAACACAATGCACAGTACTTCAATACTATTATTTCTGCGGGGCTGACACTCTTGTGTGGATTACAGTTACTACCCCAAAATTAACTGGTCAATCGGTAGAGGCAGACAGAAAAAAGGCATGGGAAGCCAAGACAGACGAAGCCTAGAGCACTTATCCTGACTGCAAATTACAGACTCGCACATCCAGACATATACACCAAATTAGGATGACCATTTGTTTATGCCGAAAGACTAATTTGCCTCTAACGTGAATGTGAATGACAGTCACATGAAACATGACGTGAAGACACTGTATGAGAGACAAACACCAAAAAGGGGAAAATACTTTGGTAAACTGCAAGATCTCCCCTTGCGGATGATGTAGTCTGCTGGATATGTGACGTGGGTCATTGGAGAACGTCTTGCACCACTGATCGTGTTTATGTGTGTAATCGCACATACAAATCTGAGACCATGGCCCTCAGTTGGAAAAGGGTGTAGTGCCCTCCCCCGGATATGGGAGGAGTTCAATTATCTTGGAGTTTTATTCACGCGTGAGGGCAATGAACAGAGGGGAAGATCAACAGACAGATTGGTGCAGTGCCTGCTCTGGTGCGAACTCTGCTTCGGTCTGTTGTGGTGAAGTAGGAGCCAAACTAAAAGGTGAAGCTCTCAATTTATCAGTAAATCTTTGTTCCTACCCTCACCTACTGTCACAAGCTGCCAACCCCGGTTATTCAGTAGAAAATTGATGGATGGAGCTATTATCTGACGCAAAGACATCTTATACTGAAATGCTGGTTAAAAGAAGTCGACCAACTTGATAGTGTCGACCAATTTATGTGGTTGAAAATGTACACTGTACTTCAAAACTATGATAACTAATTTTAAGACCATAAGTGTGGTCCCCGAAACCAATGTTACATGTTTCCGCATGGACATTTGTTGCTGCAGACTTCCGGATACATGCTGCATTCTTGCACAAACAGAAGTATCCATCCATGGATTATGCCCAGGGGTTTGCAGTTGTTTTTGTCCACAATACTGTCAAAATTAAAGTTTTATGTCGCTACTTCAAAGTGGAGCTGTGGTCCCATGGCATTGGCAACGCAGGGCCGTAAACGGATGACTAAGAGCCACTGTCGTAAATGCTCGTACTAACAAGCTCCATAGTGTTGTTGCTTTAACATTTCCGTCGGTAAATCAGCCCTTGTGTCAGATTCCTGCATTTCCTTGAGTAGAAATATGTCAATAAATCCAAGAGCAGTTTTATCACATCAAGGGCGGTAGGGTTTTTTTTTTTCTTAGCTGTTCCCCCACCCAGGATTTGAACCCATGGTGGCCCTGTGCTGTGACCAAGTCCAGAGAGGGAACCACAAGTTGTGTGCTCTCACACTGAGCCTTAGCCTCTCCCTTCAACCACCATAATGTGGTCCACTGACCAGGCAGGCAGTTAAGGCAGAAAGACTAAAAATAAACAACATGCAATTTACAATTGAACTGTGCTATCTCCTTCCAATACATGTGCATCTGCACAATATACACTTTCAAAACGCTTCCATTTGTACAAACGCAACCTTTTCATACTTCGTTTTTGCTTGAAAAGGACATGTTTATGACAGATTACAACAGTAATGAAGACAGCAAAAGTATTATAGTGGGATTCCTACGCTAAGAAATAACAGTCCAAACTGCAGAGACCGGCAAAACCACAAATGTGCATAACAATGTGTAAAAGTATTCGAAGGCCTTTTGACAGGCACTGAGGAGGAACCTGTATTTTACAACATTTCACATAACTTCTCATTATGGCACTCTATAATTTCTAGTGGAAGAAAAATGGAGGAAAACAAAGTGTCCAGATTGAAATTGGTAAGTGAGAGTGCATCCTCTAAAACTGAGCAATATTTTCCCTTGACTTGGACACACTCTGCAAACCAGACTCAAGGCCACCAAGTCACATCACGAGAACGAAGGAAAAGAGAGGAAAGTGTTTGAAAGTGCGTATATCAATTGATTTATGTAGATAATGATAGAATTGAGTCGCTGATGATGTATAGCTGTACGTGAGATCGATTACCACTCAGTGACGGTTGTCAGTCTCTATATGTGCCCTGTGACTGACTGGAGTCAGATTCCAGAGTATGCACTGAGCCAGTCATAAGAATGCATTATTTAAAGTTAAAAATAAAAAATAAATATGTTCACTGAATGAAGCCGTCAAATTATTATGTTATGTTATATTATTATTCCATTCATTTCCTAACATTAAAATGTTGTCCTTATAACTTTATGAACTGTATAAGAAAAAGCGACTGGTTGCGACACAATGAGCACCATTTTTATAAAACTGGTAACAATGACTCCTAATTGATTTTTGACAATGCAGCGAATGTAGTCACTCCCTTTAGAATTTGATCAGCCCTGAAACACCCAACATGCACACAAGTGGTTTATGCCAAGACAGCAGAATGACAGCGACGGAAACGGGGTAGGGATTGCACATGTGAGCCATTTCAACTCCCTGGGCATCCGTGTGTTTGGGGCGTACCATTTATAAACAGGAAACAGTTCAAAGACAACAGCGTTTTTGTCACTGCGAATATCCAGGTCTGTAAGACTCCTCCAAATCTTGAGGATGTCCGTTGCTGAAACGCAGACTGGCCTCGACATTAGGTACACTTTGCACAGTTGAATGAGACCAACGGCCATCACAACAATTCTGCTTTTCAGAAACATCCATACTTTTTATTGCAGAGCCAGCATTTAAAAACAAATAAAAATCTCCCTGCAAGTGTGTCTAACTAGTGAGTGTGCAACATTTCCGCCTGGAGTCAGCTGGTACAGGCTGCAGCAACTCCCAGCGACTCTGTTCAGGATAAGTGGTAATGAAAATGGATGGAACAGATGGACGGACTGGGCATGCCATAAGGAGCGAAATGCTGCACAATGATGCTGCAGGATTAAGTTGATGAACTGATTTGCTGCAAGTGCGGACTCTTACAGCCTCTTTAGAACACTGCTGTACTTTTATTTTACATTTTTTCTCAGACATTTTTTCATTTTTTCTCAATTTCTCAGCTCACAATTGAAATGTGCTACACAGTGAGAGCATTTATCAAAACAGTTCAGACAAATGCAGTTCTCAAAATCCTGAGTAAATCGCTCAAAAGTCAATATTTGTGTCCCCGAACATATCAGTGCCATCAGAACGACAACTCTTGGTGTCATTGCGTACAGATGACACCAATTGCTTAGTTACGTTGTGAATATAAAACTGGACTCGGGAAGGATGTTCGGGTGTGAACTGCCACTTAAGTTTTGATGATGAATTCAGTACTCTGAATTGAAAGTTCCACATTTGTGTACGTGGAAGATTGATTGTAAGAGACTGGGCAGGATTCACGTTTCACTTTTACTCTGTACACTATAATTTACTGTTTGCAGTATAATTTTTTTTTTATTGTGATACAGAAAACAGCAATGCATGAAAAAAAATAATTTAAAAAAGCAAGAAAGTAGAAAAAGTAGTGGGCCACAAATTCTCATTCACCTCACAGCAACTATCTTCACCTCCTATGAGCTATTTTAGAAAACGGATTGATCATTTGTTTATCTAATGCTTCACACACGTTCCTTTCATTACAAAAAGTCAAGATTCGCCTTAATGGAAAATTTATACAAATATGTCAGATATATAATGACGTGTTCAACTGTTTGACTTATCCACTGAACTCATACCAAAATGTTGTTGGGTGTGAGAGAATTTAATAATGTCGGAAAGAGCCTAGAATTCTATATAATCAGTTGCATGGATGTGCCAAACCAGCTGCAATTTGTTCAGAGAAATGTAAAAATTCTTATTTTTATATGCACAAGTGAAACAAGGATGTGAAATGATCTGAGAAATGCCCTAAAGCAACTGAGAAAAACTGTTAAGTGCCACCCAAAAAAAAAACCAAATCAACATTAGCGACTTTATAACCACCCAACCCTCATTTGAGTACAGTGATCTGCAGCCTATCCCAGCTGACTTAGGCCAAGAGGCGGGGTACACCCCGGACTGGTCACCAGTCGTTCGCAGAGCACATACTGACAAAGAACCAGTCAAATCAACATCCACATCTTTGGACTATTTTGAACAGGAAGCCCATGCAAGTGCAATGAGAACATGTAAACCCCACAGAGGAGCGACTCAAATCCTGTACCACTACACTGTGAGGCTGCCAAGCTAACCCGTAGCTCACTGTGTTGCCTGTACTTACAACAATCCCATTCATCCATTTAATCCCCTTACCCTCACGAGAGTGGCGGGCATGCTGGAGCCTATTCCAGCTGTCTTCGGTACACCCTGAACTGGTTGCCAGCCAATCGCAGAGGACACTTGGACGAACAAGCATTCACGCCCACAATCAGGGACAATTTACGTGCATGGATTTTGGAATGTGGGAAGAAACCGAAGTACCCGGAGAAAACCCACGCAGGCACGCATGCAAACTTCACACAAGAAGGCCGGAGCTGGATTCGAACTCTGCACCAGTACATTGTGAGGTGGACCACCTTGCCGCCCTAAAACAATCCCTTCAATGAAAATAATCTACACCACTATAAAACAATGAATATATGTCGTTTTTTAAAATCCGGTCAAACTCCTGCTTCCTTTTCTCAACAAAATATTCCCACCCCACATTAAAAATCACACACAGTTCCCAAATAACCATAAAGTCGTTTGATAGTATATGGCACGCTTTCATGCGTTTAGCGTTAACGTGTATCAACGTCAGCATCCCACATCAGCAAAGCGCACTTGCTGAATGGCCCATCCATGTTGTATTTCTTGGCAGCAGCCCTTGGGGCTAATTATTAATGTGTATGTGTGAAGGAGCAGGTGAAGCATTAAAAGGCATGTCAACAGTGCATACCTTATGCGGGGCTCTTAGCAGCCTGTGCACTCCAGCAATTTGATTGATGAGCGGAATATCTTCCCTGAATGTGTACACTGGAGGTCTGCTGGGCTCCGGGAAGTTGGTGCTGTTGAATGGATCAGTATCATCTAAGAACTGCACCCTGCACACAAACGTAGCCATGGCGTGTCCTCCATGCAAGGCCGGCTCTGGGGACAAAACAGCGGATGCCTCCCGACAGAGGCTCCGGCGCAGGTTCCTCCGCAGTTGTCTCTTGTTAACCTACTCGGAGCGTCTCCATGCGGGACACCCACCACCACCTCCACCATGCAACACCATGCACCAAGCCGGGACAGGACAGTAGACACAGCCGGTGCAAGAAAGTCAAAATCCGGAGCTTCGTCTTTGTCTTACGCTCTCTGTCTCTTTCTTATGCGGCATTCGGCAGCATTGTGGTGCTGAAGCGCAGAGCGGATGAGGACCTCACTTCGCGATCTTTTTCCTCTTCCAGAGCGATGCACCAAACACATACTGCCTGGAAGCAGACTTCGGCTCATGTTACAAGAATGGTGGCGCCCTCAAGGGGCCATAATGAGAAGTACACGTTGATGAACACATCCCACTTAATTAAATGCATCCAGAGAGCCGCGCTGTAAAAACACGCACACGATTAAAAATAAATATGATATTGGAAATGTAATTTTAGAATTAAAAGGTACACTTAAAGACTCCACTGCATCATGAGGAATAGGAGGTGATTCGAATTAATTTTTTTAGTCACAAATATATCTGACAGTGTCCATCGAAACTGAAAATGTTTTTCTTTAGAAAGGCAACATTTAGACAGACAGACAGACAGACAGATAGACAGATAGATAGATAGATAGATAGATAGATAGATAGATAGATAGATAGATAGATAGATAGATAGATAGATAGATAGATAGATAGATAGATAGATAGATAGATAGATAGATAGATAGATAGATAGATAGATAGATAGATAGATAGATAGATATAGCATTTTCATCTCATTTCATGCCCATCCTTTTATTTTGAAGACCCGTTTCCTGTTCGTCAGCCTTACGCGCCTCATTTGTAACTTTATCGAAGCAATGGGGTGTCCAGGCCACCTGTTCACCTCTACCAGACCTTTGAATTGACACTTTAACTGTGTTTCCTGTGTTGCCAGATCCCGTTGCAACACAGAAAGCAATACATCACTGTGTCGCAAAAAACAAATACCAAAAACAAGGTAGAATAGAGAACATAGTGTGGTCTACTTAGGGAAAATGGTGCATCAAGTGACGAATCAATTACCATGCAGTCTTCCTGCACTTGACGTTTGTGGCTTTTTGGCCACAAATTTTCATCCACATTATAAAGAATATATTTTCTTATTATGGACTGTTTCAGAAAACGTGTTCATGTAATGCTTCACACATTTCCCTTTGTTAGAAAAAGTCAATTCACATGGGGGACGATAACCTCTTTGGACATTCATGACCTCATCGCTCGGTTGTGGGGTCGTGTCCACACAACCGACCATCCACACGACCATTAATTATTACCATGTGTGAGTTAATAACTTCTCTTATTGTGCTGAGTCCATGCTTTTGGGGTCTAAACCGGTCACGTGTCAGATAGCTAGATGAACGAACACAGACACAGATGGAATGCGAGAATGACAGACAGATAGGATGGACCGAGAGGCGGATTTCACTTGCCTTCTCTCACTTTTACAGTTGCCAGGTAATACTGGTTTGTACACAGTGAGTTGTGCTGAGACAGTGATTACCCAAGCCTTGAAGGCCACCCTGTACAGTAAATACTACTAAAATGATACGTTTCCCCATAAATGTTTACAAGAGCAATGACCTGTCGCTGTCAGATAAGACACCACCGGTACTTAAGTTTCATGGGTGGGCTTCAAAAGATGTCACACCTCTGACTTCAAGCTCCCTGTCAATATTTAACAGAGATCCACTATATAGTCCATCATTTACATCCCAGGAACAGTACAGTGCGTAACCCTAGCATCGTGTTTATTGACAGATCATGAAGCTCACAGTCCCCAACGCGGGCCTGGATGACAGGATACTGTCGCACCCGCAGTTGGACAAGCTGGAACAGGACGAGGCGGGTGACAGGCCCAAATGGGAGAACAAAGCACAGTATATGCTGACCTGCGTCGGGTTCTGTGTGGGACTGGGAAATGTGTGGCGCTTCCCCTATTTGTGTCAGAGTCATGGAGGAGGTGAGTTTACAACCATACACGGTGTATTCTTTGTAATATTGTGTGGTCTTGCTAAATGATATTTAACTCTATGCTATTAAAATGACCATTTTTTTTTGCTTGTTTCGTTTTGAAATGAGTAAAACCGAGATGAATCCAGTGAGAAGGTTTTTGACCTGTAATGTCAACTATAACCAGTTCAATTTACTTGGAAAAATAACATTCAAGAGGCTACAGCAATTTCTGGCAAGTAGGGGCTGTGCCCAACATGTGACAATAATCTTACATGCATATTTTTATGTGGTTGCCCCCCGCCCCCCGCCACCACCTCATCGACTCACGACTGTATAGAGGAGCCATCCTTGAACACTTTTGCCATAATGCCATACGGTATGCAAAACAAAATCGGACAGCAAAAGTGGGACCTTAGTCAAGGTGAAAAGAAAAATGAACAGTTCCAGAGAGCAGATACTTTTGGCACATACTTGCAAAGAGTTCCTCGAAGAGGTATTTGCACAAGAGATAACTGAGAGATGTCAGACATATTTGAAATACTTTTGCAAGCAGGAGCGGGCATAATGATCTGAATGAGTTTGAGTTAGATTTATTTATTAATTTTTTATTATTAAGCATGTCCATTTATTTTGGCTTTATTATTTGAATTGTGATTGTGACAGCGCCCGGTAGTCCAGTGGTTAGCACGTCGGCTTCACAGTGCGGAGGTACCGGGTTTGATTCCAGCTCCGGCTTCCCTGTGTGGAGTTTGCATGTTCTCCCCGGGCCTGCGTGGGTTTTCTCCGGGTGCTCCGGTTTCCTCCCACATTCCAAAAAACATGCGTGGCAGGCTGATTGAACACTCTGAATTGTCCCTAGGTGTGAGTGTGAGTGCGAATGGTTGTTCGTTTCTGTGTGCCCTGCGATTGGCTGGCAACCGATTCAGGGTGTCCCCCGCCTACTGCCCGGAGACAGCTGGGATAGGCTCCAGCAACCCCCGCGACCCTAGTGAGGATCAAGCAGTTCGGAAGATGAATGAATGAATGAATGAATGAATGAATGAATGAATGATTGTGACAGGTCATAATTTAATGTGGGCAGGATTTTATTTTAAATCACAGAAGGGTTCATTCATTTCAGTAATTCAGTTTGAAAATTGAAATTGTTGAATTGAAATTGAAATGTTGAATAGATTGATGAAGTATATGGCCAGAAGCTCAATTACATTTTGCATTAATAAAATAACGAATGTTTCTTGCATCACATTTAATTTCCTTGAGATGGCAATTTTTGTCTGTTTGCAGAGATCAAGAATGAAATCCAATTAATCAAAATGAGAAACAAACATTTTCCCTCTGTGTATGGTGTAGTACTATTCAGTAGGACTACTTACTGAATTGAGCTGCTAAAATGCACATTTTCCCGCAGGCTCTTGTAATTTATTTAATTGATACCATATAATTTATGTACCTAGAGTACAATGTATAATGCATTGGTTATGTAATGTCCTTTTTAGTCAACAGTACATAGAGCAGTAATCCAGTTGTGCATTTTTCATCATTGTATTTTGTAATGACTGTGGTCTTTCAACCAAATCGCCCCACGGGGACAATGAAGGCACCCCAATCGAATTGTTTCAACGGTGTGCTCAGAAACAAATCCGGTAACCTTTTTTCAACTCAAGTGCAATCGCAAAGAACCATGGTCATGTTATTGTCGTCTGTATCTTACCGCTACATATACAAGCTTTTTTAAGCTGCTGATCCAGCAATACGTATTTCCTCACTGGAAGATAAGGCTTTTTTTATATTCCGTTTAAAGCCTGGCATTCTTGTAAAAGTGCACGTGCTTTCTGGCTCGCAAAACAGTCTGCATCAGCTGCCTGCTTTTATGTTTGCTTGCGTCATTCCATCCTCATTTATATGATAGGATGTAAATAAAGATAACAGCATTGAACTGTTTCCCGTGCAGGGGCGTTTATGATCCCCTTTCTAATCCTGCTGGTTCTCGAGGGAATCCCTTTGCTTCATCTCGAGTTCGCCATCGGTCAGCGTTTGAGGGCAGGCAGTTTGGGGGTGTGGTCCTCCATTCATCCTTATTTGACCGGGATTGGTGAGCATCATTCATTGTATTGTTGAAGTTGTCCTTAGTGGACCCTAAACAAAATGAAAACGTGTATTCACAGGGATCGCCTCCATGTGTGTCTCTTTGACTATCAGCCTGTATTACAACACCATCATTGCTTGGATTCTTTGGTACTTCTTCAATTCATTCCAAGACCCCCTGCCTTGGAGCCACTGTCCGATGAATGAAAATTTAACAGGTATATCTCCACTGAATATTCGGGAATACGTAGTTGCACGGAGGACTTTTTAAAAAAAAGTACAACAACAACAACACCATCGTAATTGCAGGCCTGGTCTCCGAGTGTGCAAGGAGCTCCCCAGTTGACTACTTCTGGTACAGGGAGACTCTGAACACAACTGCAAATATTTCGGATGACGGCGGCATACAATGGCGCGCGTTGATATGTCACATATGTGCCTGGGCTGTGCTCTACGTTTGCATCGTGCGAGGTATCGAGACCACTGGCAAGGTACTGCATAGGGGGACGAATGATGGAACCTCGACTTTCAATTCATTGCGTCTGGTTTGAGACAAAGAGATCACGTACGATTCCTCTTGACAGGCCGTATATGTGACTTCGACTCTTCCGTATGTGGTGCTGACCATCTTTCTGGTCAGGGGGTTGACGCTGAAGGGATCTTTGAGTGGACTCAAGTTTCTATTCACACCTAACGTAAGTTTTTTAGGAGCACTTTCATGTAAGGCGGTATGCCACTGAATGGTGAGCATGCCTTTGCCGTTGTGTCATTGACCGCAAATGGCGTCATCCTGATCAGAGTTCCTCCGGCCACATTGCAAGAATCTAACGACTTGGTTCATATTTTCATGGGGGCCGATCATTGGGTTTTAATTCCATGTGCAAACCTAAGATCAGGTTCATGATGAATTGCTTCCAATCTGCAGCTCGCAGAGCTGGCTAACCCTTCAACGTGGATGAACGCAGGTGCTCAGGTCTTCTACTCCTTCTCTCTGGCTTTCGGGGGTCTTATATCCTTCTCCAGCTACAACTCAGTACAGTAAGTCCGACCTTTGACAGCTTTTAAAACCACGCAAGCCTCACCTTGTACCTGTGTATGCTTTCAGTAACAACTGCGAACAGGACGCAGTGATCATCTCTATGATAAACGGCATCACGTCTATTTTCGCCGCGACGGTCATCTATACAGTCATCGGCTTCAGGGCAACGCAACAATATGACACCTGCATTAATGGGTGATTGTTATTCATCACATTCTGACATCAATGTATCACTGCATCCTTTCTACCTGCTGAAATACCGTATTTTACATTTCAGGAACATCCTGATGCTCCTAAATACATTTGACCTTCCCGAGGGACACATCGTTGACAGCAACTACACTGAGGCTTTACGGCATCTCAATGCAACGCATCAGGACATTATTGAAGGACTGGATCTGGGCTCTTGTGATTTAAATACCTTTCTGAGTGAGGTAACGATTCCACAGTTGTTTTTGTTTTTGAATGAAACAATAATGGATCATCTAGAGTCAAACATAACTGGTCCATGGAAATGTTCGGGTAAAATTCGGATTTTGCGGTTACATTTTATCGTGGTTAACTTTTTTTTTTTAAACATTCCCTGTACAGTTCATAAGACAACGTCGGCAAGGGTTTGACCTTGGATTAGATTATAAAGGTTGCCTTCCTTGTTATGGGATATTGTGTGTGTGTTTTTTTTTCTTCTCCAAAATAGGCAGGCAATATCCTGGAAGTGAAACTTGACTGTGTTTGAAGATGGCAGCTTTGGGAGCATACTTGCTGCTAAATTGTCTGTTCTTTATCTTAGGGAGTTGAAGGAACCGGTTTGGCGTTTATCGTCTTCACAGAGTCCATCACCAAGATGCCTTTCTCCCCACTGTGGGCCGTCCTCTTCTTCGTCATGCTCTTCAGCCTCGGCCTATCATCTATGTTTGGGAACATCGAAGGCGTTGTGGTACCTTTGCAAGACCTCAAGGTTTTTCCGAAGAAGTGGCCTAAAGAAGCCGTCACAGGTAGCTCACACACTCTTTACACCTTTTTCCGATGTGATGGGTTTTTTTGGTTAGGTTTTTTTTTTTTTTTGTGGAAATCTTGGGAAACATTTTTTTCCATCTCCTCAGGGGTGACATGTGTGGTCTGCTGTCTGGTGGGCCTGATCTTTGTCCAAGGCTCAGGGAACTATTGGCTGTCTTTATTCGACACGTATGGAGGATCAATCCCACTGCTCGTCATTGGATTTTGTGAGATGATCTCTGTGGTTTACATATACGGGATAGACAGGTAATTCAAACAGTCTCATTTTGAATTGCATTTCCACCTTCCAAAATATTGTGTTGATGCATGTTTCGGTTTATTCATCTTCCGAGCCGCTTGGTCCTCATTGGGGTCGCGGGGGGGTGCTGGAGCCTATCCCAGCTGTCTTCGGGCAGTAGGCGGGGGACACCCTGAATCGGTTGCCAGCCAATCGCAGGGCACACAGAAACGAACAACCATTCGCACTCACACTCACACCTAGGGACAATTTAGAGTGTTCAACCAGCCTGCCACGCATGTTTTTGGAATGTGGGAGGAAACCGGAGCACCCGGAGAAAACCCACGCAGGCCCGGGGAGAACATGCAAACTCCACACAGGGAGGCCGGAGCTGGAATCGAACCCGGTACCTCTGCACTGTGAAGCCGACGTGCTAACCACTGGACTACCGGGCCGCCCTGTTTCGGTTTATGTGTATGTATAAATTGTTAAAAAAATATATGTTGATAAATCTTTTCTTTGCCCTCCTGTGCGGTATTTCCTTTAATCTCGGGTCTTCTACTGGGCTCTGCACAGGGTTTTAAGTTATTTAAATCTGAAAATGAAATTTTTTCCAGAGATGGTTGCTGTTTCATTAGCGCATCAGTCGCATACAGTCTTGGTAGACTCTAAAAAGTTAATCTGAGGCATGCAAAAGGTCATGAGGCATGATGTAAGGGCACTCCATTTACCGTTCTAATCACATTGGGTTTTTCTTTTTTTTTGTTTTGGACTTTGACATGTTTTTCGGCAAAAGTATCAATAGTAACCCATTCGAATGGATCCAGGATTAAATGATCAGGAAATATGCAAATGCAGATCTGGGCTTCGAGTCCAGGCACTAATAGCAAGTACACTGATAAGTATGACGTCAACGCGCCTAAATCATCATGCACTTTTTTTTTGTGTTTGTCTGCTCAGGTTCAATGAAGACATCGAGTTCATGATTGGACACAAACCAAACCTTTTCTGGCAGGCTACGTGGAGATTCATCAGTCCGCTCATCATGATCTTTATCGTAATCTTTTACTTCATCACTAAAGTCTCAGAAAAGGTCTTTTACAAAGCCTGGGATCTCGAATACGTACGTTTATTAACATCTGTCTTGCAGTATTCTGAATAAGGATCTTCTGCACCGTCTGTAACTCATTAATAACAAACACTGTTTGCAGGAGAAATTTCCAACTCTGGAGGAGAAGTCATATCCACCGTGGATCTATGTGATCATCTTCATCCTGGCAGGCATCCCGAGTGTTGCTGTACCTATCATTGCACTCTTCAAATGTTTAAGGGCAAAGGCAACAAAGAAGTCACAGCTCGCCATTCAAATCAATGACAAGCCCAAATTATAGCTGGCATAATATCCTTTGTTCGAATCCATTTTTATAACAGTATAGATACTTATTTTTCCAGTGTTATGAATTAATCTGTCAACTAAGATGTTGTAGCCATGTGTCCAACAGGGGTCAGTGTAGTGATGTGTTAAGTGTAAAATATTTTTGAGGCGTGTGAATAGAGTAAAAAAATTAAAATCTGCTGCAGTTCAGCTTTGCTGTTGTTTATTTTCGGTAATCTTTTTTTCGTCATTCGTTGATCTTGTCTTGTTTATGTACTTTCTATTAAAAACGTAAAGTCCTTCTTATCGGCTTTTGCGTTTTAAATATCTACTGTGTTAAAAGTATGTAATAAACTTTTGTGCACCTTTGGTTGCAGTTTTATAATGACATTTTTTGAAACATTGTGTCGAGTTTTGAGGGGATTTCACCACGATTGTAATTTAATGAGTGTAAAGGTAAAAGATAAAATGACCTTTAAAATACACATGCAATGTTATGCTATATTGCACAAATAATGGTTTGCATCATTAGAAATTTATGCATGCTATCATTTTTGATTTACAGGTTATGGGACTTTATTCATTATTGCAAGAAAAGTACTGTTCATCTAACGCCCTGGACCCTGCAGAGATTGCTCACTTAATTCTATTGTATCTCTCCTCGTGATATAAATTAACAATTTAGCCGAATAATAAATGAAGGCAAAGGACAGCCTCTTATTAATTAATGAAGGCATGAATGTATCATAGAACACCTCTGATGCAAAGAAAAGAAAATGTGAAGAGCCCACCAGTGAACTACTAAAGTTCCAGAGAGTCAAAGAATCCTGCCCACATCACTTTCATATGCTGATTTACCAACGTCATTCAAAACATGCATCTCTTAGTTTTTTTTAAATATATAACTGAGATGAATTATAATGCAACTCTATGTTCCCGCCAGCCACAGCAGCACCACATACCCGAAATGGAGTGCCATGGGATTTTTGACAGGTTTTTTTTCTCCGTTTTGGTGTTTGCAGTTTTGCTGAGCTTCCAATAAATGATACACGTGTGGCGGGTAGCTTTATCATTCACTCTCTCTCACACAGATTCACATTTAGGGCTGAGAGAGCACCTGAGCTGTCCTGATTTTTGTATCTGTGCAAGACTTGTGCGTGTTTGCCAGTTTGACAGACCATTCACTGTCAAGCTGGGAAGAACGGAGCAGATGAAGCAGCATCTGCCGAAGTGGCAATTTGGGAGCACAAAGTCGATTTAAACCTTGCACCTGCTCAGGCTGCATCATCATGGGCGCAGGTTCCACAGCTGGTTTACCACGACATATTTCATTCAAAAAAATGTCAACAGCAGGCATCAAACCCTCTGAATCATTGTATTATGTTTTAAATCATTCCACAGGGAAGCACAGTTATGGGTGGGCATGTGAACAATCAGAGTAGGGGTCAGTCTCCAAGTGTGCACTGTGCTTCTGACATGTCGAGAAACTAATGCATGTCGAGTTCACTGCATTTAAAAGGAAATGACTGGCTATAATTAAACTCAGCTGTGACCACTCCCACAGCGGTGGAGCTCTCCCTCGCCCAGTCCACCGGCCCGAGTTTGTCTGTGTAATTACCAATCCACATTCAGTTCATGTATTTAACAAATAAATGGTAACGATGTCAGCATGCTTGTAAAAATGTCAATCAAACATGTCAATCAAATCCAAAGCCAATTTTCTAGAGCTGGCAATGTCAATACAACTGTTGTGAATGCCACAACTGCCTCTCATCTCCGCATAGACACTATATAAGAGAGAAACGTGTTTGCGCCTACAGTATGTGTGTGCGCATCTACACGTATGTGTGCACGAGGAGCATGCATGTGTCCTTTTTGAGCAGGACCAGTCAGGCAGTTGTCCTTTTTGTGGAGTGGGCGGACGGTGACATTGTCCTTGCGGCCGTCACGTGCTGTGGAATATGCTGGCTGCCTTTGTTGTCCCACTGCCTGTTCTGCTTTTCTGGCACTTTCATACAATGGTGCACTTGAGCACTGGGATGCTATTAAGCTTTTCAGACTACTACGGCTTGAATTCCAGCTCTCAGGAAACACGAGCATCTCAATGTAGGATATATGGCAAAACATACATCAAGAATCAGCAGCAAGGATCGATTGTAAGACCAGAAGCAAGGTGACTCACCTACCTTTGAGTTTTTCTGAGCTAAAGGCAATATTTGTTCAACAGCAAAAACAACTTGTTTGTTTCCTGCTTTCCAATGCGATGCACAGGAGATATTATTATGACTTTTTGTTGAGGTCGTGAAACACGTGAGCGATAGTAGGATACACTGAACGACTTCATACTTCTTTGGGCTGATGTGAACTTCATCGACTTTAACAAAAGAGTGAACATGTTTACCATCTTCCACAGGCAATGTCCCAGCAAGCTGAGTCCTCCCAATGTGGCGGCGTTGTGGTGGAGTTCGACCCTGACGACATCAGGAATGCCAGAGCCAAAAAAGCCAGGAGCATACCAGGTGAGTTCATCTTTGAAGACAAACGGAATACATTGGCAAGGCTCAAATAATATCCTAAGTACATCCATTCAATTTGTATACTTTTTTTTTTAAATGAGGTTCAGCGCTTATCTACCTCAAGGGTCCCAAGTTCCTCATCTATGTCAGTGGAGCATTGTCAATGTGGGTAAGAATCATCTCCTGCATGCGCACACACACACACACACACACACACACACACACACACACACACACACACACACACACACACACACACACACACACACACACACACTCATGCAAATACACGTGGGGAGCAAAGCATAAGGCAGTATCACACAAAGCAGAAACAAACATTTCTTTTCATTTCTTTTATGTGCCAAAGTACAGTAAAGTCTTGAGGTGCACTGTATTTCCTCATATATTGCCCAAATAGATGATTGACTTGACTGCTGAGAGCAAATCCCTATGTTGAAATTTTTTCTTATCAATTCCACACCATGCGCTGTATATTCGTGTCCGGTGCAAGTCTGGCACGTGGCTTGGTTTGCATCGTTGTGGGTGTGAATAGAGCCGACTTGCTCCACAGCTCATTGAGGAGACTCCATTCATTCCCTTAATAATTGTAGCACAAGCGGCACATTCCTTTACATGGCAGAAGTAGAAACTCATTTGGTGGGGTCAAAAAAAATATACAATGGCATCCACCACGCATATCAAAGGAACGCAGAATCTGTCTGCCTGCTCTAAAATGAATGGGGAGCCAGTGAAAGGATGCCAGAGTAGGAGTTATGTGCTCCCTCTTACGAGTACTAGTCAAGAGGCGAGCAGCGACATTGTGGACCAGCTGAAGGTGCTTAATGGAGGGCTGGCTGACTCCAAAGTAAAGGGCATTGCAGTAATCTAGCCGGGATGTAACAAAGGCATGAATTACTGTCTCAAAGTGTTTATGTGAGAGGAGAGGTTTTATTTTGGCCAGCTGTCTAAGGTGAAAGAAGTGGATTTAACAACCGCACCAATTTGCCGATCGAGTTTGAAATCACTGTCCAGTTTAAGGCCCAAGTTTGAGACTGTTGACTTAAGATAAGGAGACAGGGGGCCCAAGTCTACAGGATGGAATGTACAAGGGCCACTGGGACCAAACAATATCACCTCTGTCTTCTTTTCGTTGAATTTCAAGAAATTTTGTGCCATCCAGGTTTTGATTTCTTCCAGACAGGATAGGAGTGGCCTTAATGAGAAAGCGTCTTTCTTGCTCAGTGGGACATAGATCTGGCAGTCATCTGCATAGCAGTGGAATGGAATACCATGTTTCCTTAAGATGGAACCCAATGGGAGCAGATACAGCGAGAACAGCAGAGGCCCCAGAATTGAGCCCTGTGGAACACCACATGACAAGGGAGCAGTGCGTGACTCAGAGCAGCCAAGGCTGACACAAAAGGTTCTGTCAGCTAGATAGGACCTAAACCACTCAATAAGACTCGCCCCAGCAAGAAAATGAAGATACACCCGTTTTTAGGGCGAGCGCACATACACCCGTACTTTAAAATACGGCCCTTGGCATCCTGGCTAGTCCACCAAGATTAGCAACTACTATGGAAGGTGTGGATGAAAGAGCTGGTGAAGCAAATCATAACGCAGTGATGCACAGGATATTATTTTTGAGTTACGATTCATACATATTCTCATTTGAGCTGACTTCAGCTATGACTGCTAACAAACACATAACGATGTTCATGTTGTTTTAATCAGGGCGACCGAATGTGGCACTTTGCCATCTCTGTGTTCCTGATTGAGCTGTACGGACGTAACTTGCTGTTGACTGCAGTCTTCGGCTTAGTGGTAGCTGGCTCGGTGCTCCTGCTTGGAGCTTTGATCGGAGATTGGGTTGATCGCAATCCCAGGAATAAAGGTATGCGGCAGCAATTTCACACCCACCTGAATTTTTTTGCATGCATGAGACGAGCGGGTGATAAATCAGTGCATCTCAATCTTGAGGCTGGGCCGTGTGCTGGTTTGCTATCCCGCCATGTGGTAAATTGCATTCGCCCTTTGGCGTCTTAAGTGTAAATCATTTCCTGATTTGATTTCGACACTCAAAACCGGCAAGGCACACCGTTCACAGTTACCAACATCTGGTTTAAGTTAGCTTGCGTATATGAAGCTATCGACCAGGCCCTAAGACTCTTTTTCTCTTTCTTTTTGTTTAATTTTTTTTACTTCAGTTGCACATGCATCTCTATTCATCCAGAACATCTCAGTGACCATCTGTAGCATTGTGCTCATGTTGGTGTTCTCATATAAGCAAAGGATTGAGCAGATCTGGGATGGCTGGCTTACTGTGAGTACACCCGACCGACATAATGACAGCATGTCCATTCACTCACATTCAAGAACAGAATAATGGCGGTGATTATCGCTGCTGTCGTTTCCCTCTGTGCTGTGAGCTTGTGGCTGCAATCCGTCTGTGCTTCCATAATAACATGTCACATCGCAAAACTTACACAAGGTGGTTTGTTATACGGTGGTGATCGTCCTGGCAGATGTGGCAAACCTTGCAAGCACTGCGCTGACCATTGCCATCCAGCGGGACTGGATCATAGTCATCACCGGCTACAATCGCGGCCACCTCGCTGGTAAGACGACTCTTGCACGAGGTCACGGCGGAGACGCAAGTGCATTAACCTCAACCTCACTGATCCTGAAAAAAGGAATGAATGCCACCATGAGGCGGATAGATCAGGTGACGAACATCCTGGCCCCGCTCGCCGTGGGACAGGTCATGACCCTGGCCTCCAATGTAGTTGGGTGTGGCTTCATCTTGGGATGGAACCTCTTGTCTCTCATTGTGGAGTTTTTCTTCTTGTCCCGGGTGTACCGCATCGTCCCCGCTCTTTCTGTCAAACCACCAACGGCGGAGGTCGACCTCGCCAATCTGGAAGGGATGAACAGAAGCGGATCGCAAGGTACGATTCTGTGATTTCACTTCAAATACACTGTCGATTAATCCACTCTTAATAAGTCTTACAACAGCTAATCAGGGAATTTTGTTTATCTGGTAAGCCGTGGAGAAAAAAAAACTTGACTGTGAGAAAAAATAATGACTGCAATTTTGGAATGGCCATATCAATTTTAGTTGAATCAGTATAAAAATATAACTCAAAAGATATTTTTGTGTCCAAATTCTTCCCCAGTCATAGTGCAATAGCGACAGGCCATGAAATTATTTTGCATATTAAAAAGTTACATGTGTTTTTTTTCTGATCGTTGTGAACAGGAATTGTATGTGAAATTCAAAAAAGACTGCTTCTTGTCAGTACATTTTTATCGCGCAAGCCTGTCCTACACATCTTGTCTAACTGACGCATTATTTGTCATCAGGTGAAGGTCAAGTCGTTCAGCCTGTGGCAGAAGGAGACAGTGATGCGAGGCTCCGCCTAAAAGAAATGACCTATCTCCCACTGTGCTCGCGGAGGTTTCGCTGGCTGGTGAGCACCTGCAAGGACGGATGGAGGTCCTACTATCAACAGCCGGTCTTCCTTGCGGGAATGGGCCTGGCGTTCCTCTACACTACCGTACTGGGCTTTGATTGCATCACCACCGGCTACGCCTACACTCAGGGCATAAGCGGCTCCTTCCTCAGTGTGCTGATGGGTGTGTCGGCCATCACTGGTCTGATGGGCACCGTCATGTTTACGAGACTGAGGAAGACATACGGTCTGATCAACACGGGCATCATCTCCAGCTGCCTCCACCTGGGCTGCTTGCTCCTTTGTGTGTGCTCCGTCTTTGCCCCCGGGAGCCCCATGGATCTTAGCTTGCTCATGCCCTACTTTACCTCAAACTCCTCCACGGAGGTTGGAGGCATGGCGAACCAAAGACAAAAACACACGTCTGCCTCGAGGGGGGGCAGCAATCAACCACTTCTACCCGACCGTTCCTCCATCCACTGGACCAACAACACTGTGCTTTTTGACAACGTGCCCTCCGGTAGCGCGCCAGAATCTTACATCTCCATTATCCTCTTGTTCATGGGGGTCATCACGGCACGCATCGGTGAGCGGATGCGGTTAAAACAACACTAGGCATTCAGTAGAGCTCATTTACTTTTACAAAGTGCATCCACCACAGAACCACAATGCCACCGATGCCACAATCAATTCTTAATGTCTGCCACCTGTTTAAATCCAAAAAGTCTCTCAATTACCAGTAGGCAACCTTATAAGGCAGCTGGATTGTGAGGGAAAAGTTTTGTAAATTGATGACCTTATGATATAAAAGATGAAAGCAGCTTTGTAGATGTGGCGATTAGCTATTACATCAAGTTGATTAGAATTGACCGCAGGACACAACTTGCCTACAGGAATGTGAAGGCAAATGATAGTGCACTATTTGCCTGTAATCAGCAGAGTTGCTGTCCACCAGCAGATGGATTTTGTTTTTCTTAAAAGTGATCCCTTACAAATTATGACGCACGGTGAATTGCATGTTGCACAAGCTTTGATTGGAAAACATAAAGGAGAATATCTCAAAATCCCGATGTGCAAGAAAAGAGTCAAGACTTTTTAAATCCACATAAAAAAATGCATTTAGGGTCACATGCATAACACACTGTTGTGAAGATTTGGCTTTCAGTTTTCGTACAAATAAGGCAAAAAAAAAAGGGAATCTGAAGCAATTTCTCACCGTGTGTTAATTTAATATTACTGTGCACAGCGACCAGCCACAATCACTAATTGGACAATATAATGATACTGTATCAAACACAAATTTTCTGCCTATGCATAGGTAAAAGTGCTCAGCTTTGATTCATACTGTCAGAGAGGCATTATCTCACAATATGCTATTTGTTGTGGTCATTTACTGTAATGTAAAACTGCACTGCATCATAATCAGAGCTGTTGCTCATATTTTTCACTCTTTTGTGTAACCAATTGGGGTAACCGTAATAGCTTTCATTATGATGCAGTAGGCAGTACCATCGCAAACTACCTATTCTGGCACTGTCAATCAAAACTGCACCTTCTTTGTAAAGGCAAAATATTTGATTTGGGATATCATGCGCAGGTGGTCATTATGATATACACTGTCACAATTACAAATCAACTGCAACCCTGGTTATTTCTTTCAAGCCCACTGTCACTTGTGTTGCAGGATTGTGGTCCTTTGACCTGACAGTCACCCAGCTGTTGCAGGAGAACATCTGTGAGTCCGAGCGAGGTGTTGTAAATGGGGTGCAGAGCTCTATGAATTACCTGATGGACCTGCTCCACTTCATAATGGTCATCTCTGCTCCACAGCCACAGCATTTTGGTATCCTAGTTCTCATTTCTGTGCTTTTCATCACCACTGGACACACAATGTACTTCCTGTATGCGCACAAAGCCAAGAGAAAACGTCGCCTGGACACCTAAAAGGGGAGACAAGGCCCCCAAATACAAGCACGGGATGCTTTACATGCACCGAGTCCGCTCTGACCATGTGAAATGAATGTGTCCCTCCCGTTCCGTGACTTAGCCATTCATTTCCGCACACCACAGCCAGAGTCTCTGTCTCACCTCAGCTGCTTCCTCCCTGAAGGGCCTGCATGCGATAAAGCAGCAAACCAGAACTCAGGTGCAATAGAATGGGAGCAACAGTGTATCATGAATATGAATGGTCGCGGTAAATGCAGCAATGAAACCTCCGGGGGTGATGTCCTAGTGGAATTTACAACAGGAGTAAACCCCAAAGGATTACCGCAATGCTTTCAATGAACCTTTGAAAGCTTTCGCTATGAAAGTGGATGGATGATGACATTTTTTTAAACTGTATGTACAAAAGAACCGCTGTTGTGAGGCAAACGCTGATGCATTGCTAAGAAAGACGGGCATTATACAAGACGGTACTGATCCACCCACTTGGAAATATTCCAGGATTTCCAATTAAGGAAAATAAAGGGAATTGCACATGAGATCGTATGAAATAAACCCGAAATAAAAGTAAGAGAAGCAGCGCCCTTTTTAACGGACAAAAAAAAGAGTTTCTTCAACTGTTTTTTTTCCTGTGCAGCAATCATGCAAACGCACAATGCCAGATAAACGTATGGTCCTGAGTGCTATAGAACACTAGAAACTGATCTCCAATGTCACGTGTATTAAAAAAACAAACATATAATCGGGTTAGTCAATATTTTTCAAAATGTTTGAAATCAACACTGTCACTCCTACAGGGAGTGTTCAACCACACTTCCATACTTTAAATGGACCCATCATGACCTCACCTCGACAAAGAGCATGAAGACAGCTACTCTATGTTTTCATATTGCCACCTTACACAGCCCACAACCAGCATCACCTCTGCAACATATTTGTATCATTTTCCTGTCACCTCGACATATCGTGTGTTGTCACTGTTTATGTTTGACTGATATCCTCCTCATGATAAATAATAAAGAACTAGTAAAATGACATTTTTGTCTAGACATGATGGATGTAGAGCGGCAAAGAAAACTGCTGTAATGTGAAATTTATGATGGTGAACTTGCTAAAAGTATGGTCAAAAGCGAAATAATGCGATGCTAATTGGCATACCCAATTCGAAATGAACACGCACCACAACTACCGGTTACAACATCAATTTAGAGAAGTACAGTAGAACATTTCAGGTAGAACTAAATTCATTCACATTGGTTGTCCTCCTTTCCTTTCTCGTGGAAAATAATGCAAGGTGAATTCATTTGATCCTGACTCAAATTGCTGGTGTCATTCAACCTTCGTCAACTTCACAACAATTTAAAAAGCCTTTCGAAATAACTTTTAGATTGCCTTTAAAATTTCAGATAGATATGTTAACCATTGTACAATGAAACTACATACTAAAACTAAGATGACGTAAAACCAGTCGCCCGTTGACAGCCTGACAGACGTGGAGAGGAAACAGGAAGCCATGCACGCTGATAACGTCTGCCCTGATGGCTTTGGATTGGTAGTGATGCAATTAATGAAGCTTTTTTTGATTTTCATTTTCTTGTGGAGTTTGCCCTCGTTTTGAGTCTCAAGTGTTGAATGTGGAAGCACAAACAGCATTTAATTGACACAGCAGCATGAGATCATAAACATGCAGCTCAAGGAGGCACGCTCTGTTTCCGCTGTTCTTACATGTTTTCCCCATTCAAATATTTTATTCATTTACATTGATTATACACTTTACTCCTGTGTTAGCACGTGTTACCCAAAAAAAAAAAAAAAAATGGGGGTTGTTTCACCGGCGCCATTGGAAAAGAACTCCTAGGAGCCTTTTTTTCTGCTTGTATAGCACTGAGCAGCCAGAACCAGCCAGTTCCTTTGTAGCAGTGAGTTCCTATTTATGATCTTCGGTTAAAATCTCTTTTCCTCCCTTCTGTGGGAACATCACAAAAAAAAAAAAAAAACAGCAAAATTGTGAAAAAAAAAATCACCTAATCTGTCAGTATTTTGGTCTAATATTTTTTAATTTATATTTTAAAAAGTGTTTTTTAAAATGTGTATAATTGATGAACAGTCTTTTTTTTAATGGCAATATTGATTTATGTATCGACTCTGTTTTGCAGTTGTTTTCAAGCAGTGGGGCTTATGCGTGAAAGATAGGACATAAGAAGGCATGCCAAATGTGTGACACAGTAAACCAAAAGATAAGCAGAGGTTGAAAGATTTGGGTCTCAATGAAAAAGCGCAACAAGCAAAATGAGCTTTCATCACATCCTCCTCCTGCTGCTTCAGGCCTTACAGCATCCCCAATGCTTTTCGTGCTATTCCCTGATTAACGTGCCCACACTAACAAGCCTGACTTGAGGCATTCTCACTTTCAAATTCGTTTACTTTAGAAACTGGGTCAGTGGTAGCACACTGAAGCTGCGGTTGCCTCATTGAGAAACTAGAAAAGGACTCTGCAAAGAAAGTACTAAGCTGTTCGTAGATATTCAAGGCTGGCGATGTCCTTTGTCTCCCTGTGTATGATACAGTTATACACCTCTTAGTCCAAATGCCCATGAGATCATACAATTTGGGAATTTGATCAACATTTTCTTGGAAGTCAATATGCCCCTAAAGCAGTGGTTCTTAACCGGGCATTGATCGAACCCTAGAGCTTCGGTGAATCGGTTTCAGGGAGGCCATGGAGGTTAACACACACACGACTCAACATGTCAATTAGTTGTGACACGCCCGCTTGGCCATCACTGGCTGCAAATAATTACTTATTTGCAGCCCGCTTGTTCAATCAGTGCTGCGGGAAATTTAGTCCGCTCAGTAGTCAACGTGTGAATGTCGGGATCAAACGTATCCTTAGGTCTGTTCTTAATTTACTTTTTTCTGCTTTTCATAAATGTGTTTTTTCTGTCTTGAATTTGTAAAGTCATATTTTTGTTTTTAACAAATGAAGGGTTCGGTGAATGTGCATAAGAACTGGTTGGGTTTGGTACCTCTGAGAAGGTTAAGAACCACTGCTCTAAAGTCATACAAAAATCTAAAGAGTGAACCACTGTTGTGCATGACATCATGCAAGGTATGAGAAAAGCAGAAAATATCAACAACAGGAAGGGCTGCAACCCATAAAGATTGAAATCACACAAATGTATAATCACTAGAGGTCTAACGGTATGCAAAATAAATAAATATCACTGTTCTGTCACGTACCTTTCTTCTAAGGTCATAGTTCGGTTCACAGAGAGTTTATGTTTTCTGTAAATAGTTTACAGATAACATTCCATTTAAAATGAAACACCAACCGCTCAAATTTTTCCTTTCTGCATTTCACCAATTTTTTTCCCCCCTCACTGCAGTGCTGTGCTGCCATTTCAAGTAAGTTGACAGGACCGACGTTCTACCAAAAGGGTCTCAATGGGCACGGCGGAGGCTGAGCTGCAGTGAGTTTGTTCACGGGCAAGAGGTCAGAGCACGGGATAGTTACACTTCCTTTCCCTTATGCGTTGTTGAGTGAGGGAAACCTAATAATCAGCAAATCAGGGTACATAATTGCACCTGCATCTGGTTATTAACTATCTCGGTCTAGTTACTAAGAGAAAACAAGGGAACTATGTGGACATTTTTGGCATGGACCACATAAAAGGAGAAGGAGGGCCAAATGACTGTAATCTAGATTAGAAGAGCAGTGCCAACGACAATAAACAACAGCAAAAAAATTAATAAAAATGAATGCAGCATGCTGAAATGTACAGTGGAAGACGAGCTGCATTTTGTCTTTGCATGAGGTCATCTCCTAATGAAAGACTCATTAATGACTTATTGTGCTCATCGCGTCCCACCTCCTTCACTTCTCCTAGTGCCCTAACAGAAGAACTGATGAGGCCATTGCTTAAATCCTCGATCCTACCACCTGGACAATGGGAATGGAAATATGCCCGTTTGCACCAGGACATCGACACCACAAGGTGCCCGTCCAGAGCCAAGAAAATCATCAAAGACATCGGCCACCCCGACAATAAACAGACTGTTTCACTCAGCTCCCCTCTGACATGCGCCTCTGCTCCTGCAGGGCCACAACCCAGAAGCTCAGGAAGAGCGTTCTCTCCTCAGTCATCAGAACTCTAATGCGTATATGAAAACACACAACATACACCCCTACGCATCACGACTTATCACTCTCATACAGGCTACTCAATTGCATTTTACAGTTCTGATCAGTTGCTTTGGTACAGTTGAGAAATGTCAAGTGTTTCTTTTTCCAATGTATTTTATTAGACATAAGACATATTTTGTGCAATGTTTGAAAACAGTTCCTGAGTGGCTCAATAACATGCCTGAGACTCGCTTTTGTCTAAATTCCCCATTTTTGAAGGATTGTATTCAACTCAACACACCCTAATTCTTGTCTGGCTGAGATTTATTTTATAAGGAGGCCCTGTCTAGTGCAAATTTGCAACTGCGCACTCTTCCCCATGAGCAGTACTGCTGGTCCAGTGGCAAATACACAATTGGTTACTATGACGACTGCACTAAGAGTTACGACTGAAAAGGCAAGCGTAACTTCAACTTGCGGGAGCCCAGCGCAGAGATAAACTCATCACCAAACACAAATACCCACTCTCACCCGTCCAACAACTTCACAGAGCAATCAAGTTTGTGACGCTTACCAGAAGCAAACACTGTTCGCTAACACTAATGTGTGTATCCTATAACAATCACTGCAGCTCTGCTTACCTTTTGGATTTAACCTGGTGGCAGGAGCCTCAGACACATACATGTGGGAGTGAGAGCATTAATTTCCACCTGTGCCCTTATATGATAGCCTTTCAGAAAGTGCAGTCTGGTGGCCATACTTTGGTCATCGCTTGAAAGTAGTTCTGAATCTTCAGTCGGCCTCGATAATGGGAGAAATTCAGAATTTGCTTGCTGAAGGAAAACAGAAGTAAAATACTCCGATTGTGTTTTCATAAACAAGTGGAAGGGTAAAAGGTGCAAGAGAAGAAAGAGCAACTGAAATTGCGAACCCTTTTTTTCAGGCGGCACTTTGATGTGTCAGCACATTTGGGACGCCAGCACAAGTGAATGGCCTTCTAAGGATGCGGTCAAGCATTTGCTGCTGACTCTGGACAAATCGATAGAACCCTAATATATAAAATGGTCACATGAGGAGAAAAAAAAATGAATGTCCTTGGTGTGTCGAAACCAGGGATGTCCAAACGTTTTCGTTTGAGGGCCACATACAGAAAACTGGAAGCGTGAGAGGGCCACTTTCATGCTCCAAAAATTTTCAACCATGCTCCAAAAATGTTCAACTTTTTGAAATACGATAAAGTCAGTCAGGAAAGCAGTTACATCATGTTCATATGGTCAAGTTCATTTCATCAGCTTTCTGTTAAAGGTGTTTTAGGGGTGGGCAAAAGCCCTCCTTCTCACAGAATAGATCCAGCTCTGTACATGGCAGCGGCCAGATCCCATATCCTCATTCAGAAGAAAAACTAACAGGACAAACTGTAGTCCGGTGAGCATTTTTCATGACTTTAGGATCATTAATGTGATGTCTTCAAAAATCAACCCGAGAGCACAAAGCGGAAGAAATGATGTTTACCTCTGAAATCGAATTATCTTTATTTACTACAGTTTTTTGAAGGTAAATCGTGTTATTCTTCATAAATGGTTCATTTATATCTTCAAATAGAGAGACAGCGAACCCTCCCTTCTCACTCTGCCCAGCTTCACCTTTTTTAACTAACCTTGCCGCACACGTCAAGTCATAAAAATTCAACTGGTAAATTGTAAAATGAATATTTCTTATCTTCGGATGCAAATTAGCCAATGAAAGGTGCCAACCAACAAATTCTAAAGATAATTTTGCGGTCTCGTCTCAACCTCAATGCTGAATAAAAGTTGGCCTGTTTCATCATTATCATGTCCATCCTTCATAGGAAGTGTAATGTAAGGCCGAGAAACGCCTAACAAATGCAATTTGACATTTGCTTATTGTATTGTGGGATTGACCGAACAAAATGTTTGACCTTCCAATACAAAGAACCCCGCCCAGTCCTGAATCCAGACTCTCCTGCATTCAAGAGATTCTCCCACTTCCTTTTTGGGTGTGTTTGGCTGGCCAGATGTTTCCTGAACCTGCCCTGTTCCCATCTCCCTCCCCGCCCCTGTAGTGAAAGGCAAAGGAAGGACGAGAAGGGAGTGTGCCATTCACTTTGTGCGCACGCACCTGTACTCCCAGGGATTTTGTTTTCGGTGACAATCGAGTTTACATCTGAGTGATTTTCCCGCCGCACGCCTCTTTACAAGTCAGCTCCCAGACGCCGGTTGTTGTCGTTATCCCGGTCGGCGAGGCGGTGATGTCGTGGGACTGCGGTCTGAGGCACATGTTCTCCGCGCCCCCTTCTCTGCAGCCGGGCAGCATGTGCATCGTGCATGATAAGGAGGAAGTGTCCAGATTAGAGATGGTCCAGAGACTGGCCAAGGATGGTTGCCGCTTCCTGCAGAATCACAGCAAGGGCCTGCAAAGGACAAGTGAGGTGAGGCACACGGAACTATAAAAACTTTGGCAACACGATTATGCAAATGGGGTGATGTAGAACTTCAATGTTGCCAAAAGGCTGTGCTCAATCTTTTGAGTGATGTCAACAATAACATTTTTTATTACGTATTTAGTCAGTTGGCTTGAGTACAAATGAAAAGGTACAAAGAGACTAAGATGATACTGTATAATAATATTGCAGACAATGCGTTCCCTCAAAACAATAAATTTGCAAGGTAAGCCACTGAGGAAACAGAACACACGCTAGAGTTACAGGTAGATCCAGAAATATTTAGACTTAGAATCAAACAAGTTGAGAAGACAAAGGGGAGAATATTCGTTTTTTCACTTGACCACGTCTTCACTGAGTCGACCTTTCAGCTGACTCCACATTTGTCTTTTAATAAAAAGCATGTTCTGTTGGGTTATGATCCAGTCACTGACAAATAACATTTACTTTATGATTTCTTTGTCTTCAATCAGTATGTTCAGGGTTATTATCCATGCTGTGAATGGCTTTCTTATCAAATTTGTAATACGGTTTAAACAATCATTTTTCCTCATTGAAATGTATTAAAATACCATTAATCTATCGAGTCACCAAAATACCACCGCGGTTTAAAAAATGAAAAGTTTTGTGTAATATGTAAAAAAAAAAAAAAAAAAAAAACAAGAAATCATAATACATGGGAATGGCAAGAAATAAACATATTTTATAAAGTGTAATTACTGTACATACTGCAGTATTCGTTTGTAGCCCTCAGTGGGTGTGGCCGAGTGAGTGAGTGAGCGCCTCAGAAAACCATATCGGTCGGGCCCTAATTGCAATCCCTTAATTGCTCCATTTACTCTCATTTTCCTCAAGCAGCGGCGTATCTGCAGCTTGTTCATACTCAAATTGTGGCTCACAACACAAAGCTACAAATTTGTTCGCCGCATCTTCCAAGTCAATTCTTGTTCTTTCACTCGGTTAGTCGCATCATCAATAAACACCTGTGGATAGGTTCCATTAGCAGCCATGCATGCTGTTTGATTTCAAATCCATTCTGGTAGTTTATAAACATGAAAATCATTTTTTAAAATTCATGGTTAAATGCTTCTGGAGCCAACTGTCGGCTCTGACATTCCACAATGTTTGTATTGGCTTCAATTCTGTCCAGAAGTCAGTTAAATGAGTTTGAAATAAATGTGAGGAAACACCAGAGTGAGTCAACAATTGTTAAATTGCAGGAATAAAGCACAGCGGGGAGGATGGCATCATGTCAAACCAGTCCACCGAACTTTTAAAATGATGGCCTCTGATTGGTCGAGATCATGGCGGGCTCAGCTTCCTGCCGACTGGATGCTTGCGCAAGCGAGACTGCACCACAATGGCAGGATGCAGTGACGCAAGCGGGCCAGACCACCATGCGGGGGGAAATTATGTGGCTTCAGGGTGGAGTCGAGTACGTCAAGTCCTCGACCTTTTCTCTTTATCGCTCTTGTTTTTCAACAGAAGCCTTTTTTTTTTGCCTGCACAATGTCTTTGCTAATCTGCGCCTGATAACATGGCATAAAAAAAGATATCGTCGTACGGCTGTTAGATACTGCCAATAGTAGAAATCATGTGACCAATGTACTGTAACTATATGTACATGTCCATCATGTGTTAATACGAACAAATCTTAGTTAATACCTGACATTGGAAAATATAGAGCTTATCTAGTTTTGTTTCCAGATAATGCCATAGTTTGCAGTAATCCAATGATGCGATCTGCATACCGGCCATGTGACTCAAATACATAACCAAACATGGGCCTCATAGAGCTTAGAGTTCCCAGATGGTGAATGACTATCTCAGTACCGTGCACTCTGATCGTTATGCACTCACTTTCAATCTTGTTTGGTTTGATTTCCCAATGAATTCAATCCTTCAGAGAATTCATATTTAACATTTATCTTGCATCCCGTGCACACCGGTGATATCATCAGAGCTTAAAGCCTGAGAACAGAGACTTCTTGCAAGGAACTTTTGGGGATAACCAAGTCAACATCAATTGCTTCTTTGAAAACCCAGCGAGTGTTTGAACAACGCTGAGCAGAATTAAGACCAAATGTGAGCTGTGTCAAGGCTGACATCTTCCGGGTCACTCTGAGTATTCCATATCTAACTTGTCCAAAGATGTGATTGTGAGCGTGAATGCTTGTTCTTCTCTATGTTCATTGTGATTGGCGGGTGATCCGTCCCAGGTGCATTTTGACCACTCGCATAAAATCAATTGGGAGCCACTCCATCTCACCGGTAACCGTAATGAAGGCAAGCGCTATAGAAAATGCATACCTGTGTGCGTCATGATGTTTAAATGCATGCAATGCCAATGCTTTGTGTACTTGTAGTACAAGACTTGCACGTTATGATTGCATGTCCACCATATTGTCACAATGATAACGTGTCTAGAAATAACACTTAATGATTCTGTTCAAAAGGTAATTAAGGGAGCACCCCCAGCACCCTCCAAAAAAAAAAAAAATAACTTCCCGGGTGTCTGCACAGCTAATTGTATACACAGAGATGAGTACTGCACTGACTGACAGGTGAGGGGAGAGGCATTTGAAAGGGTGAACTGGTGCAGGATGCATGCGTGTGCACCATACAGTGAGGTGCTCATTATGGTCAATATCTGTGATCCTTCCAAACGTGCCATTGTCAAGTGGTTTATAATCCTTTCCCTTCTTGCAAGCTGGAACAACAAATGCTCTTTGGAGTTTGTATGCAGTACATCAGTCGACTGTGTACATTTACGGTGCATGGAGTTCGTTACCATGACAATGCCGTAGGATTTTGCTCAAACGTAATGCTTTGAAGAAAGGTGGTATATTCAAGGAATTTAGGATGAAAATAAAATTTGTCAGTCTTGTAAATTTGACACACGACACCCGAGTTGTTAACGACTCTACTGAATTTCCTCCAACATACCTGATTTAAATTAACAGGACCATTACCAGGCTCCTGCAGAGCTTCCTAAT
The DNA here is from genome assembly GCF_025434085.1 of Hippocampus zosterae. NCBI lineage: Eukaryota > Metazoa > Chordata > Actinopteri > Syngnathiformes > Syngnathidae > Hippocampus > Hippocampus zosterae. Next base: position 13,214,167 of record NC_067455.1, read on the forward strand.
GAGCTGATCCTTTCAATCAGGTGTGCTGGAGAAGGGAAATATCTAGAACATGCAGGATAGGGGCCATCAGGAACCGGAGTTTGACACTTTTGATGAATTGCATTTGTTTCTATTTAATTTATGTGATTTAGAAGACAACAAAAACTCTCCACACCAAAGTTTTCAAATTAGTTAGTTAGTTCCACCCATTCCTGTTTGGAACATTGGGCGACGAGTCTCCTCCATTTGCTCTGGTCACTGGGGACCCTTCAAATTACTTTAGAAAAAAAAATATATACCGTATATATATTTAATTATTTTTCCAGATATAGATATATTTCCTGGCAAGAAAACACTGGTAATTGTTGTGCATATTATGTATGTGCAAATAATTGTAATGTTATGAGGAGTTAGAGTAGTTTGCCACCCACAATCTAGTTAGTTTGCAAAAACAAAAAAAACAAAAACAAGGACTTGCCTGCATGTCACCCTGAATAAATTTTAAAGATGGAACAGGGGTGACCTTTCCTGGTTCAGAGTGATCAGATTGGGTGACTTAGCATGACAAATCTGGATATGAAATCATCAAGACAGGTGGGAGACAGCAGACATTGTTAACTCCACACCACCGAGACCCCAAAGGCACCAGTCATAATTTAATAGAGCCGACATCAGGAATCAGTAATTAAAATATGTATGAGCCACTTCTGTTAATCCATGAAGGGGCTCCTACTGATATAGCTTGAATAATGATCAGTGGAAATTGGGCTTCATTTACAGCGCAGGCTTTGACACAGCATTGTGATGGTAATCAGTGGTGATTTGTGTTACTTGGAGAACAAGCAGGGCAGGAGTGGGGGGAGTGGGAGTGGGAGTGGAGGGTATCTCCTTGGTGATAATAAAACCCTTCCCTTCTCTCCATCCCTCGTGTCCAGCCTGTACAGAGTGACGAAGCAGTGCGCGTGCAGGAGCGGGGCCGCTCCGTTTTGGTCCTCCGGAGGATGGCGTCACAGCCAGCAAGGGGAGGAGGGAAGCGGGAGGAGGAGGAGGAGGCGGTGAGGAACAGGAGGTAAAGCCACTCCACAAATCTCTGCCTGCCTCTCTCACTAAGGCTTTCTCCACCTCTCATCATTCTCTCTGTATTACTCGCACACATGCGTCCGTCACAACTACTGCTGAACTAGGACTGTGTTAGATGGACCTCCCCATCATGGAACTGTGAGCTCTAGCCTTTAAGATCAAGTCATTTGGGGGCTGGGGCTTGTTTGGATTACAGAGGGTTTGGGGGTGGGGGGGGTTACAGGACTCTGGATGTCAGTGTAAAAGAGGCATGCAACAGTAACCACGGTAACATTGCCGGCGTGAGGGCAAGGATGAGCCTGCTGCGGGATGAGATGCTGCTGCTACACGTCGCCTTGGTGGAGCAGGAGGAGGATGAAGACGAAGACGAGGAAGGGTCAGAGGAAAGGACCGGCGGCAGCAGTGACGGTGCCGACCGGGTAGTTCAGTCCACTCTGCCCACATTTGACGTGCCCTACTTCCGCTACATCGACGACGAGGGCACGGAGGACGAGGAGGAGTGGAGCAGCGGTCGCTCGCTGTCCTCCATGGACGAGGACTCGTCTACTGACTCTGTGGTGTCTGACAGGTTCACGGTGGTGTCAGGGACCCCAGAGAAAATCCTGGATCACCTGCTGAATGACCTGAAGCTGGAGGAGGACCAGGTGGCCACAGAGGGCAAAGACACAGGTCAGTGCCAAACCCCCACAGCCCCTCTGTTGCTCTTTGGGTTCTTCTTTAAGAAAAACATGAGGTTTTCCATCGGAATGGTTTATTATAAACATGGTTCTGTGATGTCATCATTGTGAGCGGGAGTCTGCAAGAGTACTTCGCAGTCAAGGGTTCTGGGTTTGAATCTCTGCTCTGACTTTTTGGGGGTTTCTTGTCCACATCCCAAAAACATGCGTTTTAGGGTGCGGAATCGTCTTTCTGCCACAAAAAGCAGAAATCAGTGAGTCATTGATGTTGCCCTAAAACATGGATGCTGAAATTGCTTTTGGATACGACAAAATGGCAAAGATCTACGTGAAGCTCCGCAATTCACTTCAAAATAGTTCCTTGGCAACAAGATGCCATCAAAACAATATTTTGATATGAGAGACACTTTTGGTCTGAGCACAAAAACAGCAAGTAGGTAAGATTGTAGCAAACCATTGAATAATGCAAATACCTTAAAATAGCCTCGGGTGTGATTGTGATTTTCAATGGTTGATATGGTCTATATTTGCGGCGAGCTTAACTGATTACAAGTCTAGATGCACCCCTGCTGACATGAAGTCAGCTGGGATACGTTCCTGATCCTTTGCAAATGTCACCAGTTGTTTTTCTTTTTATTTTCTCTAATTGCAGGCAATTATTCCCCAAATGTGTAGTTCGGCTCTTGTTATTGAGGGCAGCACGGCAGGCAGGCATAGCATTCGAATATAAACATACTCTGACAACAAATGCACTTCCATTACTCTCATAATAAGGTGACACTGTTGCCAAGGCAGAGGAAAGTCTCTGCCGCTGAAGCTTGGAAGAGAAATTGTGAATGCAGCCGGCAGAGACTAGCAAGGGGGAGAAAGATGGAGAGAGGGAGAGCAAGATTTACTAATTTGATTCCTGGTAAATGCAAATGGTCACGTTTGACCTGTCACTTGGACGGAAGCAGACGGAGCACCTCAACGGCAATTACTCCTTCTGATGAGGAAGTCAATGAAATTGATCTCAATGTTGTCACATGGGATTTGTTGTGTTATAGTGACCACCGCATCTTAAAAATATGCACACTTATTGACAATAAAGACACTTTAAGACCTTTAAGTTCACTGGTCTTGTAGTGTAATCATTCAGTTCACTATGATATGACAGCGTTGAAGCTCACTGCAGGGAGCATGGGGGGGGGGGGGGGGTTATGTCCCAAGGTCAAAGAGCCACCCACCTAAAAAGAGAAGAAACAATGAGTCAGCAGTTGGTTTCCACCCATTGAACCTAAAGGTCTGACTTATTCGATTGGCTCATTTGCATCCTGCATGCTGTTTATTGTTTCTCTCAAAGATGGCTGTCTGAGGAAAAATATTGCAGGGAGGCTGGGGCCGATTGCAGACATGGGGGGGGGGGGGGGGGATAAAGGTGGGTGACGTCTGCACTGGTCACCAGGCAGCCACTCGCCCCTTTTTCCACAGCCTGTTGAAGTCATGAGATTGTAACAGACAGGGCTGAATTTGTGGAGGGGAATGCCGCAATGTGTGCATGGTGCCAAGTTTGACACTTGCCACTATCAATAACTTCCCGTGCGCTCTAGTGTTGGAGGTGAACTTAGGCTGCCCATCAAGTTCTCCCATGACTAATTATCTGATTGCGAGATGTCAAAACACACAGCAATATTTGGCCTCCTTTGAATTCTATATAAAAGACAAAGAAGCGTTTTGCTATATGTGAGGCTAATCACAGAGAGACACACTGACCAGGAACCGATTACCTGCCAGTGGCACAAAAGTCCACTAGTTGAATAAATACTACCAAGACAAGTCAAGTCAAGTCAAGTCAACAGTATTTATAGAGCACTTTCAAACAGCCATCGCTGCATACAAAGTGCTGTACATGGAGCGATTTAGCATGCACAATATACAGTAAGACAAAGCACCAAACAGTAAAATCGAGAACAAATCTAAGTCATGCTGAGTCGAACGCCAAAGAATACAAGTGAGTTTTGAGGAGGGCTTTGAAGATGGGCAGCGAGGAGGCTTGCCGAATGTTCAGTGGGAGGTCATTCCAGAGAGAGGGACCAGCAACAGAAAAGGCTCGATCCCCTCTGAGCCTCCGTTTAGTTCTTGGTACTTCTAACAAAGACTGTTACCAATACACCACCACAGCATTTTTTAAAATTGTACTTCATATATGTGCTGCAAGTTTGAAAACTCATGCAGAAGAATATTTTGTGTTCATCAACACAAGAGCAGCTACAAAGAAGCTACATGGGGAAATGATTCCATGATGACAGCTGAAGTTAATAAGTGACATGTTAACATGCTAAATTCTAAGACTGTGATAATCAATTTTGTGCGTACTTGAATTTGAAAAAGGATTGTCAGTCTGATTGATCCCTGTGGATGATTGAAACAGCAGATCAGGAAATCAATCTGGGATGATTTTTTTTCTCTGAAAGGACATTTGTGAAGTTTTGGCTTTGGAAAAGATTGTTGCGAGGATGATGCGAGCGTGTGTGGTTGTTTGTCGGTGTGTATCCTGCGATTGGCTGGTAACCAGTTCAGGGTGGACGCCGTCTACAGCCCGGAGTCAACATGTAAGGATGTACAGCCTTGAGGAGGACAAACAACACGTCCGAGCACAATCAGTCAGACTCCATCAAAGTTTGCAGTAAATCAACCCACAAATTAACGTGACCGGCTCATCAGCAAATTTAGAGGCCCAGATGGTTATTGTGTGTTTCATTGAAGATAAAGCAATGCACGGGGCTTGTTTAAACTTGCTAAGCTAAATACAGCAGAAGTGGAGAATCCTCACCGGGCTGGTGGTAGTCATCATCGGAAGCTCGGAGGACGTTATCCTCACTGAAATCGCTCTCGTGTTGCTCTCCTTTGAAATGACTCCATTTTAGAAATGGCAGACGTAGAGCATTTGAAATGGCCCTATTACATTCTAATAATGTGTCTGTCTCTCTTTACAGACACACTTTTGGATGACTTTCTGTTGACCTACCCAGTGTTCATGTCAACCAGCGATTTATGCCAAGCTCTTCTGGGACAATATCCTTCTATAACATCAAAATAATGTTAACAGGCCCTCTAGCTAATAAACCCTATAAGTCAGATTCACACGGCTTACACTTGAAACCTGAACCAATCCTTACTTACTGCTGCAAGCGTTGCCGAGAGAAAGAGGACGCAAAGGAGGCTCTGGAGAGGAAGCAGAAAGTGGCATACCTGGTGTCACAGTGGATGCTTCTCTGCAAAGACCTTCTGAGAGAGGACGAGCATGTGAAAGTGTTCATGAAGGTAGAGGACGAATGGTTGACAAAATAAGGGGGTGGGGGGAACAGCACCTGTAGGTGTCACAGGAAGAAATGAAAATTGACTTTTCCGTGCAGACTTTGTACCACTATATGCTGGACGACCTTTACGAGCACCCCGCCTTGCAGAGGGATTTGAAGGAGTTGCAGAAGCTCTACCAGCTGCATCGGAGGCAGTGAGTAACATGATCAGAGGTCATCAATGACAACTTACTTAATGATTTATATACAACATTATTACGAAACGTCTGCAGAACTATTGCAGCACTGAGACGCGAGAGTACACCGCACAAAGGGAACGCTTCTTCTTCTATCATCAATGCATTCTTTCAGAGGCTGAGGAGGAAAGGCAGTGTTCTGGGTTTTGTGCATGCCAATATGAATGTCAGGGAGCTCTTTATGCTGAACCTTCATAAATCGAGGGAATAGAAGAAAGATGAGCTCTCGGTTAAATGACAGGTTTATGTACCTTGACAAGGGGGAAGAACCTGCCCACAATGAACCCTAATCTCATTACCAAACATTCCTATACATAGAGTTAATCAATTATTTAATAATACAGCAATCTGCAAACATAATAATTTGAGACATTTTGTTCATCTTAGTTGATATTTGGTGTTGATGAAGCTTTGTGATGTTACAACATTAGGCAAGGGACGCCCGGGGAATGCAACACAGGAAGTCACCGAAGCGGGACCGCAATTTTAATAGCCACAGTTTGGCACACTTTCTGTCCTTGCATGATAGCGGGCAACCTCATCTTCAATGGAAGCAATGGCTGATTGCAACGGCTCATTTCTCTGCATGAAAATGTGCGAGGAACAAGCTTCTCATTCATCATATTATTCAAGGCTGTTCAAAGAAAAAACAGATTTACATGCGTGCTGCACACACACATACAAACACTAATGACTAAAAACACCATGTGTGTGTGTGTGTGTTATACATTCCCAATCTAGAGACGAGCCAATGCATACACACACACACACACATTTTTTTCATTAGCTGTCACTCTATACATCTTGATGGATAGAAAGAAATTGGTGGGTGAGGAAGTCGGTTGGTTCTTGCATCACCCTCTACAAGATTTTGTGGAAATCAGTTTAGTAGTTGCAGAATCCTTCTCACTACCAAATAAAAAATGACCTCCTTGTGGAAGATAACAATACCGCAGCTGAGAAACACTTTGGCAAGTGTGACTGCCCCTCCTACTCTCTTCCCTGGACCACAGCCTCCAATCAGAGTCTCCCTGGGGAGTCTGCCCTGCTGCCCATTAGAATCGAGTGCAAATGATCCTGCCTGATGCTGCTGCTGTTGTTTTCTGGCACTGCCTCCTTCCTGCTCACATCTAGCGACGGAGGCCCACCAAAACCATTACACTTTGCGTGGGTGCTACGAAGTGACATACTCTACTATTTATGGGCGTTATACAATGAAGCCCATTGGGAGACTGGCTGCCTTGGGCTATAGAATGCAGACTGAGCCTAGGTAGTTTTTCTGCAAAAGAAAGCCTGTCGTGTGCTCTGAGGAGCTAAGTAACTTAATTCAATTACGGTACTTCTCTCAAAGCCTTTTATAATTCATAGTACTGCACGCCGAAATTTATTTTCGTGAGGCTAGGATGGCTGCTGCCTGACCAGAAGGGCCCCCAGGTTAGGTTTGTGCCAACATGTCTATTGTGATGCAAAGGACCCTTATTATACACAGGCCCAGCCATCATAGGCCCCCATCAGACTTTAATGTGGAGAAGAGGGTGAATAAATAAAAAGGCCTGGAAAAAAAATGCAACAAGCAATCTGCGCGCACCTTCTTGACATTGACTTCAAATAATGAAGTGACCTCATAAATCAAAAAACGCTTTGATTAGACAGTGAGGGAGATGTATTTATGCAAATCAACAAGGAAAAAAACCACACGATCCACTTCAGAAGGATAAATAATGAAACATGTTTGGGTCTGTGTTGGTTGGTGCTTTATTGTTTAATTTATTCTTTTTCAGCACGGTGGAGGAATATTCCCCACAAAGAAAGGTGAGAGAAGAGGCTATAATGTTACGATGCGAGCTAATTTGTGTCTAATGTGCTGTCCTTTCTCATTCATGTATCCTCACACCTCCTGCCACGTTGGACTTTGTCACCTGGTTCTCAGTGTTCACTTTCCTTCTTCCAGAGCAAAGCACTTTCCCACCAATTAAGCCTGAAAGAGAACGGGGTCCTGTCCAGGGCCACGCACAGACAGACCAAGGAAGGTAATAAGACACATGTATTTCTCAAATCATAAAAGTCTCTTAAACCAGTTCTGATGGGGCATTATCTTCAGCAGCAGCAGCATCAACAGCACAATGGGAATTCTGCCAAGGTCTGAATATGACAGTTTGGCATGCACATTCCTGAGTTCTGATCCGGTTGTGAAAAACAATGCAAACACAGGTCGCAACAGCATGTTGTGCTGTCGGAAAGACTCTCAAGGGAAGCGCTAATTTAGTCATCCTGACAACTGCTCCGTTTGAAAAGTAGGAAACACAAAACAGGACGCAGCCCCCGGAAGTGAGTGAGAAGGATCGCAACTGGTTGAGCACTGACAAGAAAAAAAGGCAGTATACAGAATCAATATGACATGTCAACCAGAACAGTTCATCCATCCATCCATTTTCTAATCCGTTTATCCTCACAAGGGTCGCAAGCTTGCTGGAGCCTATCCCACTGTATTTGGGTAGTAGGCGGGGTACACCCTGAACCGGATGCCAACCAATCGCAGGGCACACATAGACAAACAACCTAGACCTCTGCACTGTGAGGCCAACGTGCTAACCACTCGAACACCGTGCCCCCCTGAATAAAACTTAAAACACTAAATTCAACAGTTTTATGTATTATTATTTGAAATATACGATCAATTCAAAGTCGAAAATACATCGTCAGAATACCTGATGAGCAAAAATGTTGCTGAATCTGAATCATATAAGGGGCCTGAAATCTTAGTATTCCCTCCTCTTATGTTTGCTAGTCTCAAACGAGGAGTGGGGGAGTATTGGGGATGGTGAGGATGATTTTTTTTTTAATTTCCAAATATGGATTTCACTAAATAGTTAGCAAATCTCCTGATGTCCAAAGAAAGAAGTTTCAGATCTGTGCTCATGACTAAAGTGTGCACAACAAATTACTGCCACCTTGGTCATGACTTCTGTCTCTGATAGGTTGGTCTTCTGCAGGTGCAGTGGTTTCCTAAGAGGGGCGCGGGGGGGGGGGGGGGGGGGTAAGCAACTTCCACCTTTGAGCACTAATTCAATTAAATCATATTGTAAACATTTTACCTGTATAAATGTTTTTAAAAAACACTACTAAGAAATTAAATTTAACTATATTGTATAAGTTAAATACAAGTGATCTGCACTTAACAAATGTAGTGTTATTGATTTTAAAACAAAAGTCTAAGACTCTGTAATATTACATATAGTTTTGAATATTTAATTCAGGTATTTTTTTTGTGCACCACAAGTGTACTACATGTTGAGATGAACGCTTGTTCAGATAGTTCAAAATGTTTTCGATGATAACAGTCAGGTTTTTTTGCCTCACATAGAATACTCGGTGTTTGCAGTACCATGCCACGTGTACATCACGATGGATTCCTACCTGAGCATGAGGACCCATCCTGGAGCTGTGGCACAGGATTTGCTACAAGCCGTGGCTGAGAGGATGGGTGTCTCCCAGTGTGAACTGGTGCTGGTGGCCGTCACTTATCCTGGAGGTAAACACAACACTATACAAGGTCATGTTTACGAGGTGATCAACAAAAAGTACAGTATGCTTCATGTATTCCAGTCCAGTAACAGTATCAACAATTTTGACTTTGTAACTGTCATTTTAATCAAAACATGTTATTTAGATTTTGGGGTACAGAATGTAGTCATACTGCATTTCTAGTACTTAGTCAGCTCTCACTATCATGCAATGCAGCAAAAATAAATAAATAAATAAATCACTACACCTGGACAGCGGGAGGGTGGATGGGGGATGAGGATCTCCACTGCCTGCATCATTCTGATCTTTTTTCTTTTTTCAAAGCAGGATGTTCATTCAATTCTTGTACAGTATTTGATCTCAGTAATGTGTGTATATGTATAAGTAAGTGTCCATCAATGAGTATTCAGGATTTCAAATTTAAAAGATAAACGACTGGTTACTGATCCTAACACAGCAGACTATAAACACCTCACTATCAAACAATAGAAACAATTAATTGCCCAGTAGCCAATTAAAAAGATAACACAGTTTTCTCCTATCAATCAGAATCAGAATCAGAATCAGAATCATCTTCGCAAGCTGCTGCTGATTCCATACATGCTCAACCTTTCAAGTTTTTCTAAATTGATGTATATTGGGGCTAAGCATGAGGTGCCACATTTAAAAAGTGAGAAGCGTTTTATAGTCGACCAATAAACAGTTACCGGTAAGTCACTGTCTATTTTACTCCAGGGGCTGGGGGGTCTTATCTCTTGTACTCTGCTTGACAGATCTTGCCTGATGTCTGCCACTTGTGATATGTGATGCATTTCCTCTCCCGTAGGCAGGCTCCTACTGCAGCCTCACGACACACTTTTCTCCCCCTCCCTGCAGCCGGTGGGAAGACTACATGTTTGCCGAAAGGACCTGGGTGAAGTTCTGGTAAGGGAGAAAGAACACTGTCACATCAGTCAATTTACAATACATAGTATGGTCACAAATAGGGCTGAATGATTTTGACATACAGTATAATTGAATTGTAGTTATTTGCCCTAAATATTGCGATTGTAATATTTTAAATGTGATTCTGTTTTCAAGGTCGTCTTCCCATGTATTTTTAACAATTCCAAGCAATAGATTAATCTGTATTTTTACAGGTTAGGTTAATGCTCAAGGCAAATGAAACAGGAATTAAGATCAAACAGCTTTTTTAAAATCGTCAATTACAGTTAACTTTATTGAGCATTTTGACTGACAATATTTTAACTGTTCACATGACAACTTGCATCCCTCCTCAGAACCCGTTTACAGAAAACTCTAAACTGCAACAGAGGACCGCCCACATGCTTAGCTTAAACACATGGAATGTCGCTGTAGCTTTCAGCAACATTGACTGGAGCATCTTTGATTCCATTCACGAGGTTTGTACCATAACCTGACTTTAATTTTCCAGGGTTGAATTAATTAGCGGGCTGATGATGCTCATTCTGCCTCATCCATGTTACTGTATTTGCAGCAAGAGCTGATTTACTTCACCTTCAGGCGTCATTCTAATGGAAACCAAACGGTGGCATTGGAGTTGCTACTTCAGCGCTTCAATGAGATCCAATTGTGGGTGATGACTGAAGTGTTAGTGTGCACGGCGCTCTGCCAAAGAGTCCAGCTTATCAAGAAGTTCATCAAGATAGCTTCCCAGTAAGCATCCATCTAATCATTGTCTTTCCTCAAATAACGGCCTCCACGCTAATAAATGCCCCAATTAATCACTAAGTGGCAGGCGTGATCCACTTAAATGAGCACTCTTCCTCAAATAGACACATCCTTTCCCCCAGGGAAAAAATGCCCCTACTTGGCTTTAATTACCCTTTACTGATCCTACCATGTATTGCGGTGTGACATGTTGACCTCAACATGCCGCCTGCATACCTGGCATCTAGTTTAACAAGAAAGCACAGTGCATTCAGGCATATAGTATGATGAACTATTCGGCACTGACCTGAAAAGAATCAAAACAAAGAATAGATCTGACATTTACAAACAATTAGAGAACGTGACTCGCTTGGAATGGCGAGCAAAACATTGTTATTTTATTTAATATTTTAGTTATTTATGTATACATATTAAGTCCATACTGCCCCAGCTGCTCTCCCAGCAGTTGACTAATGTAGGCCAAATGTAAGGAAATATACATAGATTATTGAAATACTGTATAACTGGTATTTCGTATTTGTGGGAATGCTGCTCTCTAGTGGTATAACAATGAACTGCATGACGTTGCCTGCTGTGATGACCGGTAATTTAATTTGACTGCATGTCATTTGGCAGCTGCAAAGCACAAAGAAACCTCCACTGTTTCTTTGCCATTGTAATGGGCCTGAATACAGCTGCTGTCAGCCGTCTCAGTCAGACGTGGGAGGTAGCAAACACAAATAATTTTATTAATATTATCTGTACCATTTTTCTCTCTTCCTGACAATTCTACAACGCAGTACATGAAATATGTCATTTTCATTTCTGCAGAAAATTCCTGGGAAATTCAAAAGGCTGTTTTCCGAGCTGGAGAGTATCACAGTAAGTGCATTTGACGGTGCTCATGCATAACAATGCAGACCTTGAAAACAAGGCATAAAAGTGGAACTCACCACAATAAAATATTGCAGCTAAGTTAATTTCAGTCGTTGGAGCAAATTTCAAAAGTGATACAGTACTATTATATATTACCTAGATTAATTGAGACCAAAAGAAACCACTTCGGAGATGGCCAATCCCTTTCCTCGATATAAAGAAAAGAAAAACATGTAATAGTCCAGTTTCTTCAGCAGCTCTAAGCCATCATTTTTTAAATAATAACTGTATTCATATTTCCCTCTGTGTGTAGTGAATACAGTATACAGTACTGTGTCTACGTTTTACTTCATCCACATATTCTAGTTTACTGGGATACAACATACAGTACAGAAAATTTCTTTAGTGTTTCACTGACAAGAGGAAAAAAATGGGCATTTCAGCAGTGTCCATGTGCATGCACATTGTACAAGCTGAGCATCCCACACATTTGTTTTGAAAATGTCTTTGCAGGATCCCTCGCTGAACCACAAAGCCTACAGGGACACCTTCAAGAAGATGAAGGCGCCAAAGATCCCCTTTCTTCCTCTGCTCCTTAAAGGTAGCATCATCATCATCAGCATGGAAGAGGATCAGGATGTCGACACACCACCTCGAATATCTCAAAACTAAAAATGTAGCTCTCTTTCTCGTAGATATCACATTCATCCACGAGGGCAACAGGACATTTCATGATAATCTCGTGAATTTTGAAAAGCTGGTAAGTCATCGAAGAGACAAGATGCTGGTTTTCAAATCACATTGATTAATCACGCGCTTGTCATCCCTCTTTTCTAGCACATGATAGCAGACACGGTCCGCCTCATCAGACAATGTCAGAAGGATCATTTGGGTCAGTGCTTGTATTTTGTGCTAACTGGTGGAAAAGAGATCTGATGATGAAGACAAATGCTCTCTCTTTAACCTTTACAGCAAATGACATGAGCCCAAAGACCAGTGCAGATGTGCGCGCTTACATGGACAACCTTCATATCATCGACAATCAGCAGACCCTCTTTGAACTGTCACACAGGCTGGAGCCTCGGACTTGAAAGGGAAGACATGTTAGTTACTGTAGCCTTCTAATCAACTCAGGACCATGTCAGCAATCCGAGGGCAGGCAACTCAACGGCCACCAGAGAGCGCTGGTCAATCAGAAAAAATTGTTATCCGACACAGGAAAAAAGACAAATGGAAGCGTTGGGTTTTTTTTACCGCGTCTTTTTGTAAAGGTTCACCACAGTCCATCCATACAGACATAACATATAGCATATTTTATTTTATATATTAGCTTTATATCCAAGTTGCTGCCGTAGTGGTACATAGAGGGACAGGCTAAACTGTTGCTATTACTAATATGTCCATCAGGTGGCAGCATTCGGAGAATGGAACTGATAGTTTATGTTTCGCCAACTGTTTAGCATCATAGCTGTCACGGCACAAAACAAAAAAATGTCACAAATGTCATACATACTGAAGTAATTATGTCTCAATTGTAACCACATTTACTGACTCCTTGTAAAATCTTAACAGAAAGTTATTAACATCCTGTTATGGACCTGGAAAAAATAGATACACAGGATAATTGCAACTTTTTCCATCTATTGGAAAAACATTTAACTGCCCTGCCTGGCACTATATGTTGCTGACACATATGAACAATGATGTGGGATAATTTGGCAAAAATAAATAAATACATAAAATAAAAATAAAGGAACCACTGAAATAAAATTGGATAATTGGTTTAGCCGACAAAATACAACCAGGTAGAAATGCAACACTTTTGATTGTCTCCCTAAAACCATTTATCTCGCAGACGACCAGCTACTAATAATTATTAAGATGACAGAATGACTATTGACAAATACTGATTTAATTCAAGCAAAGAGTATTTTGGTAAAGATGTATTTTGTTATTTTTGATTGTGGAGGGAGTCATAACTAAATGAATAGCATCCAAGTCTTGCTGCACATTTATAAATCGATCTGAAAGTTACTTCTGTTTTTATTGTGCAATGTGTGATTAGGTCAGGATTACCAATTTACATTATAACTGGCAGTGCAGAACGTTGTGAAAACATGTGAGTGCAAAGGCAAGTACACTGTACCATTTTAAAAAATCCCCATTCAAAAATATGCTGTTGGACAATCAGTATAATTAAGCAGCAAACACCCTCATTAACATCAATCTATATTGTATTCAGAATTCTTTCTTTCAGAAGGGAATAATAAATGCACTGTTATAATTGTCCTTAGAGTGCCACAAAGCCGAGCGAATTTCAAGGATCTAATTTCATTGACATAAATGGTGTAGGGAGGAGTTGTTGGAAGAAGATGTGAACTGGCCCCCAAGCCGCATACAAAGGAAAATGTGAGGTAGAAATATTGAAGCACTTTCAGGAGGTTCTGCATATAGTTAGTGAGAAGTCATTAAAGAAAAATCTACATATCGTAACTTAAAACAACTCGTTGCTGCTGCTTGATCTATCTATCTTGAGTTCAGACTCAGTAGAATGTACATTATAAACAGGCATATTAAACAAGGCATATTTTTTTGTATTTATACTGTAGTCATAGAATGTTCGTGCATATTGTATTTATTTGTTTCAGAATAAGTTATTTCTCTTCTGTGAAATTACTCCGTAAGATTCTCTTGTGCGGTTTTGACTGGTCTGTGTGACATGGCAAACCATAGATTGACCCAGTGTGCACCTAATAAAATATTTTTCATTAAATCAACCTGATGACTATAAAATGTGACTTTTACATTGCGTTATAGTACATGTTGTCACTTATAAAGCATTACTTGGGTGAGTTCATTGTCTACGGCCTTTGTGAGAAGTCATGCATGCTGGTGCTATAATGAAAAAAGAAATAAACCACATGAAGGGTATCTATTACAACAATTAAAATGAAATAAAAAACAAGTAAGAAAGAAAGAAAAGAAGAAAAATACAAAAAAGAAAGACAAAACTCAACTGCTGTTGTAAAACCGTTGATGCCACTTCATCATTTCTGGCTGTAAAACAGTGCTGAACCACACAGTCATTAAAAAAAAACAATGAAGAAAAAAAATTACAAAACCGCACTTCATCTGGTATGACCAGTATTTAAAAGAATGGATACATGATACAATCCATTAGGTACACGATATAATATGATCCAATATGAAACTGTAACCAACGTCTACCTTTAAAAATGTAATTATGCTCTAATTTTGGAGGGGAATGGAGTTTGCAGTGGCATAGAAATGTCAACTAAGGCTTTTAGTGAGTATGTGTGATATGTTTTCTTAGTTATTAGAATAGAATAGAAATTGCATCGCACACCAAAACAACAAGTACTGCTGCTCCAAAAAGAGTCGGACGAGGTGAAGTGTGTATTTCCGTCAGCGCACAATCTATCTGACATTAACCAGGTGTCCTTGTTGGCCTTTTAACATGACTAACAGTGGCAAAACCCCTGCTGCGTCTGGCCCGGCGTAGCCTGCCATTTCTGCCCAAATACATTGGGCACGTTATCATTTCCCTGTCATCAAATGACTGGCTAGCAGCTAATGAGAGGAAGAGAGGGAAAATGAAGAGACACTACTAGGAAGACGAGTTCTTCATTTCCTGTGTGTTATACAAACCACAGAGTCAATCTTTCACCCTCCACAATTCTCTCTGCTGATATAAGGGATGCTGGACGGAACTAGCAAAGGCAAAGCCATTAGTGCTTAAAAAGCATGAGCGATAATTTTCACATCAGATGTGCTGTTACTTGTATGTAACACGGTTGCAACAATTCAAACTGAAAACTCATTGTTGAAGAGCACATATAACACATTTATTTATTATTTACCAGATATTCTAAGATACGTTCACAATCACACCCTTTATTTTGCACATGTGTGTTTTGATTACCGGTAGCTTAAAAGGAGTCTGGTTAGACCTTTTGGGTTATTTTGGTTCATCTGGACAGTGAACAGATAAAAGATGTGTCATCTGATGCGTTGCTGTCTCATTGAAAGCTATCAATGCCTTTGAATAGGTTTCTTCTGCAGGCCCGGCTGAATGAATTACACGAGTCTGTTAGTATTCTGCCGAAGCCGTACAAAAGGTCAATGTCAAATGCACCTCATTTAAAAGTCAATAGCAACCGTGCACATCATCTCCTGGGAATTCAGGCCGGGAACTCTCCAGACGGCACTGTGTATCATTCAGTTAGTAGAGGGCAACCAGTGAGCTTTTTTTAATCTTGACCTTCCAATAAAATATGCTGCCTATCCAAAATTACATGGTCTAAAATGGAGACATAAGCTCTCAGCACATCACGAATGGATTGACCCATCTCAGGGAAGATGTTCAACAGTGTCTAGAGATGGCATGCACTGCTTTAAACATGTAGGTTATGATCTTAGTTCTTATTTTTTAAATTCTGGGGGAAAAAAAACAAAACAAAAAAACATGCTGAAATGCTGACACACAACAAATATCAAGCTAAAATAAAAATAGAAACATGTACTAGAAGCTTGATTCTAATTAAAATGGATAAAAAAATAAATCAATACATCATTAATACATCAATACATGTTATGAAAAACCTTTCAGAATAATACGACAGTCATTTGCATTCTATTGGACGTCACTCTGAAAGCAGCAGGGCCACACCAGCTAAAATCCACTTAGCAGGAGGCTGTCTGTTGCGGAGGTAAAATGTCCAAACATATGTGGATCCGCGATGTTTTGTTCGGTACACAGGACACTCATAAGTGTTTTTGAGCTCCTGCTCTTTTGCCGGGACGGCTCGCACATACAGTACCGGCATGGGAGGAGTGAGATCTCTCAAAACTGCCTCTGCGATGACTCCCGACTGAGTGTCCCAACGTGCTCCTGAAGCGAACATAAGGGGTGTTATTTCTTGAGTCTCATGACTAATTCTAACAGTTTTGAATGTTGTAATTCAATAAAGATAATATTAATTCTACCTTCTATGAAGAGGCCATGAATGTAGGCCCCCTCCCGTGGTGGATGCCCAAAATCATCTTTCGTCTTCTTTGTCACATCAGCAGTCAACGTCATCTTATCCAGGGGCCACTGATTCTTACGAGCAATGGTCTGGAGAATAGCTTCCCAAAATCAGAAGATTTTAATTAATTAATTCTCTGAAGTGCACTTTATCTTCTCATCGTGTGTCTCACTGTTTTTTGAGAGCTCACCAGTGAGGAAAGACTGCGGGTTGAAGAGGCCCGAGAGCCAAACAACAGCAGGTTGAACTAAGTCTTGTGTCCAGCTGTCCAGGTCACGACAACTACAGTTGATATCACTGAACCTAAAACACAAATCAAGTCTCAGTGTGACTTCATTTGTCAATGGTCTGATATTGCATTCTATTACTACTGGGTTCAACATCAAGTAAAACTGTAATTCACAGCGATTAGTTGGTTATTATAAAGGTTTGTGGTCATCTCAAAATGCTAAATGTATTTACTGCATTTCAAGGCTTCAAAATGATCAAAATATAGCATTACCTGCACAGCATGTCCCTGTTGTACTTTTGATGGAATTTATTTTCCCAGCCTCACCATTATTTTGGGATTAAAGACTTGCGGCTTTTGCACACAGACAGACGACTGGTTACCGCGGTTCAGAAGTTTCGGGATTCAAGTCGAGACTCTGGCCTACCTGTGTGGAGTTTGCATGTGCTCCCAATGCTTGCGTAGATTAAGTCCAGGTATTTAGACTTACTCACACATTTCCCCCCCAAAAATGTATGTTAGGTTTATAAAAAAATGCAACGCAAATTGTCCCAAGTTGTGAATGTTTGTCTATTTGTGTCCTGCCATTAGCAGCTGCTGAGCCAAAGTCAGCAGGGATGGGCTCCAGCTCACCTCGGGGTTAGCGACATCGAATATACATGGATGTGTGCGTGTTCACACAGGTGCTGCGACACGCATGCCGTTGAATAACCTAATTGAGAATGAAACATGTTCTTTATCTTTTCAGTGCATTTTCAAAACAGCACTGTCGTTATGAAATTTGGCATCAAAGGGTCAAGTAAGTGTCTTTTGGTATCTATCACATTTTTCTTTTAATTGTTTAACCAGAAGTGATAAATGTGCACTCTTTAGAAGCCAGTAACGAGTAATACGCATGACAAAATACGGATCTAAGGAAAGAGCAAGTTGCTTTGTTTACCATCGTGTAAGCGTTTTGGTGGAGGGGTAAGACAATCTGGCCCAGGAATCTGGCACAGCATCATTGAACAACGCCGACTGTAGAGTCTCCATAGTGGAAGAAATGGTGAGCTCTCCCTGTAAGCGCATACGATTCAAATGAATAATGCAGCACATATAGCCATACGGAAGAGTAAAGAGAAGCCTTCAACACACGACCTTGAGGCCAAGATCTAGTTCATTGAGGGATGTCATTATTTCGCCAAGTAGGAGATTCATGCGTTCACATTCCTGCAAACAGACTGAAACGTAAGGGCTCCGCTCTGTTGCCTTCACCAACATCTCTGCCATGTTATACTGCTCAGGAAGCTTGTCGAGAAGTTCTTCAATGATGGATTTAACCTGACAAAAAGATGGGCCTAAGGTGAGACTTTTTGGGTGATTAATGCAAGGGTAGTAGTTGTTAGAAAGTGAGTTGAGGTGGCCACACCTTCTCCTCCGTGCTCAATACCGCCCCCTCCCCTCTGGAGGAGTCCTGTGGCTGCAGTTCAAGCAGAGTCTTGAAGAGGTTGTCCGAGCTGAGAGTGAGGCACTCGAGCTCTGCATTTGGATGCAGGCCATACAAAGTGGGGCTCTCAGGTGGAAGATGCTCATCAATATAAGTGTGGTACCCGCTGTGGTCCATGAAAGGAGGGGCCATGAAGCCAGGACACAGACAGAACTCCCCGTCAAACTGGCCAATGAAAACAAGGTTAAATAAATCCTATCACATGTTCAGTGAAGTCAGCAAAACAAACTCATTTGGGGAATATTATGAGTAAACACAATATTGGTCAAATATTTCTTCAGTGGCATGTGACAGAGCAAAGGAAAAAACATTCTCACATACTGTAATACATAAATGCCCAAAAAGCAACTTGTCACACATGGATGCAAATGGACTCACCATTTTGGGATGCATAAACTCTTGCAGATAGGCCTTACAGAGCCTTCTGTCCCATATATTAGTAATGTGCCCTCCATACATGATCTCCCCAAAGAGATAGCACAGATCCTCCCACGGCACCTGCATAAATGTAAACCACACAGTTAAGAAAACAACATTCTGATACTTTTGTCTTCTTTCAATCTATAAGCAGGAACAATATGATCTGTCTGCAATAACTACTCAAGCTTGATGAAACACACAGATCTGATGTGTGACATGTTTTCCCTTCAGCAGGAGATGACGAGGACCTGCGAGAGGTTAAAGAGGGAAAAGATAACCTGCGATTCATAACAAATTCCAAAAGCTGGAGGTTCACAATCATTTGTACCTGTATTGTTTTGCAAATTGCTTCCATCGTCAGCTCTAATTGCAGTGATCACTTATGTAGTGTTGTGAACTGTCACATTGGCTGCATGTAATTACATTTAGAACGACGCTTCATTGCTCTCCTAATGAATTCTCTGTATACGCACATACAGGTTACTGTTTGGTTAACATAATGAAGGGCATTCGTTTTTTTGGAGGGCAGAACACCTTGAAGACGTGATTGGTTCTGACCGGGGTAATGGAAGCTCTAAGAGAAACACATTAGCAGCTTCGAGTAGCGAAGAGGATGGATTTTTTTGTTGTCTTGAAAGAAAGCTAAATTATAGGTTGCATGTTTATAGCAAGCATAAATGTGAACTAACAAAATATCCATCATAAGAGTGAAAATATTTCACTAACTAATCAGACTTTTTGAGTATGAATGACAGTGGATTGGCTAATTATTTAAAAATATAAATATACAAGCAATTGTGAAAAATATTCAAACAACGGTGAAAGATTAATGACCTTGTTGTTGGACTCTAAGTAGTTGAACAGAACATTAGTTGAGATGGTGAGATCTCCGCTGCTAAAGGGATATTTATGGTTCCACCCCTGAGGGCCAAACCTCCGGCGCTCCGTGACACAAGCATGAAAGAAGCAGAGGGAGAAAAACATGGAGTTGAATTCCTGTTCTCGTGAGCACATCTCCAGAGTGTCCTAAAAAACAAAGAAAAAAAATGAAATGCTTGCACTGTTGCACCCAAATTGATTTTTAAAACAAAATGTCATGCATTTCTTCAATACATACTTACGTACTTGACTGAAGTTGTTGATAGCGGCATGTAGACTGGGATTCATACCAGTTGGCGGCTCGTTGGTGATTTTGATTGCATTCTCCAGAATGCCTCTGGGGATTACGTGCTGCTCGGGGCTAGGTGCTGGTTCCCCAGTGATGAACACTCTGTAGCTGGGGTGACTGTCCACAGCCTCTTTCTCCAATAGAGCTTCAAGATGAGGCAACCAGCTTGCTACCAGGTGAACATTCTAAGGAGCCAAAGTTGATATTAAATAATAAAGAATTATTTTATTTTTAGGTCAAGTCGTCAAATTGTGAAAAACTAATTTGAAAAATATATTTGTTTGTTGGTAATTACCAAGACAACCCTCAGAGACTGACTTGTCTGCCAGGTCCAACTATCAAAGGAGGAATTTACAGGGCTCATCTAGCCAATTATGGTTTTTATTGAACCAAATTGAGTCTATTTCCCACTTGGGTGGGAGATAATATCATTAGTTATGTGGGCTGAAAGAACAGCTAGTAAGTGAACAGGATATTTTACCTGCAGGATGACCCAATGTCCAAGTTTCGAAGATTTCCTGAGCACCCTTTCAGCTACATCTTCCTGTCCCTGTCCCAGTGAAACATTGTGCAAATTGCCCAATTCGATTGACAATCCCAGCATTAATCCTATAAAAATAAAATGATTCATATGATTTGCCGCAGAGCAAGAAATTGCAGATATTGAACCTGGTGTAAGTGTTGTACCCAGTTTCTCGACTTCTTTGAGTGGATTGACACCAGGCGAGAGGATGAAAAATACAGGCGTTGAGGGGCTGCTACTTTCATACAACTTTTCAAATTCCAATCTTGCAGTCTCAACATATTTTGCTCCCATGCAATCCCCCACAAAATCCCTGCCAAGAAATCAAACTTCTTGTCATAATGTACATTTATTGCATGCATGAATAGGCACGGTCTTGTATGTACCTTAGCGTGTACATCACCCTATCAGGGCGCAGAGCTCTCAGGATGATAAGCTTCTGAATGCAACTCTTATTTTTCCAGTCCTGTGGAAGTCTCTCCTTTTCAGGACAGCTGGATTCAACAATCTTCCTCCAGCGCTTGTGTGAACTTTCGATGTCCCGGTCCAGTCCATGAAATTCTTGCATTGAAGAAATGCTCTATAGCCACATAATGCATCATCAACTCTCGACACAAACACTTGGATACATCTTGAACACTGATAACTGACATGTCATGGACTTCACGTAGGATTACATCCTCAATTATAAGATACCTTAATGGCTCCCCAGGCATGCGGTGACAGGAAGGACACAGGGCTAACTTTACTAGCTTCCACTGGGAAACGCAAAAGAAAGTCAAACTCCTGTGCATCAATCAGGTTCTGCTTGAGCTGAATCTGGAAGAAAGAGTATTTTGTAATGATGTATTTCTGTCTCGTCAATTTCAGAGCAACTCAAAGTTAAAAAAAAAAACTCCTTGGCAAAAGGACACCACTGCTAAATCCGGTTGAGTACTTTAGAGTCAACTACGCAATGTCTTTGATGGGGGAAAAAAATGTAGCCACAATGACAGACAATTCCATTATGTCACCAGAACCAACCTCCTTGTCAGAACCAACTGTCTGAACAGCAGCTGGTGAGCCAGGGTTGAGATGTAATCAATAGAAGCGTATAGTCCTGCTGACTGCTTTTAATTGAAGTTAATGTGGGGGCAGAAATATATTTTGATTGATCAGGGTGACAAGACGCTCCACCTCCAAGGCAGCCCAAAGTCCCTCACCTGGAAGGCGGCGTGTGACAAGAAGGTTAACTTGTCTGTCTCAAACAAGCCCTGGCTGGTGTACAGGAATACAGAATAGGTGATGGCCTCTGTCAGGGCAGCCACTCTGCTGCTCACATCCTCCCCACATTCCACACGCTCCATTGCTTTGCTAAACACTGAAATAAAGCTCTGCAAGACAGAGAAAAGGACCTCATATGTAAAATGACCTTTAAATGGAAGGTTAAGCAGTGGATGGACAAAAAAATGTGTGCACATGCATTTAAAGTGAACTTCAGCTGGGGTAATATGTAAAAGTCAACAAATACCCTAAAAGTACGAATTAAAAATCGGACTCCTGATTAAAAAAATTGTTTGACATAAGTGAGCATGCACCAAGAGGATTTCAGGGGCAAAAGGCTAGAATACCTTGAGGGAAAACTGATACATTGGGTTAATCTTGTTGAGGTCATTGATGATGAAGAAGAGGAGTGATGCTCTCTCAGCAGCAGGGCGGTATATTTCCCGAGCCTCGTTGATCTTTGTCTCATTCTCTTGGGCCTCCACCACCTGTGTGTTCCAAACGCACAGAATGAGCTATGAGGCTCTCAGTCATGCTCCAAAAGCTGTTCATTACACATATTCCAAACTACACACCGTTGACTGCAGGTTCAATAACAGATGAATCACAGGTTGCGTAAAGACATTCAAAAAAAGTTGACTGATAAAAGACGTGCAAGACTGAAATCTCATAGGGGTCGTACTTTGTCTTGAATGTGGGCAGCTGTGGTCTTGGTGATTTCAAGTTGCTCCACCAGCGAAATATCACCCAGGAAATTACCACAGGCAGTAGAGAGACGACTCAGCAGGTCGTCTTCCAACCTTTGAAGCTCAATCTTGAAATGGTTCTGCTGCCTGTTCAACTCCATCTTGGACAGAGTGCACAAACCAGTTATCCATTTCTGATATCCTGGACTGAAGCCTCATACATAACTTGAAAATGGGGTTTTACCTTCAGGTCTTCAAGTTCAGGCCTTTCCCGAGATACTACTTGTCCCAGCAGCTGTTCCTCCAGACCAACCGGGGTCACAGTGAAGTTGATGAGGGTTGTTTGAGCCTGGAGCTCAGGAGGAAAATGGGGATTGGCCAGTTTGGTGTGCAGAATGAGTTGAAATTTACTATTATATTCACACTCCTTGCCGCCAATCTGAATGTACCTGATGACGAAAAAAACTGTTAGCCAAAAGTCCAAATTGTTCATGTCATAGAGTAACGCATTACGGATTTGTCATCTGATTAAAATAAAAGACTTGAGTTTGGATCAGAAGAACATCAGACAACCATTTGTTAAGAAAAGACACTAATAATGGTTTGAAAAAATATTGTTTGAATATAGTCCAATGCAAATAATCACAGAAATAAACATTTGCAAATGTGGCTCAACTTTCTATTCATCCGCTTTTCTTTCAGCCACAAACCAGCCCAGACTAAATCAATAGCGGCTCAGTTGGTTACAGCCAAGTCGAGCACTCCATTTGTCATTGATTGTTTAAATAACTGACTAACTATTCGACACTGGATCAAATGTCCAGAATTCGGTGTTTGGGATGGGGAACCCATCTTCATATCAGCGCAGATTCTGTGCAGGATGTAATGATGGAGGAGGTAAGTGAGGTATGGTGGGGCCAAGGCATCGAAGGATTTATGTATCGGTTGCATCCCTAGTCATATTATGAACCATGTCAGCTGTAATTCATTTGTGTGTGTGTGCGTGTGTGTGATCTATTGTGTTGGATAAGGGAGTGAGTGCTTCTGTCTTTATTAAGATCACAGCGGACACTAGTAACGGCCCTTCCTGATTGACCAAAAACTATCGGGACCAAGTTGAAGGAATAGGCGATGAATCTGACAGCAGTAGCATGCTTGCTCTCTGCCTCAAACAAGTGTCTTATTCAAACTTACTAAATAGTTAGTTGTAAGGGTAGATCCTTTGTTTGCATGCCAGCTTTTGCTGCCTTTTTTAAAACCTTTTTGTTTCATCCATTGCACATAGGCTTTTGCTTGGACCATGTTTTTTTAATCACATCCTTGGAGACCGAGAGTAATATCCTTCCCTTTTATGCACCGAACCCCAGACACGTGCGTAAGGCATCATAGGAAAAAGTTTGAAGACTATCTGAAGCTTGATGCGGAATATTTTTGAAAGGGCAAGAGGGTAATGTGTTGTCATGGCTGTGGACAGGTTAAAATGTATGTTTTTTTTTTTCTTCATGATGTATGTTTTGGCTAGTTCGACTATACTCCAGAGAAAATTATAGTCCAAAAAAAATACAATAAATATAAAAGATTGCTTCCCCCATCGCCAATATTTGTCTGTCCTCGCATTTCAATTAAATTAGCACAGGCTTGACAAACATGGTGGCTTTTCATTTTTCTCTAATTGCCACTTGGATGGCAGGCAAGGGCCGTGGTTCTCCAACACAAAGTTCCTCGTGTCCTGATCGGGTTCAACTCTCTATCTTCACTAGCCAGAATTAATGTACTATTGATAGAACCATTACTCCGCCAAATTAAAGTTTGCTGATGGATTGTCTTGTAGTCTTCCGTCAGCCATGAAAAGAATAATTAGTATTCATTACTTCACACTCTAAAACATTCCAATTATTAATGAACTTCAGCTGTGAAGCCCCGCCAGATCCATCATGCCTGGCCCTGCTGGTTGTATTAATCATCGACAGAAACAAGTATGGGGGTCATCTACAAGGGATAAACTGATAATCGGCTCTAATATGATGAATTGTGTTCTCAGGACAGACAGGACGTCAGGGGGTAGTGCAACGGACACGGAAAACAGAAGCTTCATACTCAGAGTTACACACAGATCAAATGGCAAATAGCATGTCCAGGATGTACTGGACATACGTTTGGTAGGTGTCACCGTGAATCGGTGATCTAATACTTTTGACTTTTGTTTTTAATACAGTTCGTTTTAATGAGTTTGAGAGCGGGTTTGTTAGTTTTTATGAATTGGTATTTTTTTTCTAAATGCTTCATTTTAGTTGTTATTGTTTTAAGTATTGGTTTTATTAATAATATTATTATTACAAGTTTGGTTTTTTTCTAAATGGAGTATTAGTTATTATATGTTTTTTTTTTCTAAATGGAGTATTTGTCAAGTGCAAGATAAAAAAGGTCACTAGGTAAAGTAGATATTCTCAAACAACTGCTTGTATGGACACACGGCAATACCGTAGTAAAGACTTTTAAAAATGAACCCCGAAAACCCCCCCAAAAATATCACTCAGTTTTGGGGGGGATTTTGTGAATATTAAAACCCGTTTGTAATGGTGCAGAGATTTACACATTTAGTTTAGCTGGATAACATTAGGCAGTACCAGCAGACATTGAGGTCTGGAATGAAACGTGGATTTGAATTCCAGAACAAATGCTATTTACAATCATAAAGTAGAGACTTCCAGACTTATTAGAACTCAATGGGATAACATAAAAATCAATGTTATTGTAAAACTCATTTTAAAGCCAGGTAAAGGCATTACTTCATTCAATGTAGACAAATGTTTTAACATCGAGCAAATCATTAGGACATTTTTGAAGCGAAATTGAGTTTGCCATCATGATGGAGAGCCACTGCATTGAGTGTTTCCTGCTACCTCTCTTATGAGTACTAATACATAACCATGAATGTTCTCCATTCTGCTTTTACACTGAGGCTCATCTGTTCAATATTCATCAGGCCTAAAGAATATGAACGCACAAATATACATCTATCACCTGTCTTGAGGGATGGATCAATATGCCGCATTCATGGATTCAGAACATGCGCTGCACATTGATTAATAATCTGAAGAACGGGCAATGATAATGTCTTCCGTCATATCTTGCTGATGCTCCAGTGCTCGGTGAGACGCAACCATCTGGTAATCTGATCCCAGTGTCTTCAGCAACAAACACTGCTACTATTTGTGTTCCCATAGGCACAACCCAAAAAACAAAATTCTGTTGGTGAGTAATGATTGGGTGTTTTATTATTTTTGGTTGAGCTTTAGTGTTCTAGTTAAAAAAATAAAAATAAAACTAACCGTCCCCTTTTGATGGTGTTTTTGCCCAGGAGAGGCTCCAAGACAGGGTCAATTTTTTCTGGCATGTTCTCAATTAGAACGGTTTCACCACAGGCCAGTGCCTCTTCAATTACATCAATGTACCTGTGGAATGATACAACAAAATGAGGATTGCAGCACCCTAGTGTTTGATAAGCAGGTCATCTTATCAAAGATAACGTTTTGAGTCCAATAAACAAAACATGAACAAAAACATCATACAGTACACAGCACATCACAGCCCCTTCTCACCCTTTCTGTCCCTGTTGCACCACCCTCATCTTGGCACCTTGCTGGCTCCGTATCCACTTGATGCCCTGCTGCTGTGGGTCCACCATGAGTGGCCAGCGCTCACTGGTGGTCAGGATGGCAGCGTTCTCAGTTGACATCCTATCATTCGGCAGACCCTGGTTATGCCAAGCAGCCACAGTGGCATCATCTGTAAGCATGAGTATGGGATCCAGGCCATCTGTCAGGGGTACAGAGACCTGTAATGGAAGCCAGAGATTGAAGTCATTGAGCGCTGGATCAGCAATGAGGCTTTTTAAGACAGCTTTTACCACCATAGTGTGACATAGATGAAACTTAACCTTCTGAGATTTGAGGAACGGGATCCATTTTTCATTGAGGAGTCCAGCACGATACTGCATGGTAAAGTAACCCATGTAGGAGACAAATGCTGAAGTGAGGGCGACATCCCCACACAGGGTTTTCTGCTGTTTCTTATATCGAACAAGCGACTGTGACCAGCGCTGCTTCTCTGACTAAAAGACACAAGAAACAGACAAAAAGAACACTGACTCCTACACACAGGAAACCACCAAAGAACTCAGTAGATGAAAGAGAAGAAATGGATATTTAGAATGCACACATAATAACAACATGATATTCATTTCACATTGAGAGCCCAAATTAATTGCAGGCGTGGTAAAGAACATCAATGAACACCCCAGATCTTAAAGTTTTGATCTCTGATTCACTCTGCGTCACTCCAACATTTATCTCAAGGTTCAATACGATGACTGTGACAGCTCAAAAGCGATAAATCATGCATGACATTTTCTTACAAGGGGCCGTGGATCTGAAATACGTCACGTAATAAATTCTCAGACAGTTAAAAATCACTATAATTTTACTCTAATGTATTATGGATTGCCTGTAATATCACTCGGTTCGGGGGTGAGACATTGTTAATTTCCAACAGATGTTGAGGCTTTGAGGTAAGTTAATGATTAAAGATAGACGGCCTGATTTATTAGTCGCAAGACTATTGCTTCCAGGTCAATGCCATAAAGGCAAAACATTTATCTTGATATGCTTAAAAGCCAAGCTATTCCATCCAAACCACATTATTTTCTGGGATAAGGAAGTCACAGTTATGAAATCACCAGTTGAATGGGCATTTTTATTTGATATTAGCAACTATAGCTATACTGTAGCACAGGAGGGGGTTTAAATAGGTTAATTGAAATCCTGGACAAGTCATACGTGCTCAAATTAAAATATTCTTTACATATTACAGACACTTTATGTATGAATGCCATACAGTAAAAATAAACAACTTGCTTAAACCCGAAACAGTGTTTGAGGCGTTGAAGTTAATCTCATGTCCTTCCTCCATTGAAGCTGCCCAGCAAGCTCTATGTCCAAACCAGTGCCAAAGCCTTTTCCGTGGTTGGAACCACACACTTTGCTAAAAACAACAGTCAGAACACCCTGCCAAAATATAAAAGCTTCTTTCCTCCTTCCAAGTCCATTTCCTCGATGCTATTTCATCCCTAGCGCTATCCCCTTGCAAACCTAAACCCCCCCACCCGCCAAAAAACAGCAGCGAGACTTGTGTAAATTAAGCAACAATTACAGCACCCAGCCCATCTGGCTCTCAGATTTTCACACCGATTACCTCCAAGCCCCTGACAAGTCTGTTGGCCAGCTCTATGGTCTGGTTGGTGCGGGTTACATCCTGTTGACAGCTGATTTTCTCAGCTGTAGCACTTTCAAACTGAGCTGTAAGATTCTGGAGGATGGCATCCAAATCCTAGAGAGCAATAAGAAGGGCAAAGGCAGAGAATATATCATTAATAAAATCTGAGCAACCAACTAAGCAGCTAAGTTAACTATGACTATAAAAACATATTTTTACTTACTACCAATTTCTTTTGTACAGCCAGCAGTTTAGTTGTTGCGATTTCTAGTTCTGTATTAGCCTGGGATAAAGCATGCCTCTTTGGAATGACCTCACAATAAATCTGGAATCACAAAAAGTACATGCTGTCAGGAAATGCTTCAACTCAACTCTCAACTCTACTCAACTGTATTTATAGAGCACTTTCACAACAAAAGCAAATTATACAGAGAACATAAAGTGTGTATCCAACCTCATAGTATCGAACAATGTTAATTGTCCAGGCACAGAGTCCTGCTGCAGCTGTAGATTTGGTCCTAACTTGATCTGGGTGGAAGTCTGGCTTTTTAAGGTAATACTGTTTGACCGCATTCAAAGAGGAGTCATGGATGTGCTCCTTGTCATATGACATCAGGGCCTGCAGAAAATCATCCACCTGATCCAACACAGTAAACGAGACAAGTTAAAATGTGTACACATTAATGACTAAAAGTATTACAAATAAGGTTTTTACCTTGAGCTCGCTGCTCATAAAATTGCAATATTTATTCAGATTAATTTACACGAGTTACAAATTATGTTGTTAGTTTAATGCATTCAGTGTATCAAAATATAGGCATGAAAATGTAAACAATAGTTGCCAGCCTATTTGTTCACCTTTTGTTTGGGTATTTTTATTTTTTTATTTTAGCCGAAACACGAGACAAAGTCAGGTAAAAAAGTTGGTGATCCCTGTTATTCAAGGAAATGTTAAGTCCTACAGTTACAACAAATCTAGAAAAGAGGCAAGACCCATTCAATTTTAAGAGCTTTAAAATATATCTATGGTGGGTGTTGAGTGAGTGCCTCCTCCCCTAGTGTGTGAGCATATTCATGGAGCCATCCTGCTGTAATGTAAGTACGGGAGCAATGGCTGGCAGGGCCAGGGTCAAGGCCAGCACAAAAATTAGATTGGCATTCATCAGGCAGATGTAACTGAGGCGATGACAGCTTAACCTTGCCCATGAAGGCCCGTGCTGCTTTCCAGCTCCGATCCTTAGGAACCCGACCGCGTGGAGCCAGTAGAACCATCACGGCTGACGCTACGTTGATGACTGCCGGGGGAGGGTTGGGGAAGGCCTTCAGTTCAGTAAGATTTACCTAAAAAGAGTTATAAATGTTTTACGGCTTGCAGAAGGACATGCAGATTTGACTGACTCTTTAACAGCACCAAGTACCTTGTTGAGCGTGTTCAGTGCCGCAGTGGCAGCTGTCAATATGGGCTCTGCTTTGGCAAGGTCTTTCTCACAATCCTGTTGCTTGATGGACACTTCTGCCTGGATGAGGGAAACCTAAACAAAGAAAGGATGAATTAAAATAGGGAGGGTTGATTCTAGAAGGAGATCAACGATCAGGCTGGAAAACTCAAAAATGCGGTCCGCTATTTCACCTTTTGTGCCTCAACATCTGCAGCCTCTTTTTTGGTGCTAACCCTCTCAGTTTGAAGTCCAATCTTGGTAATGAGAGCCTCGATATTCTGATTCTTAATGGTTAAATCAAATTCTTGATCTGCCAATTTGGCTTTCAGGTCCTCAACCTAAGAGAGAAACAAAGTGATGACACATTCTTCAAAATGTAAATGCTGTAAGAAGCAACATGACTCAGATAATAATAATAAATAATTCTAATGTCCATGCTACAGCATTGTACCGTCATCAGATCATCCTCGAGTTTACAGGAATTAGTTTCACTTACCTGAGCAGCAGTGCTTTGGAGCTTTTGAAGGCCTCTGTCAAGCCGGTTCATCTTATCCTGGACCTGGGCCCGAGACTTTTGCAGAAGGTTCCTGTACAGGGTGATTTGCTGGAGAAAGCTCTTGGGGGTGGTGTAATTGTGCCTCTTCTCATCGCGCAGGTATTTTTCACTTGCTTGGTTGACACTGGTATGAACGTAGGCCATGAAAAGACTGATGGATTCCTGGACAGCATGCTGTAAAAATAAGCAGACACGAAGGAGGGAAAGAGGGTGAGGTGGATTGAGTAGAGTTCAACATCCGCAAGATGATGGCGACTGAAATATTCATTCATTCATTCATTCATCTTCTGAGCCGCTTGATCCTCACTAGGGTCGCGGGGGTGCTGGAGCCTATCCCAGCTGTCATCGGGCAGTAGGCGGGGTACACCCTGAATCGGTTGCCAGCCAATCGCAGAGCACAGAGAAACGAACAACCATTAATAATAATAATAATAATACATCACATTTGTAAGCGCCTTTCACAACACTCAAGGACACTGTACAGCCAAGACCAATAGTAAAACACAGATAAAATAATAAATAAATAAAGAAAGATTTAAGGCGGGTAGGCAAGTCTGAATAGGTGGGTTTTGAGCTGGGTTTTGAATAAGGAAAGAGAGTCAATATTACGAATGTTGGGAGGAAGTGAGTTCCAGAGTTTGGGGGCAGAGCGACTGAAGGCTCTGCACCCCATTGTACTGAGACGGGCAGAGGGTAGAAAAAGGTGGAGGGAGGATGAGGACCTGAGTGAGCGAGAGGGAATGGAGATTTGAAGAAGATCTGACAGATAGGGGGGCGCAAGGTTATGGATGGCTTTGAATGTATAGAGAAGTATTTTGAAGTTGATTCTAAGTTTGACAGGAAGCCAGTGGAGCTGTCGGAGGATGGGGGTGATATGATGGAAGGAGGGGGTT
Source organism: Hippocampus zosterae (assembly GCF_025434085.1). NCBI lineage: Eukaryota > Metazoa > Chordata > Actinopteri > Syngnathiformes > Syngnathidae > Hippocampus > Hippocampus zosterae. The sequence continues at coordinate 13,244,495 of NC_067455.1, forward strand.
CTCGTGATGATCCGGGCTGCTGAATTCTGAACAAGTTGAAGTTTATGGAGGAATTTTTGATGGACACCGAAGAGGAGTGAGTTGCAGTAGTCAATACGGGAAGTGACGAGACTGTGAACAAGGATAGCGGTGGTGTGCGGAGTGAGTGAGGGACGGAGGCGGTTTATATTGCGAAGGTGGAAATGAGCGGACCGGGTAATGTTATTGATGTGGGAGTGAAAGGATAGTGAACTGTCAAGGATGACACCCAGACTCTTCACCTGGGGGGAAGGAGATATAGTGGCATTATCAATTGTGAGGGAGAAACTGTCGGCTTTGTTTAGAGTGGATTTGGTACCGACGAGTAGGAGTTCAGTTTTATTGCTGTTTAGCTTGAGGAAATTGTGGGTGAACCAAGATTTGATTTCTGAGAGACAGTGAGAGAGGGACGAGGGTGGGAGAGAAGCGTCGGGTTTGCTGGAGAGATAGAGCTGGGTGTCATCCGCAAAGCAGTGAAAGTGCAAGCCAAATTTGCGGAAAATGTTTCCGAGTGGAAGGAGGTAGACAATGAAGAGGAGCGGACCGAGGACAGAACCCTGGGGAACACCAGAAGAAACGGGGAGGGATTGTGAAGTAAAAGAATCAACTTGAATGAACTGAGAGCGGCCAGTGAGATATGAGTGGAACCAATGTAGAGGGGTGTTGGTGATGCCTATGGTAGAGAGTCGATTGAGGAGGATGGGGTGAGAGATTGTGTCGAAGGCTGCACTCAGGTCAAGGAGGATGAGGATGGAGATAAGGCCAGAGTCTGCTGCCATGAGAAGATCGTTTGTGATTTTTATGAGGGCTGTTTCAGTACTGTGACGGGGACGGAAGCCGGACTGGAATTGTTCATAAAGACTATTGTCGGTGAGGTGGGAGTGGATCTGAGAGGCGACAGTTTTCTCCAGAATTTTTGAGATGAAGGGAAGATGGGAAATGGGGCGTAGGTTATTGAAGTCATTGGGATCTGAACCAGTTTTTTTCAGGATTGGTGTGACAGCTGCAGTTTTGAAGAGCACAGGAACAATTCCAGTCGACAGAGAGGAATGGATAATGGCTGAGATGAAGGGAAGCAGAGAGGGTAGGCAGGATTTGACCAGAACTGTGGGGAGGGGATCAAGCTGACAGGAGGAAGTCTTGGATTTAATGATGAGGTCTGAAATTAATGAGAGATGGGGGAGTTCAAAAGAAGAGAACAGTTTGCAAGGGGTGAGAGGTTCAGATGAGGGGAAAGGTACAGAGGAGCCCAGATGCTGGTGGATTCTGTTGATTTTTTCATTGAAAAAGAGGAGAAGTGCATTGCAGGTGTCACGAGAGTAAAAGTGAGGTGGTAGGGAGTCAGGAGGTTGAGTGATTCTGTTCCAAAGGGAAAAGAGAGTCTTAGTATTTCCAGCATTGGAGCAGATGAGTCCGGAGTAGTAATGTGATTTTGCTTGAGAGATGGAATCCTTGTAGAGGGATAGCTGAGCTGCATAGATGTCCTTGTGAGCAGTGAGGCCGGTTTTCCTATAAAGTCTCTCAAGCTGCCGGGTTTGGGATTTCAAGGAACGTAGATGAGGGGTGAACCAAGGGGCAGACCGAGTAAAAAGGACAGAGCGGGACTTGACAGGGGCGAGCGTGTTGAGGATGCTGGTGAGACCAGAGTTGTATTGGAAAACCAAATCATCAGGAGTGGAGTCAATGTCCGGAGTCAGGGTGGTCAGCCATGCAGTGAGAGAGTCAATGTTAATGTCTTTAATATTACGGTAAACAATGGTCCGGGGTGATTTGGCAGTTGAGAGCTGGAGTGTAATGTTGAATGAGATAAGGAAGTGGTCCGTTATTGCACTCACACTCACACCTAGGGACAATTTAGAGTGTTCAATCAGCCTGCCATGCATATTTTTGGAATGTGGGAGGAAACCGGAGCACCCGGAGAAAACCCACGCAGGCCCGGGGAGAACATGCAAACTCCACACAGGGAAGCCGGAGCTGGAATCGAACCCGGTACCTCTGCACTGTGAAGCCGACGTGCTAACCACTGGACTACCGGGCCGCCCAGACTGAAATATTATCTTCATAAATTTTGAATTCATCTCCAAGTTTTTCCATCTCACTAGGGTGGCCCTGACTTACTCAATCTGAAATGGAGGTGTAGCTAGCACAAATGATTAGGCTTTGAAACCTCTGTGAAAATAATTTCTGAGACATCAGAGATAGACAGTAATTTGTAAAACAAGGAGAAGTATCTAATGTAAGCCAGGGAACTCATTTATCAAGCCTGCATACGCATAGAAGGTATGTGTAAAATGTGTGACCGAATATTCCCACGAAAAGTATAGAATTTATCAATCTGGACTTGTGTGTGTGAGGACGTGCGTAAATTTACACACAGCGCTGACCATGCGTACGCTCAAAACCTTGTGGTACAACAGTGAAGCTACAGATAGAACAGGTGTACAAACATTATTAACAAGCCAAAATTAAACAAGGGTTTCCCAAACATAGTTGGAGCCATGAATTAATTGCACCCACATTTTAATGAAAACATCATCACAGAACAAATTCAGCTACTTGAATGGGCAATTTATTTTATTCAATGCACAAATAATTTCCGACACGCAGGCTGGAGGAATTAACGCATGATTCATTCAATCTACAGAATAGCTCTGTGGGTGTGCAACTTAAATGTGAAGCTGAGGAGGGCTGGCTGAAATCACGTGTCTTCAACTTGCAATACGGACATCCATATTAACTTGCTAGTCTTCTTCCAGTTAATTAAAAAAAAAATACTTGTCTGTGGGCTGGCATTTCTTAAAGGGATTGCTGCTACCATATTTTGGCCAGTTAGAGGCATTTCTCAAGGCAAATGAGGCTAGACATGTTGTAGTTTAGAACAGGTGGGCTTTATCAACGCACATCTAGAAGAGGTGTCCGTATATTTGATAAATACAGATTTTCTTCGTACTTGGGCATATTCCAAATTTCACTTGTATGAAAGAAATTAGAACCTGTTCAATGCACACTTTGATAAATGCGGTGGAAGGTTTTTAAACATTATCCACAATGTTTGCCGCACTCAATTGTGACGAGGTATTCAATTCATCATGGGTAAGATGCTCAATGACAGGCGGGCTTCATTAATCACACAGTTAGCAATCAATTAAAAAAAAAACAAATGCAGCAAATTCAAAGATCGCCCGAAACCATAACTCACGAAAACATCCTTAATGATTATAGAGCAAGTGGGAAATATGGTATTCATATCATTCATTAATTTCAGACCTAATGCTTTTTGACAGAGAAACTCTGTGTCTATTTGAGGAGTGAACTGAGTGGCCAGTGAGTGTCGTGTGTAGCTCGTAAAGAGTCACTCAAAACCACAGTAAAAATGATTTCATGTCTCGTCTTTTAAAAAGCAACGACAAATAGAGGGTAATAGATGACCCCTGTACAGTATCATGCAAGTCATCATTACCACTTTTGTGGGTGCGTTTATTTTTAGTCGCTGATCAAACTCCACACATGCAGGGACAGATGTGCACGCTCGCTTCAGTGGAAAGTAGCAATCTGGCACATGCTTATATGTGAGGACACTTGGTTGTGACAGCTGCGCCTATTTAGGAGGTCGTTATGTGCTTAATCACTTTTTGCTCATTAGCATAAATGATCCTGGACTGTGAGCGCTTCACTGATATGATGGAAAACAATGTAATGCGTGCACTCACTGTGCGTCTTCGGGCATGTGTTCGGCAATTTGTCAGAATTTCAACACAGAACTAATGATGAGGGATCTACAAAAATGTTAATGCAGCTGCACTATAGTCATTAAAAGGGGTTCATCATCGTCTACTCCTTTCTGTGTCATAGAGAAAATACATTAGCATCTTTGATAACGTCTACCTTTCTAGTAATGTCTTCTTGGTTATGGACAAGAGTGATCAAAATCGGGCTATCAAAAAATATCGCTAACTGATCATTTATTGCGACATCTAAGATGTTACCTCAATGTCATCAATCTCTTGGATAAATCTATAGCTGACTGACTGCAACGCTTCGGCGCTCCAAGGATGAAACCAGTCAATGGTTGTGCACTGGATAAGGGCAGGGAATCGACAGGCCCTTAGTCGGAGCTCACTTCCCACTGGTGATAAACACAACACCACCTAGAACAAAAAGAACCGGAGAGAGACATCAAACAAATGACAGAATGCATAATTACAGCCTGCCTGTTTACTTTGCTTTAACAATGTCAGTTTCAGTGCTTTGAGAGAAATCAACACATACGATATCATATCGCAACAATAGCGCAGAAACATCCTAAAGGTAAAAAGATTACTGGCGACCTCCCATTTCCTCTCCAGTCCCTTCTTCTCTCACTTTGGCAAGCGGTCATGCAGACACTTCACCAGTTGGATGGAGCAGACGGTGCCACGACCCGAGAACCTGGCACAATGATTAGCTGGACTGCAAATGTGTGGACTCTGACAAGAATTTCCTTCCTTTTCACCTCCCAGTTTGACTGGGTCTGTTAATTTATCTCATCAGGCGTAATGCCCTTAAACAGCAGGTGTGAATCGCTCAAACACAAGAATATGTATATGTTACATATTCTACTCGGTCATGGTACATGCTGGTTTAATCACTAATAGAAAAATAAATCTGTGTGTACATAGTTAGCAGTTCAGGTAATGAAACCAAAATTGGATATTGATACAGTGTATTTATTTAAAACAATGCCCAAAGCTAAATTGTGTCCTCTAATATTCAGAACCTCAGGAAAAAAGAGATGTTATTTTCGGAAAATTCATCATATAAAATTCATCAATCCAGACATCATGTCACAATTTGTTGTCATGTATTTTTTTACATAGATGTTACAACTGTCAGTACGATCTGACAGTAGTATCGGTTAATTTATCTGTTTAAACACACACACACACACGCACACACACAAAAAAAGAATAATTTAAAAAACATGCCTCTCTGGTCCAATCTTATACCTCTACTGTTATTCGTAAGAAACCTCAGCGCCTGAGGATAAACAAACTATCACAAACAAAAGGTGTGAGTGATGAGGTGTCAACCATTTGCTATGCACTTGCAGGCAAACTCCGAGCAGGAACACCCTCACTCCCTTGTGCTGACCTGTTACCCAGGGCTTCAGGACCTTTGCTGTAACTATGACAGAATTGCAAAAAACAAACAAAAAAAACAAACGAACAAAAAAACAATAATAATAAAAATGCCCATGCCTTGTTTCCCCACAACTGGAGACGAGACGGACGGACAAGCAGAAGCACAGCGAAGGGAACTTAAGCAACTGAAAGGATGTAGAATTGGCAACAACATCAACAGGTAAGCTTATCAACTCGTATTAAATTTCAAATGATTGTGCATTCCAAAACATAAAACGTCAAACAAAAATTTTGTGTAACAGCAACATCGCGTTATGAATAAATGAAGCTGCCAAAGTAGCTGTTTACATCAGTAATGCTTGCTTAATATTGCTATTGCTGTTACCGGTATTTTGATAAAGCTGGAAATGCATTCTCTTTGACTATTTATCACAACTACAGACTTTCCTAATTGCGTGCCATTATGAATGGCCATGTTTGAAAATTGCGATTGTGGCCATTATTAGTGTGTGTCGTGACTTTGGTCAGAGACTCGTGAGGAGGAGGAATTAATGATGAGATGTTAGGTTTGGAAAAAAATGCACCGTCAGTTGAAGGCGGACTCTGTCAGTAAAGAACCTCCAGCAGTTCTCCTTGGTGTCAAGCAGCCCAAGAGCACGGACGTCAACTCTCACAGCGGCCACAATTCTTTCAATCTCCTCCTCACTGAAGACATCAGGGATATCTCCTGCAGAGAGTTGCAGCCATTACAAACACTAGAACTACAATGATCAATATTAGCTGGTCATGCACTGGAAGATTTCACAATCATTTAACAGAACTAATAATTTAAAAATGGATTCTGTCCTAAATAAACAAAAAAACTACAGGAGCACTGAACAAGAATTAACGTGAAATTAAGAATCAGACCTGATGACAGTAAATCATTCACAATGACCAAAAAGCGCTCATCGGGTATTTGTGCATCGGTCATAAGGAGAGCTACACGCTGATTCTTCACACCGGCTTTCAGCAACAAACCAGCTAGATCCATCTGAGCAAAACCACAAACGATATGAACACAAATGAACAACAAATGAATGGGAACGATGACACGTCTTACACTAATCAATATAATAAACCACAATATGCTGCCATGAACCTTTAAGGTGTTTTTGAATTATTACAACCACAAAACATGTTTCATCAACAAGATATTGAAATATTTCCCAGCGGTCTTTAATGGTATCTGACAATTATTTCCTGCATCAACAGAGCATCTTAACAAAATGGAATTAAATCAATATCACGCATGCAGCCACAGGGAATATTGATTACGTTTTTCCACGTTCGTTTTATTTTGTGTAAAAAAAACAAAAAAAAACAAAAAACAAATTGCAGGCCTTGAGTGTTAATAGAACATGTGGAAAGCATACTTTATGACATTATATGGTAATTATTATGATCTTGCATCTGCGTTTACCTTGAGGTCCTGGATGCTGTAACCTTTGTGTAAAGTGATTTGGAAGACTTCCACAGAGGAAATGTAGGCAGCCAGACGAGTCAGGCTCTGCTTCCCACTGCCCCCAACCCCGATCAGTAAGGCATGACTGCCCGGAGACTCCAGGATGCGACTGATGCGACAGCTGGCAACAACAAGACATTTTTGTCATCAATTTGTATTACCGGTACTTAATTTTTTGGAAAAACATTACTTGTGTTTTGTTTTTCTTTCTTTTTTTAAGCTAAATCAATCTTAAAGGAAAAACAAAAACAGCTACATTTACACTCACTCTGGTCACATGCTATACATCAATACTTACACATGTTGCATTGCGTCTTCAAACAGTACAAGATTCATGGCTGTATTGAGTTCATTGTAGCTCTCGAGGGCATCGGTGAGGATGGTCCTGAGCATACACCAGTCTGTGACATTTGTGTAAAAGGATTCCTTGCCCGCTTGGGCAAAGTGGCAAAAAATTAGGGGTTGCTTTGTCACCTTTTCATCTTCAATGCCCTAGATAAAGAAACATACCATATATCAATTTATTTGGGACAACTGCTCAGTAATACAGTATTAGCAGCAGGTAAGCTTATTTAGGAATCTGAATCTGTATTAAACCTCAAAGCACTCATGCACAGTGTCCATCTGGAGCTTCTGGAAGAGCTGTATGTCTTTGACATTTAACAGCCTGTCAGAGTAGACTCTGCAGGACTCATGGAGCCAAAGCAGAGCAAGATCAACACTGTTTTCCACATTCTCTGGCTCGGCGAAGAGGATACCCTGAACCACATGCAGGCAGATGAATATTTTGCTTCATTCACAGGCCATCTTGCAAATAGTTCCAATATAGTATTGCAATTCGCATTACCTGAAAGATGTTAGACATATCTCGCATATTGAATGTATAATGAAATTTGACAGCTGTTGGCAGAAAGCTGAGATCCATCTTGTGATGGAGCGTTACTGCAGCCTGGACGACAGCTGCAATGCTCTTCTGAACTGGCAAACTGAAGTGATGCTGTGTCAGGTGAGAGCTCAAGATCTGCCCAAAGATGGACATCAGAGCCTCGGATGAAGGAAAATTCACCGCAAACACGGAGAAATGTCTCTGTTGAAAGAAAGATGACATTATCTTGATTTTGAAAATAATAATGATAGTCCTGAGCTGTATTGGTATCCCTGCATTAAAACATTTCAATACGTCTGTTTAATTTCAGACTATTAGTCCAAAATCAATGTGATCGCCATTTGACGACGGTACTATTGTATTTAATCACACACCAGTGTTTTTAATTGTCCCGTACACAACAGTAAGCATGCTGGAAGTATACCTCTTCAAGAATAATCCTATGTACTGTATCTTGACATTTTAACCTTTTAAACATACCTGAAGTCTTGGGTTGATTCTGAAGCTCCCAGCAGTTGGGTTCATACATGCAACATATTGCGTGTTGCTTATTTCTTTTAAGGACAACTTCTGTCTATCGTACCTGTGGTGTATGCCAAAAATGCGTTACAATGTAGAATTTAATGCAACAGGGGAAAAAAAATGCCGTCATACCAGTGCCCATAATCCAGATGCTGCCTTATGAGTGTGTGCGGTTGCACTGTTCCATAGGTGTCGACAGTTGGCAAGTTCATATCATCAATGAAGTACACCAGTTTTCTGCTGCCTGCAGGTGAGTAGCTCCTGCCCGCTCGTTTTTCTAACTTGCGTTCTAGGAACTCTACAAAAGCAACAAAACCAAATTAGGATTTTATTTATTTTTTGACAAATGAACAACTGAAATCCTTCCACTCTAAAAGCAGTTGGAAAGCACCAGCAGATGGCGCTACAGCTTATTAAAACGTGCAACCACAAACAGAAAACATTACCAACAACCCCCCACCCCCACTTCCAACTCACCCTGCAGTGCCAGGGACGTTGTGTAGTAGTTGAAGGGTATTTTTGTAGTTGTGTAACTCTCTGGCAGGCCATCTAACTTATGCCTGACAAGTGCAGTTTTCCCAACTCCAGCGTTCCCTACAAGCATCAGGGGCTGTCTCCGCTCCAGCAACAAGTCCATGAAGTAGCGCAGACGCAAGGTCTCTGCTGTGTGTACCAGAACAGCCTACAATCATACAAACCGCGGGAGGACAGGGAACAGAAACATACATGGTTATTAAGGCTTTCTTTGGAGTGATTTATTGACAGACATGTGTTCAGTGAATTGTATGTGATTTATAATTTCTTGCATTCCGCCAGTATACCACAACTATTCTGTCATAATAGCTTCATTTGCTGAGAACAAAACCCCTCTAATTATGGCTCAGCAAGACCTTTTGGAGCATTCACAGCTGTATACAGGAGCATAAAGAAAGACAAAAGAGCGTGGGTGAAAGCTTGAGCCTTGTTGCTCAAGCCTTCATCCCCACGCAGACTGGTATGGGGTGTAGTAGATGGTAATCACACTCAGTGGCAAGCCTATCAACCACTGGAACACCCCTGCCATAACCTCTCAAAGTGACATGAGCCTTTCTTATTATGTTCAATGAGGCGGGTGTACAATTTTAATGTCGTCATTGTTGATTCTTGGTTATTTCTCTTCAAATTTTTAATGAGCATGTGTATGGCATTCTGTCAAACCTGTGAAAAAGTTTGGCGTTTTTGAATTACCTAAAAAAATATAATAATAATAATAATAATATTGGTCTATATGAAAAGAGTCTGAGGTATTCTCACTTGTAATGGTGTGCCAGTTTCCATTTCAAAGGGAGTGACAATGTCAGTCCAAGGAAGAAAGCGCTTCGTTTGAGGATCAATGTAGAAGTCAAACACAGTCCCCTGCGTTGGAAACTTCACCGTCTTCATTTCTTTGGCCCACCACTTACTGAACTCCACTCGGTAATCATAGAGCTAGATAATCACAAAAGGTTTCAGAATGTTATGCATACTCTCAATGCACAGGCCCGGTCTAAATTAAAAAAAAAAACGTTCAAGCTTTATTTTAGATTATTTTAACTGTGAACGTTTGTCTGAACAAAGTATAATAATGTAGGCCAACCATTATTTACATAAACTAGTGCATTTGTTTTAGTACCAAGACAAACAAAAACTTATATGAAAGAGGAAAAATTTGTATTACAAAAATAAAAAAATACTCACTCTGATACCAAAATCACCTCGGTCCACTTATTAAGTCGGTAGATGATTTTATTCAACCGAGATACATGCACTTTTATGTATGTACACACCTACACGTTGAGGTGCCAAAAAAGACAAGTACTGTAATAATTTAATCAGTTAGAAAATGAATGAACCTGGTCATGGCACAAGGCCCCTCCAAAAGCCCAAATGCAGGCAAAAATAAAGTAAGTCTCATAAAGCTCCCTGGGAGAGTCAGATGGAATGTTTTCTGGGGTTAGAAGGCAGTCGAGCAAAGTGCAGAGTGTCTGAATGAGAACAGAGAAATATAGATAAGTTCTGACATCAGGATTTCATAGAGGGCAAAGAGAAATTGATTATTTGCTGTATGCGTGACATACCTGTACCAGAGAGTTCTCAGGAATTGGAGTGATTGTCTTGAATGTCTTTCGCATCTTCTCAACACAACGTGGGACATATTTTTCAAACAGTATGGTTAAGTGAGCCCTTTCCGTTTGCCGTTCTCGCTGGTCAATCCAACTGGCAACATACCTGAGCAAAAATCAATTATTTATTATCGAGACGATATAATTAAGATACCAACCTATTCTAGTTACAAAAACACAAACATTCACACGTCACCTGATGTCTCACACACAGTTATCAAAATGGAAAAGAATTGTTGTTTGGGACTCACAGATTCCAGCCCAGGTCTTGTGGATTGATGTAAAGAATTCCTGCTCTGGATACAGTGGCAGGAGTGGCTGCTCTCAGGTGGCTAATTTCAAACACAAGCCTCATCGATGAAGTGAGTGGCACCCGCTCATTGCTAGCTAGAGTCAGGACCTGGAAGATTATATATGGCTTTATTATACCCACTTAATGATCAGCGAGACATAAACAATGAGAACATATCAGTGACATAATTCATTGCTCTGGGGGGAGAGAAGAGTTCCAAGTATGCCACTACAGAAAGCGATTGCTGAAGGTAGGTGAAAGAAACCTCTTTTTCTGTCTGTACCCCCTTTGTTGCTATGTGTTGTTTAAAAAAAAGTGTATGGGTGAACAGGAGGGAGGTACCTTGTTGTCATCCATCACTGTGTTGAGTGATTCAATCCACATCGGATCGATATCTCCATCCAACACAATCCACTTAGGTCCTGGGTTGGACATGTTCGCTTGCTCTCGCATTAGTGATGAAAGCAAACCTTACATTGGGAACGCAAACAGGGAAGGACATTGCAAGATATTTAATTTATGTTCATTTGAGGATTTAAATGTACAGTGGACTCCCAAGCTGTTTGCAAGAGACAGGGACAGGATAGCCCACGAATGGCGAAAATACACGTAATGATGCCCGCAGTGGGGATTAATTGATTTTCTTAAAACCAGGGTAAACTACCAATAAGGATTTTCCATGAAAGACAACCCCCCTCCCCCCAAAAAACAAAGAAAAACAGTAACAAATGTTATCCTGTATATACATATTTGTATACAGGGAACAAAGAAATCCTGGTGATTAGGTGAATCAGCGGGTGCCGAACTGCCAGTATTTACAAATTAAATATGCTTGCCATCTTTCCACTCTCGAGTTGCAGGATGGATGAAGCCAAACAATTCATCTCTGTCAACTGCTTTTGGATTGAGGTCATTCCAGACAGGCTTCCGCTTTAGGTTTATGTAGGTTTTATAGAGAACTCGTAATATCTAGTGAAACATAAACATAGTATGTGACATGTTAAACACCAATACACATGGATCTTTTTTTTTTTTTTTAATGAGAATTAAAACCATTACTAACGAACCGAGCTTTTTCCAGTTCCAGCATTTCCAACAACAAAGACAGAATGACGCACAGCCATGAGTTCCACCAACTGCATCACCTTAAAAAAAGATGTGATGACATTTTGGATATTGAGTTTTATTCAGTTCGTGTAAAAGATAATTATTTTCAAGCTATAGGATGATAAACCTTGAGGATGAATGCTTCCTCATGCTGGAGTCGGAGAGAAACAGTGGTATGTCTGACTTCCTTTTCAAAGTCCCAATCTCTTTCTCTCTCTACTTCAAGGCCAGGAAATAGATCTCGCAACAATCCAAGGAAGATCGTGACATCATCAGTCACAATTTTTGGCATGTTGAAATCCCTCAGTGCACGCATTAACACCTAAAAAACACATTTAGTCTTGCATCAACGGTTTTCAGTTGTTGGTTTGAGTTGGTATACTGAGTATAACGAAAAGAGATCTTGCTTGCACACAATAACTTGGATCTTATCTCTGCTCAAATTGATAATGTGTTGAGCCCACAGCACTGTCCTTTTCCCATGTTATGGCATCACCTGCTCCTCGGGTCTTGTCTTGTCTCTTCTTCTGAGTGCGCCAGCAACGACCAAAACAGACTTGACAGCTCGTAAACCCCAATCATAGTGATCCTAACAGATATACAGGAGGTGGGTATTTACATCACAAAAAAAATAAATAAATAAAAAACAGAGGAGTGTAATAAACTGTTATAGTCTACCTGCTTGGAAAGAAGCTCTTTGCACAGAGTGTAAAGAGAAGTGAACTTCCTGGCTAGAAGCTTGGCACCACAGAAGCCCTCTGCCACTAACATGATTTCACAGATGAGCTCAATGTCTGGTACCACCATTGCGCACGGTCTACAGCAGCAAGAAGATAAAGCATATATTTAACCTAAATCTACATTGTACTGAATGACACATTGTGATTGTTTACAATGTCCACCTAAACAAAGCCTTGAGGTTCTCGGGTAATTCCGTCCTTCCTGCATAGCCTGGATTCATAGTAATGAAGATCCCCACGGAGGGCTTTAACAGAATTTCTGTATTCAGGAACAGGAACCTGAGGACATGTGGACCTGTTATTAGTACAGGTAATACTCACCTTGTCCAAGAGGCTTGATAAGTTAAGATTCATCTCTTTACCTTTTCTTTTTAGATCTGATGGCATCCTGGATCGTTTTCACCTGCACCGCAACAACAGACAAAACCTCGACAGGGATCCGATTGAATTCATCAAAGCAGCCCCATGCTCCAGTCTGGGCCAAACCCTTGTAGATATTGCCTGTTGACTAGGCATACAAATAATGTGAAAAAAAAGAGACAAACAATAGGCATTAAAAATAAATGAATACATGTCAACAATGGGCGAATATGAAATGAACAAAGGGGGTCGATGATCAAATCTCCAACCCTGTAGTCCATCTGCTCAGAACAGTTAAAGATGTAGACCATGACACCCGCTGCCCGGCCAAGGTCCTTTGTGGTCTCAGTTTTACCAGTCCCAGCAGGACCCGATGGCGCCCCACTCATGGTCAGATGCAGTGACTGAGTCAGTGTGATGTAGCAGCTAAGTTAATAAAGGAATAGACAGTGTGTTGAAACCTTTGATGCATTTTCTGAATGACAATGGCCAACATTCTTACCGGTCTGTGAGAGGAGTGATGACAAGACGTGGTGTATTTCCAAGATACTCGTAAAGGTAAGGGAGCTGGGCATCGCAAATGTTAATGAAACAGTGGCGTTGCGGCTCATTCCAGTAGTGTCGAAGATGGGAAAGCCAATGGAAGGCCTGTGAGGTGGTAACCTAGACGCACAGTTGATAACTGACAAACTATGCTGTAGAAATGCCATTACTACGGCAAAGTGACAAAGAAATTTGACAGTTGAAACTGATTACAGTTTTTGTTTTAGTCAAATATAATGATAATGACAATAGAAGAGTCTTCAGAGAGCAAACATGATGTGCAACGCAGATTTCTGATTTGTGAGATTGGGTTTTAAAATGTCAAATGTGCTTGCTCTACAGTTGGTGCAATCATGTAAGATTGCTCACCTTTTGAGCAATCAAGCTGGTGACAACATCTCTCGCATGAACATCGATGGTGCAAATAGTCATGATCTTCTGTCTGTCTCCTTGACTCAGCTCGCTCAACAGCATGTTAATCAACATGTTCAGTTGAGCAATCTGGGGGAGATTGGACAGAGCAACTTCAAATAAATCTAAGGGTACCAAAAAAAATATGCGACCAGTATTACCAGTAACACTCATCAGGTTCCCCGACAGCACAAGTGTATGAAAGTGAACATTGGAACAAGATAATTTTACACTAACAGCTTGACTAAAATATCACTGGAATTAGTTTATCACTGGTCTTGCAGGACAACTCGAAACTGTTATCTGAAGGAGGGGGAGATTATTTAAGCAGCAATCAAGGTCATGACATACAGTAGCACTGGAAAAACTGACAAGCACAAGTCATTGAATCTGATGCAATCAAGATGGCATGGAAGTCACACATTCTCTTCTCACCTGTTTCTTGTTGTAGTCTTTAAGAGCAGACTCAAATCCTTCTTCCAGTCTTTTAAACGCAAGCTCCACATCGTTACTCCACCAAATCTGTGACGCAGTCAGAGCAACTTGGGCCGGGAAATCAAAAATCCACTGCTCTCTGGGCCTTTCCTCATACACTGACACAGCCTCAGACAGGTGACCCCGAACACTTTCCCTCATGGACTCCTCCAGAAAGGCAAGCCACACCTCCACCTTACACAATATTCATGTACAACATATAACAATGAATTATTAGAATACAGTCAAATGTTATAGAATTTCCCTCAAGATTAATAAAACATGAATTCTATTCTATTCTGGATGGAATATTTTATCGTCATAGCTTACCGCTCCATTACAGTAACATTCCTTCTGGAATGGTACATACTCCCGTTCTTTGCTGTACATGCCCATAGCAAGTTTAGATTGATTGTTGGAGAATTCCAGATCAGACACATTATCAAATAATTTTAAGAGGTGGCATGTCACCTGAAATGCAATACATCAGATTGGTGTACGGTGAGTATTGAAATGTGGCTATTAATACATAATAAAAAAGCAAGATAAAATCAAATCAATTATGTACATCTTTGGGACGGCCTCCCTTCGAGAGAATATCCAGCAAGTCTGCAGATGATATGAAGTAGAATCTCGGAAAGGCAAGTCTTTTGGTCTCCAGGTATTCAGCAAGAGCTTTTTCACACAAAGCCAGCCTGGCAAGAGAGAGGAATTAGGAATTATGCCAATCATTTTCATGTTTTAAAAAAACAACATAGAAATGCACAATGACCTTTTCTGAAGATCTTCTAACTTTTCAAAGAGGTTGGGTTTATTGGTGGCTTCAATCACATGTTTGGTTTTTGCACTGTCCAACATTAATTCCTGAAAAAGTCAATTGGATTCAATTTGGAGTCCTTTTGGTCCAGAAGTGCAACAATGAATTCAAGTGCAGACCTGAAATTCAGCATCTATCATTCGGAATCTTTGTGCATCTGTTGGTAGTTGCTGGCAGATATCATCGCAGCCTTTAAAGATGCTTTCTAAATAGGCCCATGTTCTTTGCACCTCCATCCAGACCATCAACACAGAGTCAGTCACTGTTAGCTGTCTCTGAAGTTCCACAACTTGGACAAGAAAGTGATCTATGTGCTTGCTTTGAAAGATGCCCTGGAGCTGAACCTTGAGGATGGGTACAAAGAGTTGGAAGGAACAACATAAGTTATCTAATATTTGGCACAACCATAAACACTGACCTGCATGGAGTCGTATTTTGATCAGCTCATATCATCACATGCACCAGTTTAATTTTCAAGCAATCTCATCATCTTGGCACACGACAAAAAAATGGGGGAGGGATATGGTCTATTTACACAAAGACAGAGGCACCAAAGAAGTAAGACTTCTAATTGCTGGCTACAATTACCCCCCCCCCCCCCCAACCACCCACCATGCATCTGGTGTACATGTACAAAGGCCGCCGTGATGCTACAATGCCCCATGTGCAATAGCAGCTATAAATCTGAGGACTCAATAGGGATCTCTGCAGTCTCAGCTGTGCTGTTAGACAGTTAGACGGAGAGGCCCCATTCTGCATTCTCGACCATGCAGCATTTAACTACCAGTGCTTCTAACAGACAACTCGTCTTGAGAACGAGTCCTTGTGTCTTACAGCGACAGACTTTTTGCGACATTAGGGTCAATCAAAGCAGACTCGCTCTGTAACTTACCTGATGATCCTCAAGCGTCACAATGAGCTCCTCATCACATTTAAGTAGAGGGACAGAGGTTTGGTAATGATCTTCATATGAAAGCTCCATTGATGCCCATATTTGACTAATTTCTGTCACAACCTGAAATTAAAAAGCAACCTTTCTATATGCACAAACTGCAGTTACTAGTGCTTCATCTACCAATAGATCGAGACACACTGATGCAAAGGAATTCTTAGCCTTTCTAAAAGCACAAACGAAAAGAATGTGAGGCATAAAATATTTTGATGACATTGATATGATTGCCTGTTGTAATCCATCAACAACAACAAAATAACCTTCTCAATGGCCATTTCTTTAACTGCCTTATCCACTGTGCAACGAACAACGTCTTCGTAAAGATGAAGTTGCAGAGCCAAGAGGTCTGCCAATGTAGTATGATCAGTCACAGTGAAGTTCATCTGTTACATAGATAAATAAATAAATAAACAGAATGCAAAAACATGTCATTTCTATGTAGCAAAATGCTGCTCTTAAGGAGTATGCACCTGCATTGTCCTTAGTAGTTGTACCCAGTGGCGCTCTCGAATTGCAAGGTTCTGTAGCTGACTCACAGCTCGCAGTGACGTCAACAAATTCTTCACAAAAAGGTCTAAGCCAGAATACACGTTCCATACACGAGCCTCTTTATCAAGCTTTCGCATGTCCTACACAAAGAGCAGGGTTGTTACCATCATTACTTAACTGTATTAGACCAACGTAACAACCAAAGAAGTGGTGCATGGCAGGTGAGAAGCTCACTGTTGGTGATCTGACCTTAGCAAACCCCCTCAATTCCACATCTATCTGTTCGACGTTTATCTGCCTCCATTTGCTCTTTGTCCAGTGGTCCACATTGGTCTGTATAGATAAAGACATGTGCATAAGGGTCAATGGGCTGAGGGACCTTAATTGGGGCATTTAGCGGCAAGAGAATCAATGACCACACAGACAAGCAGGCTGGTCAGATTGTTGAATTATTGGCTTTTGTGGCTTTGTAGCCACAGGTATATTTCCATTTTCGTCTTTTTTTTTTTTATACTTTCTACCTATGACGTTACTCACATGAACAAATATGACCATGTCCCACAGTTCTTTGAGAACAGTGATCTCTCGTTTGCAGAGCTTAATGTCTTTATAGTCAGGGATCGTGACATCAAATAAGTTTGTTGACTCCTGCAACGCTGACAGTTCTTTGTCCAGGTCTCGGATTGCTTTCTCAGACTATGCAACAGAAGACAAGAGAAGAAATATGTTACATAGTGTCAAATCTAAATCTATTACCATAATTAGGTAACAGTTTAACTCCTACTTTATCCAGACTAATGTAGGGATGAGACGTTTTGTAACTGAAAGGTGCAGTTGCTCTGAAGATGTCCCTGAATTGGCTTTGTTTCACCTGAAAAAGAAATTTCATTAAGCTTCATGACACAATTACATCCACGTATGCTCCATTTTATGTATGCGGAAGCAGGAAACAGAGATGAGTTGTGACCTCAAATTCCAAGCAGCGTCTTCGTAAAACCATCACTTCTTCATTTTGCATAGGGGACACCTCATGCCTCACTTTTAAGGACAGTTTTTTAGCCCCATTCCATTTTTCAGGAAGTTCCTAACAAGTGTGGTTGAATTGAAAAGATTTCCTCATTTGCGAGAGAGAAGTAAAATATAAAAAAATTAAATAAAAATGACAAATCCCTTTACCTCCAGCTGTAAATAGACCTTGTCCGGAATGGTCACTGCATGCCGTTCTAGGAGGATTACTGTGTCTCTTAGGGGCTCAAACATCTTGTCGGTGACAGCTTGTCTGTCCCTAATAGCCAGGAGGTGACTCATGACTTCCACGAGACTGCTGTAGTCTCCTTTCGGCAAACACTTAGCAAGCCCATCAACGGTAGTATGGACAAATCCTTGAAGGTCATCAAGGCTAAAGGGAATAATGTGAAATGTAAAAATGGCATAGAGACAGTTTTCTTTGTGTTTTAGCAACGTCAATGGTGACCTGTTTGTGACATATGTCAAGAGGTGCTCCTTAAAAAGCCAGCTCCACTTCTTAATAGTGTTCAACAGAGTGACTTTGAAGTTCTTAATGTCCACTCGAAACCATCCATCAAATACCCTGGAGTCTTCAAGTTTGCATGTTTCAGAGTACAGGCCCTCGTAGTAATCGATCTGTTAAGTCAAGACCACTGTTATTTATGAAAATCTCATGCGATTTTAGAATGGAGATGGCGAAGACGCCTTTCACCTGTTCTTTGAAGTGATCAACGGTAGGAGGGCTCTCTGGGAGAATATCAGCTCTGTGAGCCTCAGCCTCTTCAGGTGTCAGCGCACGTGCATACAAGAGAAACTGGCTGAGGAACTCTGCCCGGTCATCTTGCCACAAATGTGCGTAGCAATCAAACTGTTGCTGGTACGATATGGCTTTGTTGAGGACGTTTTCAACTCTTTCCATCACTTCCTTCCGCAAATCCAACAAATCAAGCATGTCTTCCATTACATCCTGTAAGGAATCAATCACGTGACAGTCGTGTATAAATATTAGACGTATATATATATATATATATATATATATATATATACAGTATATATATATATATATATATATATATACTATATATATATATATATATATAATATAGGACATTTTACATTTTTAACTCTTTCCCTTTTCAAAACCTCTTTATTTTGGAAGGACCTTCTTCCCTACGCCGCAATGACTTGCTTGTATGCATTCTTCTCATTTTAAAATCACACCATACGTTGTGTAGTACAGAATCTATTGCATTTCAGGAAGGTATATTAATTCATCAAGGGTTGATTATGAGAAACCCTTTTGCTCGTGTGTACAGTACCTGTCTTGAACAAAAAATACTCAGGCTTATTCTTCCATTGCATTAAAAATACCGTCACGATGAATCAATCAATTAACTGATTATTAATAGTCAATGAAGGAAATGTTGTCAAATGCCCATTCCTAATTGTAATTCAAAAGCCAATGAAAGTCAGTACCTGATAGCTGTCCAAGCTCACATCAGCAGACAACTTGTTGATATTTACTGACACCTTAAAAATATCTCCAACAAGTCCTTCTACAAGCTCATAGAAGCCATCTTTTGCATCTCTCTGCAGGGACGGATGAAAGCTCATGCCCAAGTCCGTGAGCATCAAATGAGCCTCGAAGAGAGGGGCCTGCTTGTGACATGAGTCCATGTTGTCCACAATGAATTGGAGTGACTGACCAATGTAGCCAAAGAGCCCCTCCACCACCATCTCGTCCACATATTCCATGTAGGATTGCCAAGCGTCTGAAGTTGGGTCTGCATTGAAGAGCATCATGTTCTCCTAATTATGGTTCAGAGGATTGTGGGCAGGAGAGAATATACATTACAAAAAGCAGCGTGATCAGAAGCAGATTCCATCCTGTTTTGGATCTTTACATCTTAGAGGTACAGTAAATTTCTTGCTACATTATCAATGAGTATGCATGCGGAAACCTCGATAAGAGAGGATAAATGGTACTAATTGTGATGTACCTGTACCAACTTGTGGATGAAGTCTCCATCTTGTTTTATGGAGCTAGATATCTTGCTAACATGGTCTCCTCTGTCCTCAAGCTGTAGTAGTGAGTTTTTCTTGTTGTCCTTTCTGCAAAACATAGTGTGCTTGCTCCAACTCCTCATCGTTGATTGCATGGCATCACGGTTCTCCTTTGCTCTACTGGCTCGCTCAGCAAGGTCTTGGACCTGTTTTTTCGTGATGCATATGAAGCTCCAGCAGTCTTGGTGTTGCCAGGTCACGTCGGTCTCTGCTCTTTTCAGTAGTTGGTCTACTGAGGCCAGTTCATCTCTGATGAGCGGGAGTTCAATTTCGAGGACAGTCTGTTTAAGTTTGTTGTACCACTGCACTACGAGCTGCAAACTCCTCACATACTAAAAACATAATAAATGATGAAGATCTTTTAAACACTGACAAAACAGTAAGAGGTTCTGCTGGCCGCATGTGCGCTTCTAACCTTTGTGAAGAGGTCACGTTTCTCAAAAACAGTCATGGCTGCCACAGGAATGTCAATGTTGAGCGTTTGAATATACTTAACATCTTTCAAGACTTCAGCCAGCTGGGGACCCAAAACAGATACCAGTGCCGATTAATGAGACACTGACTGTGGACAGGATTAGGGTTTTTAGCAGAATCTCACAAAACAGAGGTTCTGAAAAGTGCAGGGTGCACCCGCGAGAGGTGGTAGATGCAATACTGGAAAATCCTGCCTTTCGTGCATTTAAAGAGGGTAGTTCAATATTACGGATTTTATTGCATTTTATTTAGTAACATTATTTTATGCATGAAAGACAATGTTAAAATCAATGATTTATGATTTTTGTTTTTTAGACACATATGTAAATTGCAAAAGAAGCTGAATAAATTCTTGCCTGTGGCACAACCTTCAGTCGGGTCGGTTGTGCCCACGGGCATACAAGTGATGACATGGATGAAAGCATTGTTAGGGTAATTAAAAAATAAATAAATGAATAAAGGAGTTCCTATATTAATGTCACATTATCAGTACAGATATTTGATATTTTTAACAATAATGATCTCTATCAAATGCAACCAATAGTCAAGTCAAGTCAACAGTATTTATAGAGCACATTCAAAAAGCCATCGCTGCATACAAAGTGCTGTACATGTCCTGTGTGTATGATGCTCCTTGCCCACCGCAGCAAAAATAGGCTCCAGCTCACCGTGACACTGTTTTAACTGTTGTGCATAATAATTAAAAACATTGGAATCGAGCAATTTTGTAACCAAAATAAATAAATAAATAAATGCATGTCACTCTGGCTGTTTTATACATTCAAATCTCCATTATTATAGGAATCAATCTGATTTAATGTAATTATTTAATTTATTTACCGTTACTTGCTGGAACAAAAACAGTGCCCTGGGTGTATTACTGAAGCGTAAAATCTGAACTCACCTTGGGGTTGAAATTGACTGAGATGAGGTCATTTGAGGAGTTTCTACATAAGAGCGGTTGTTGCAAATTAATGTGGCAAGCCTGAGTCAAACCATTACACCACTTTGAGTAAACTTGTTCCTCACATTGGTGTAGACAACTCATCATCTCCTTATACATATGGTGCACTTTTGTTGTATCCATCCCTCCCACAGATCTGAAAACGCTGAATAATAAGTCATGAGTTTTAGGACACTATTGCTTCCACATACACTTTATAAACTGTAGAATTAAGTCGTTTCACTCAACCTTTCAAACACAATTTGTAGTTTTTCCCATGGGGTTTCAATGCGTTCTCTGATCATTTTTGCCCATTTCAACATTCCGGATACACAGGCCATGTTCTTTCCAAAACAACTTCCAAGCTGTAAATAAAGAGAGAATAGAAAGCGAGTGCTGCACTAACCCAACAGGGATTTTTTTTTTCTGTTTCCTTTTTTTTGTAATATTACTACTTACCTCATTTAGTTGTGACTGAAAGAGCAATTTACATGTGTCCAGCTCATCTTGAAACTGTTGCAGCAGGAGAGGAATGTTAGGACTAAATATTTGCCTAATGTGCTCTCTCTCAAGGAAAGGTCCAACAATTGTTAACAGCTAAAGACAAGAACAGGAGAAGGTGATGCCATGATTGTTTGCTATCACATGCAGTGGCTGAGCCACCTATACCAGTTTGATACATCACAGTTGGTAGATGGACATTCTCTTACTTTAAATACTGCTTCAAGTCCTGCGCAATCGTGAAAGACTGAGCAGAGGAGGCTGGCAAATTGGCATTCAAAGTCCACAATCTTCATTTTGAAATCCTTGTATTCCTTCTCGAAACCCTGTGGCCATATCATGCATTGTTAGTGTGTGAAAACAATATCTTCAGTTAGAATGTGGTTAATTTACTAGTTTGAAGAAAACCTTATTGAATATAAGTCATGCTCTTCAAGAAAAGTTCACCTGGGAGTTGCAGTCAAGAGGGCTGTGATCACTGTGCATTAAGAACAGGCAGTGCTCACTGAACTCTGTGTACATCTGAGCAGCATGCTCATTGTAGAGTTTGCCTTTAGGCCCACCAAATTCCAGTTTTTCTAATCTTTTGTATTCCAGCATTATTTCAAAAATGTCCTGTAATGGGGGGGAAAAAAGTATACTCATACCCAACATGAAACATACTGTACAAAGTTTTATCCTCACCTCTAGCTGTAGCATGCGGTTAAGGAAATTGTTGAAACGCGTAAAAATGATGACAGATGGGAAATCCCAGGGTGCATGTTTTGCATGGCTTGCCAACCTCTCCCTCTGGCTCTGATAACTCTTTTCGAAACATCGGAAGAGTTTTATCACGCTCTTCAACATGTGTAGACCTTCCTCTGGGTCTTCCCGCCGTAATAACTCAGTTGACAAATATGCACACGCCTGTAAGATAAAATAGTACACATGTAAATGTGGAAATCAAACTCATGTCGACATCAGCAATGCAGTTTTTGCATACACTAGAGATGCTCCAATCAATTGATGGGCGATAATATCGGTCGATATGATCGATATGGTTGATACGATCGTGAAAAATTCCATGATTGGTGAATCCGATCAAAGGCTCGACAAGCCAATGTTAATCTCAATGGTGTAGTGAGGGAGTGACATATTTATCCCCAAGTGTTTTTCTATTGTATCTAAAATTGTATCTATACAGTACAGACATATTACCGTCCTTACATTTTATGAATTTTTACCGACAGTACACAATGTATGGCCAATGACATTGATGAATTGTCATGGATGTGATTATTCCACTCATAACTTCATTTTATGTTTTGTTTAATCAACCATTGAAGTAAATCCATAGTTGTTGCTCTAAAATTAAAAATTTTACACTGAATCCATGTGTTCTGAATAGGTTTCGGCCAATCACGCTCATGTAAAATCAGTATCGGTATAGGCATCTTAAAACCTTGATCGGAACATCCCTGAGCCGATATAATACTAGCACAACAATTACAATGGTAAAATCACGGGCCATACCTGTTCAATGAACAGATTGCAGAGCTGCTGAAGTAAGACGACAATTCGTGTTGGGCTTTGATATGGTTGGCAGCTAGTCCAGATCAGGAATAACAGGTGAAACAGTGTAGGTATGGAGGCTTCAACATCTGGGAAACCTTGATTTTCCATTTGAGAAAGATGAACACACAGTGGCTGTAGATGAAGGTCAATGTCCTCTGCTTCTTGGAGTGCTTTTGAGAAAAGAAAATCACAATATTAGTTTAAATGATTCATCTACTTGGAAAATGTCAAGGGTGCACAATCTTTTGCAGAATGCTAAAGGTTCTTGGGTTTTAATACAAGTTTTTAAAATGGACTTTCAGTCTGAACTTTACATAATTATTTAGTGTCTTGTTTTTTTGGGGGGAAAAAAATCTTACCATCAAATACATTTCCAATCAGTGTCTTTATGACAGGATGGTAGCTGCTTTCCATCATCTCCAAAATCTCTGCCATCTTCTGAATAATAGGGCTTTGAAGCTACACAGGGAAACACACAGTCTATAGCAAGAAATTCCAGGTGATGAAAATAAAGATGACAATTTAATCGGTGCATGCCTGTTGATATATGCTCTGAATATTGCGCTTCCTGGAAGCCCAGAACCCCAGCTCTGCAGCAGGCCCGGGATTATTGCCAGTCAGAAGTACGTCTGATGAATCCTCCCTCAACATTCTTTGAATCAGATTGGTCCAGTTGCTCACCTGGGTCTCTATGTTGTGAGCCAGTGTCCTGTCATAGCTACCATACCTTTGGGTAAAATACATGCATACATTAAATATACTCCTGCACCATTAACTTATCTTGATAACAAGTGTGTGCTCTTACATTTTAAAAGTACTAGATACATTTTCCATCCAGTCAGTATCAGGTGGAACAGCGAGGACAGATTCCCCCAAAGCACGTCTTCGCACAACTGATGTTTTATTGCATATCCTTTGAGCATTTCGAGTAATGTCCTCAGACAACAGTTGTGGCCATGTGTGCTGGTTAAGACTATTGGACAGCAGTGGGGTACATATCTTGGAAGAACACAAGCCAAGTAAAAATCAACGACATCAATAACTAAGCATGTTTTGTTTTTGTTTTTATTCTTAAGAAAATGATGGGAATGTTATGATATCACCTGTTCAACTATGATTGACAATTGCAGAACTGGACATGGAGCCAGGACACCAAAAAGTAGAATCTTCTTGTAGTTTTCTGAATGGACGATGGCACGTCGCTTCTTTGTGAGATAAATGATCTTGTTTCTGACAAAACTCGGGGTCTACGTTTGAAAAATGATGCAGTAAAAACATGACCCATTTCAATGCAATTCATCTTTGCAAGCACGAATGCTATGCTAGTCATTGCTGTATTGGTTTTAAGCATACCTCATTGATAGCGTCCAGGCCACCTGTCTTTGTCTTAGAGAAATAAACAGCAGTGTGTTTTTCAAAAAGGTCTACCAATAGCGTTTGGAAGTCTTGACCGGCAGCACCTTCACCCCACGTTTGGGGCTGCATTTGTAGGAATTTACAAACTTTCTCTTCGACAAACTTTACTCTTACGTCGTCAAGAAAGGAAGGCGCACCTTCGTCGTCGTCCGACATAGTACCTCACTTTACGACTCTAAACTTGAAAAGAAAAAAAAACCCTCACGTTACACCCTTAAAAATATCCCCTAAATGATTTGTTTTACTCCCCGCGTTTGTCGGCGAAGAAGACGATCCTGACTTGAAGTCCACGAGCGGGGAGGTTTAGCGTGTCGTTGCCAAGCAGCGGACAGTCTCCTCAATCACTGCCGATGACGTTTCGGGGCTCCGTCTGTCACCATGGGGAGTTGTGTGGGTCATCACGTTTGCACGGAACAAACAAAAACAATGTGATCATTTGCTCCCATCGCTATCGGGGGGATGCTAAATATTGTAAATCAAACAGATCACGCATACCTTCGTTGAAGAGACCATTGATTAAAATCGATAGGTACGTTTTATGATATTGCATGATTTCAACACGTCATTTGGACGGGTGGTTCTTTTGCATTCATTGAATGATTTTATACTGTGCCTATTAAACCAAACGGTCACTTTTGCAAGATTGTATTCCAGCTCGGTCTGTCGTGGTGGTTTGTGTTGCGTTGCGCATCACACACAAAAACAAATCACACATGCAGGCACGCAAGGAGAGTGAAGGTGTGTGATCACACACAGTATAGTCAGGAAGGAGACTACCATCTCTCCACTCCAACAACTTCGGAGTTGACATTTTACATGTGTCTGCTGCGGGACTTGACTGACCGCCCGGCTGCAAAGCTCAAGTTTATCAGCTATTGCTGCTGTTGCAGTTGCTGTTTATAGCAACCTCCAACTGGGTCCCGAGGCGGCTCCTGAAGCCGCAGCGACCCGGGTACGTGCAGACCCACTTGTCGGGTTGTTGACTGAGAACTGTTCGTAGCCCGAAGGCACGCCCAACACCGATTGGAGGTCGTTCCTGAGTTGGACAGCTATTGCTGCTTGTGATGTGCCAATCGTGAGCGATCTAAAAGCCGATTTGTTGTGTGGGTTCCCCACCCATCGCCATTGTCTTTTTTTCTGTTAAAGCAGCATTTGATTGGTCAAGTTGTGTGGCGGTGCCGGTACTGTATCCACAAGAAAAGCATAAAGGACAGGGCGAGGTTCCAGACAGGCAGACGGACACTCAACGCAGCGAAGGAGCGCGAGAGAAAGTGATAGAGATGTTAAGTGAGACTATAGACAGCTATGGAAAAAAATGAGGAGCCCATCACAAAAGCACAGTAAAATGTTGATACATTTTAAAGTGAAGAGATATTTCGTTGGCAGAGTGCAGACTTTGCAAAGTTAACATTTCATATCGAGCAGACTCCACAAAGAACCTGCATTAGGAATATGTGCATACTGTTTGCCCTTTAAGTTAGAGAAGAAAAGACCAGCAAGGACCCGCAGGTCGATTGCAACTGCTGCTGTTCGTACAACAGTTCATCATCACAAAAAATCTTATCTTTTTGATTATCCTTTGCAATTTACAGTTAAATTTTTTGCAGCAGCAGATAAACAACCATCCGTGCTCACACTCATACCTAAGGAAACATTTATAGTGTTCCATTAACTTGCCATGCATGTTTTTTGGAATATAGGAGGAAACCAGAGTACCCTGAGAAAACCAACGCACGGCCTGCGTCGGAGGCACAGGGACAAAATGCAAACTCCACACAACAAGGCCACAGCCCGAATCGACCCTGCACGCCTGCACTGTGAGGTCAAAACGCTAACCAGTGGACCAAAGGGTCGCCCGCAGATTCTATATGTGTTTATTAAATAAGTCATTTGTTTTATACTGAGGTGTGGAACTGCCAACGTGGAATAAACGTGTTTGACTGGCAAACGTGTTCGAAAGTATAACATAACATAGCTCTTGTGCGGTAGCCGAGCCTAAAAAGCAAGCACTCGAAAAGGGGCCAAAATTCTCAATGATAATTGCTGTCCCAATGTAGGCAAACGAAACAGAATACTGTAGTGCATTTCACTAACTGTATATATTGTTAAATTTCAAATTTCAATATACCTTTTTTCAGTGCCAACGAAGAAGTTGCATTATTATAAATTTAACAAATAAACATTTTGTATTCGATCGATCGCATTAGCTGCACAAGTGCAGAATGAAGTGTCTCAATAATGTATAGTTGTAGCTCTATGCGGGTCATTTGAGGATCAAACCAAAGTTGCATTCACTTTTACGTTTACTGCACTGGTATTCAAGTGAAGAAGCTCATATAAAGTGAGAAGTACCTCAGATAGTTAGCTCAGGTTTGCAGGTGGTATTGCCATTTTGGCTCATTTCACCAACAATTTAGGACCACCTGTGGGGCAGATTGACAGCCTGTTGCTATGGGGCTAATAAGTTGGAAGCAATGCAATGAAGCAGTAAAGATGAAGATGGCTCCCAATTTATGCCACACATTCAGTTTTTGCTGTAAAATCAGGACAGGTGTTAATGGTTGAAAATGTGAGTCATTTAATTTGCCCATGTCATTTACATTTCATTAAAATACAATATATTTCCTGTGGACTTTGTGAAAAGAAAAAAATCATAAAATCCAGGTTTATCACTCATCATTCATGAAGCATCAATTTGGGTCATTGGGAGAAAAATTTATCCAGTATTTTATAATACCAATAACAATAATTAACGGCTTGCCACATTAGGTTTAACTTGATAGTGCGAATGTTCCCATCAGTCTTAAATGCCAAATATTTTGCACAAAAAATACATTTGTTACCAGTTGTAGGCTATCTGAAGTACAGCAGTGTATATGTTATCTGAGGTCTCATTACATGCATGTGTGTGACTCGAATCTGTGACACAAAAATACGAGGCGAGTGGAAATTGCCTTTTAAGGTCAAAATTGGAGGTCTGGCACGGTGTTGGATCGGTTTGCACGTATGACTCATATTACTGCGGTCTGAGGTTCAAATTTAGCCTTATATGCAGTTTCCATGCTCTTCAGATGCACGCATGGGTTTACTCCAGCTTCGTCATACATCCCAAAAACATTCATGTTAGACTATTTCAACACTATCAATTATCCATTTAGGTGGGCATGTGAATGGTTGTCAATTCGGCGACCGGTCCAAGGGCTATCCCTTTTCTCATCCAAAGCCAGTTTGCTCCAGCTCAGTTTAATGAACAGGGCTCCAGAAAACAGATGCATCAATAATAGCGAAATTGCAACTTGACGTTGTGGCCTAAGATGCATACTTTTAAGATATCCTTTATTTGTCCCGCACTGGGGAAATTTACAGCCTCCAGCAGCAAGAATGTGGGTAGAAAGAAGAAAGAGGAAAAAACAAACAAACACCGTTCAATTAAGTGCAATATAAATACAAAATGGATAAATCACAGTGCTATTTACAATTGTTTTTCACATCATGTAATTATTATTATTGTTATTATTTTTATTCAGCAGCCTACAGATGCTTTCTTAAATTAAAAGAGAAGCACTTTTTTTCGACTTCTTTCATCCTCTATTCTCATGTTTGGATCTTATATACAGCTATACACGTCTATATGACTGTTTTCCTTGATCAGCGATTTACTGCAGTTCCCATATTTTCCTGTAGAGGACACTAGCTTTTCTCTTTTGGCTCAATTGGACCACAGGAGGTTGGGGAGAAATTGCATGAGAATTTGGAACATACAGATTAAACAGAGAAAAATAAAAGTAAAAGATTCTTCTTATTATTCTTGTTGTTTTTATTATTATTATTATTATTATTATTATTATTATTATTATTATTATTATTATTATTATTATTATTATTATTATTCAAGATTTCAAAATTCAAAATTGTGGCTGCCCTAATGAGGGGAGCATACTCCTATTGTTTTGTGACCTCCCCTCTGTAGTAATTGTTCACGCTGACAAAATAATAATATCTTGTCAGTCATTTCTTCATGAGCTGTCTCTGGAAACACACACACACACACACACACACACACACACACACGCACACGCGCACGCACGCACTCACACACACACACACACACACGCACACAATAGTTTTTGCACAATAGTTATTATCCGCTGGTGGCAAATAATAGCCCAAAAGTGTAGTTAGATGGGGGATGGCACTGCAACCTGTTGTGAATTAACATTCAACAAGTATTTAAAAAAAAAGAAAAAACAGGATTGCTCTGATCTGACAGTTGGATCTCTGTGTCAGATCACACAGAAATCCCACTGGTGAGTGCTAATGCTCCTGAGGTGTGATGTAAGCCCCAGAAGGTACAAATTTGTTCGCCCACACCCGAGGGCATCTGGTGATGGATATGCTGTCCTGGGGGAGTAGCAAAGACTCAATACAACAGCCGGGCCGCTTATCTTGAAAGGCTTGTTTTTAGTGCCTCCTCTGTAGTCAAACAAAAGCTTTAAGAGCCCCCATTACCTAACAATTGTTCTTCAATCCCCATTGTTAAATTATCTCTCAAACATACCGTACATATTAAAAAGCATTCGCCATGCATTATACCTCTAGCTAGCTATTTATTGATATGCTGTAATGGCTGCCTACGAAAACTGTGAAAAAAATATATATATACAGTATATATATATATATCCGCCATGATATGACACACGAAGTCGTCTGAAACTTGTCCTACACGTCTGTAATGGGTTTTTGTGTTTGTCTAACGCCTTTAAAGTGGGAAGGTGTGGGTGTTGTTGTGGAGGAAGTCCAGGTCGAGGCCGTTAGGCACGTCTCCCCTGAGGACGTCCAGGCCACTTGTGTGTGAGGGGTTGGTTGATCCCACTTAATCAACATCCTGAGAGACTGGCACTGCCCCCCTCCCTTGGCCATAATGCCGAGGGGTCACCATGGGCTCTTCCAAATGAAGTGCAACCTAGCCAGACAATGCTGCTGTCAATCAGTCTTAACCTGTGCTGGGCCCTTTATTCCTCATATAGTGTACTTCCGTGATAATTCACTCCATAAATGTAAATTCATCTCATTAATGTTTTGACTAGTGCGAGGCAAGGATACATTTGGACCGTCTTTATGTGCATATCAAAAAAATGACATTTCTCACAGTCTAGGTGGGTTGTGTAAATGGACAAATCATGTCCAGTATGTCCTCATGTCCTCTCTGCAATGTTAATCTGTAGAGAGGTTAAAATTCGAAGATGCTGTTTTACATAATGTATGTTAAGCACAATTCTCCTACAGGGTAAGATAATCTCCCTAAATTGATCATCGTAGCTTCATGCAGTTGAAAGCACATTCATCTACAACGCAACCAGATAATGAAGACACCCGAGGACGCTTTCGGCGATTTCCATTTTATTGAGAAGATAATTTGTACCTGTTCGCATGGAACATACAGTTTGTTGGGAGGAATATCCCGAGGGCTTGTGTCAGTCCGGTACCGTTTGAAACAACTGTCAAGGGAGCCCCATAGGCCTTTTCTTGGTACTCAGGCTTGTGCGTGTGTCCTTTTGCTTTCCTTTACTGTGCATGAGCTACATGGAATGCCAGTGACACATTCTGCTCGCAATGTATGATTTATGCTCCTGTGGTGCCAGCCCCACAGGCAAGAGGATCACACGTGGTTTGGAGCTTATGTAAAAAGTTTTAATATGCAGCGCTTGGCGCAGGGATTACAGCCATTCACTGGGGAAGAAGGTAGTTCAATAATTCTTTTGAATTCAACAGAGACCTTGCAGAATGTGCAAAGATGTGCATTTAAAGAGTTATAGACTTATAAATAAAAACTTTGCCCGCTTTGACACAGCATGTCCTTTTACGAAGAACAAAAAGATAGACAAAATAGTTTGCTTGAGCACAGCGCATAAAATGAACCAAATGCGTCGTGACTATTCATTACTGTCAAGTGCGCAGTTAAGGACCTCTGGAAGGGGAATAGGTCGACCTTTGGCCATGTCACAGTCAAAGCCTCAGCATCAAATCATGAGAGCGAACTGGATCACTGGACTCGCTCCGAAAGCCAATATTCGTCTCATTGTCTGATAATATGTTACAATTCATACATGTGTCTGTCATGTAGGTTTGTTGTCAAAACAGACTTTATTCACAACCTGAGGCAAACATTTTCAACTTGGAACAGATGTAGATCATCGTTAAACATGATACCACATTGTCCCATCAATAAAACCACATTCAAACATTTTGTATCGCTCTGCCAGTGGGCACCGTTTCTGTTGAGGCATGTTAACAGCAATTTCATGTGCTCTCACAGGCTTTCCCATTGATTTTGTAACAGTTGTCAACTCTCTCTCTCTCTCACTCTTCCCCCCACCCCCTTAATACTTTTACCTTACAGTAAATTGCTGAAATGTACCTGACTGGAACTCTCTTATGTCCAAATGGTGGCATTTACAACCAACCCCCTTCACTTTTCTCACTGGTAATTCCTGGCCAGAGGTCAGGAAAGCTTTGCAGTGACCTTTTCAACTCGGCTTTAAGTACGTTACGTACCATTTTTAGTCTCAAAATAACTGCTGTAATTCTAGATTAAAGTGATGCTGAAAATGCATGCAAAGTCACATAACATTCAGGGGTCACCAACCTTTTTGCAGCAGAGAGCTACTTCTTGTGGACTGGTTAATGCCCTTTACGCAACTCGTTTGATACACACTTCTAAAAAAACTAATTTGCTCATGTTACCTTTAATGGTGTTATTATTAGAACCCAATTGATTTAACGGGCTGATATTAGCTTTTTCTAAACATGTTAACACATGACTACACGAGGCAAAGATAATGAAATTAAAAAATTGAGAATTTTTCCAGTTATTCCTCTCTTGTAATGTTGAAAAAAGTTAAGGAGAAAGTAGTGTAAAACAGTCAAATGGTCTCCTTGTAATTCATATCCTTAATGTTGTAAGCGTTAAGGGACGAAAAAGTTCCAAATGGCCACAAAACGATGTTAACACAACATGAACCTTAAAATATGATCATTATCATGATATTGTGGTGGGTTTAGCGATGTAAAAAAGCTCACCATACTGTATAAAAACTCACAATAACAAGCAAATAAAACATAATATAAAAAAAGCATAATATTGTGTTTTTGTACATAACAGCATTGACAAAGAAAAAGGCTCGGCCAATAACGCAGTAGCGCAAATTATCATGGTCCATGTAATTCACAAAGCTGAGTTCGGCTGAAGTGGGTGAAAAGTAACGTTTTTACAGAGATGTGCTGCTTTTAATATCATTAACATGACGACGACAATATCTTGGGAATTTTCATATCACAATACATGTATTCGTGATATGAATACATATCCCGTATGTATGCCATTGGCCATGTATCGCCGTTATTTCTATGAGCATGGTACCATGGTGGTGACCCCTGTGTTCTAGGCTAACTGAAATCACAGGATATGGCAAAATGTAAAACGAACTATACTATCCACCTATATATCCATTCTCTGTACTGCTTATTCTCACTCCGGTTGTGGGTATATATATTTAAATTGCGACTTTGATGGCTGAAATGTCAGAATTCAAAAGCTTTAGTGTCCTTTGCAAAATTCAAAACATGAAATGTTCCCTTCGCTAAGAGTAAAGTCGTAGAGTTTACATTTAGTTAGTTTATAGTGGGTATATTATACATGTACGTATACACACACACAGATAGATAGATAGATAGATAGATAGATAGATAGATAGATAGATAGATAGATAGATAGATAGATAGATAGATAGATAGATAGATAGATAGATAGATAGATAGATAGATAGATAGATAGATAGATAGATAGATAGATAGATAGATAGATAGATAGATAGATAGATAGATAGATAGATAGATAGATAGATAGATAGATAGATAGATAGATAGATAGATAGATAGATAGAGACCTCATTAAGAAAGTGCAAATTTGTCTATAGGCCGTAGCTAAAAAGGCACTGCACACCCAATGGGATATTAAACATACAAACATTGCCATAGGTTCACAGTTCAGTGATATAAGGCACATGTTTCATTTATCAAAATATTTACCATAAATTAGACCCCACAAGTACATTCGTCTTCCTGCTGCTTTGGATGGTTAAAAAGCTGCAATAACTTGCACATTTATAAATCTTGGCTGCAACGCTGTCACAATTTCCCATGTGAATTTATGCAAAAAGTGCACCTCCCCAAGGTTACACAGCAGATTCATTTAGTCCTTACTGTGCCACTCCTTATTCCCTCCCCACGCCTCCTCCTTCTCTCGCAGTCCCATTAGACCCTGCAGACTAATCGAGCAGGACCAATTGCTCCCGCAGTGAGATCATTAAGTAAATTATTTTAAGATCAAACGGTCAGCAGCCACAATGAGGTCCTATGTAATGGTAAAAGCCTCTGAAACAACCACCCGCCCTTATCTTCCCAATTAAAGCCCAGTGGGGAGAGCAGTGCACCTCTCAGGTGGATGGGCCCCCATCACCGCCACCCCCACCCAGGCTTCTTTAGCTTGAGGCTAAGGTAGGACCCACTAATTGGTCCTTTGAACACAACTAACCCATCGGCAGGATCTGACTTGCATGCAGTTGGAGAGTACGAAACCCTTCCCGGCCACATTAGTAAACCATATTGATAGTCCACTTGTAATGCATGCTAACATTAGAATGGATTACAGTTCACTTCCTGTATTTGACTTGGGGGCCAACAGGAAGGCTGGATTGTTCCCCAAAAGTGATTCTGTTCAAATCAAATATCATTTATTGATTATTATTGAAAAATGCATCCATCCATTCATTCTCTTTACCAATTATCCTCATAAGGGTGACAGTTGTGCTGGGAGAGGGAAAGTACACGCTGAACCGATAGCCAGCCAATCGCAGGGCACATAATGACAAACATCCATTCTAACTCACTTTAACAATTATGGACAATTTAGAGTGTCCAATCAACCTACCGTGGGTGTTTTTGGAATGTGGGTGGCAAACACGCAGAGAAAGAAAGAAATGCTTCACATTATGCTATTAAACACAAACAAGATGACAGTGCCCAGCTCATTGCAGAGAAAGAAGCGCAGGGTTCCATCTAATTTATAACAATTACATTCATCAGGATGGTGAATGGTATTTTAGTCATTAGACTTTTTTTTCGGAATATGTCTTAATATGCAAAAAAGGTTGGAGACCGCTGCTTTAAGGCACAATTAATGGTGAATGGTAATGAGCGATAAGGCCGCTGCACGACTTCAGCCTTGACAGTAGCCAAAAGCCACATGCACTAGCACCTCTCGAGCTCCAAAACTCTATTTCTTACAGAGTACAGACTGTCTATTGCCATGCCGAACTCTAACCCGTCAGGCAATGCAATTTTCTGTGGCACGTAATAAAAAGCTATTAGTCAATGATTGCTCACTAAGTGCTGACCTTTGATGGACAGCTTTCCTTTTAATCGGTCAAAGTATATTATACTTCTGGAAAGATGCATTTGTTGGGTCATGTGGAAAAAGAGTAAACAGTGAGCACATTCTACTCCAAACAAGCCATGCTTCAACCGTTTGTTCCCCTCGGCTGACTAAGTGTTGAAATTGAAGTGTGGGGTTAGAATCCAATGCAGCAAAGTGACCGGGAGAGTGATTTATCCTCCTTTGGCATCAAGCATCGCTGTCATCAATCACATGGTTTTAATTAGTGATGGCCCCCCTCAGTGGCTGACAATTGTGCATGTAATTCAATTTGGGACTCGCTTCCGCCTCAAGAACTTGCCTTAAAGATTTGTCAAGCCACAGTAAGTTCATCCGCAGGGTGGATGCTGATGAGGATGACCACACACCACTTGGCCAAGAATGCGTTACATGTCAAACAATGATGTAGGGAATCACGACAGAGCTTTTACATATAATTGTCCAATATTTGCAGTCATTTTTTCCAATGCTTTGTACTGTATTGTACAATAGCCTAAGTCAGCACATTATGTCTGTTTCATATTTACCATGTTTGTATTGCAACAGGATGAATGGATTGATGGATCCGCTTTGGAGGTGCTGTTTGAACTCAATTTTTGCAAGACAACATTTCTGTCATCCAAAGGATTCGAGACACATATTATGAGAGTGTTTTTTTTCAGAAAAGAGTCATATTTCTACAATAGAAATGAGGCAAATCATGGTAAAAAAAATTCTAAAGTTGGAAATTTATGACAATTAAAAAAAATGTAAAATGTTATGAAAACAAAGCAAGCAAAAATGTATTTGGATAGCAACTTATCAAGTGATATTACGAGCATAAATATATACATGCATTGACCACTATTGAGCATTTCACTGGCAAAGTTTAGTAGCGTGTGCAGTCAATAATTGGTCACATCAAAGCCCCTATGAGAAGTTTAATGCAATTGTACACATGTTTATGCGGTTCCACATCTGAGGCTCCATAGTGACATCAAGCGCGTGCTGTCATTT
This sequence comes from Hippocampus zosterae, assembly GCF_025434085.1. NCBI lineage: Eukaryota > Metazoa > Chordata > Actinopteri > Syngnathiformes > Syngnathidae > Hippocampus > Hippocampus zosterae. The sequence goes on from NC_067455.1 coordinate 13,279,320, forward strand.
TGCTTCCCCTTGAAGTCAGTCTTTGAATGGGGAAGACGTAACAGACCTTTTCAGCTCACAACGCTCCCAGACAGCATCCCACATTGAAATATTGGTTTCTTCTGATTTCCCCCACAATGGTAAACCCAACGAATACAAATAGTAAGAGTCTTAAATAAAAACAATGACAACTTCAGGACTTAAGAAGGCCATTGAAATGCAAAAATGACAATAGTGATGATTTAGTCCTCCAAAGACACTTGAAAGTCTCTTATCTGACACATGTTAATAACCTAAAGTTTATTTCACAGCAGGTATCCACTTATTGTAGAATGTAAGCCCTTTTTTGCATATTAAATTGGAATTCTCCTTGTTGAGTCTGACCCCTGACCTACTCACTGTTACTTTATTATGTTTCCCGTTGCGCAAAGCATTGTATTTAGGAGAAAAAAAACAATTCACTATTTGACCGAGTAGATAAACGATACTCCAAAGTGATGTGTTATTCATCCCAGCAGTACACCGGAACATTTTGAGAAACTTGTTCTCACACTCCAACACAAAACACAGTTGACTATTCACGCTTGCAGATGTACTTTGCAGTGCAATCAAAGCCAAATATCAGGTCTTGTCATTGTTTTGAATCCAAATGTCACATTTAAAGGGTGCTTTGTTCTCGGGATGCATCAGCTACCTTTCAGCGTCTGCCCCAATCACCTCTTGCGATGTCTGCATCCTATTGAACTTTTAGAGGTGCTGATTATAGTCTGCCTTGTGACTCTGTAGATCAACTCTATCTCATTCTACTCACAATCAAGCTGCTATTTGGCTCCCGACAACGTGCTCACACCATTAACTGATGCGCCAGGGGAAGAAATTCCAGACCTGTGTCAACATTTTGGAGGGGAAAGTGTTGCTTTCACTTGGTGCTGATTGACTCTAATCAGCTATATCGTGCCAACATCACTTTGGCCTGAGCATGGTGTGTGCTTGCGCCTGATTACGTGGGACGGCATACAGTTGTGGGCAGAATAATCACAGTGTGTTTTGAAAAAATTGAGTCACCTTCCAAATCCTTTTAAGTTTCATATCAATGACGGGAACAAATCAGAATGTTAAGAGCTTCAACTTTTTTTCATAAAAATAATGAGCTGGTCATTAGAATCCGATATATATATATATATATATATATATATATATATATATATATATATATATTAGGGATGTGAATCTCAGCACTGAAGACGATTCGATACACATCACGATCCACTGCCAGCGATGCGATACTTGAACGATACATGGAATTTTCTGGCGATACGATGCGATACGATTCACCGTCGTCACGATGCGATACGATTCGATACACATTAAGTTCAAATCAATGCGATCCGTTACGATACAATGCAATTTGTTGCGATATTGTGCAATTAAACATGATGCAAATAAGCAAAGAAAAAAAGCTTTTAAAAAGATGGAATTCAGTATGGTATTACAAAAAGGATACCACTTTATTCCTTATAAAGAGTAGAACTTGTAAAACAACTTATTTAAGCCCTTTCACAATTGGGTTTTGTGCAAAGAAAATGTAAACAATTTGGCACCTGAGACTCACAGCTGTTGCTATAGTGTAAACACAAACAGACTATTCTCACTGAGTGTCTTATATGAAATATAATAATAATATATATATGTATATGAATCTCTAGCGCAAGATGTCCACCCATCCACTGTAAGTGCAACTCTTTGCGCACTGTTCAGCGACACAGTAATCTCACTTCTCACTTTGTTGTACACATCGGGAATATGTTTGTAAGTGAACAAAGACCTGTCTGGTATTTTATACCTGGGTTCCAAAACGTGCACGAGCTGTCTGAAACCCTCGTTGTCCACCACGCTAAGGCTGGAGGTCTTTGCATATGAAATAAGCAGTGGCCTTAGTTATAGCCATTGCGCGGTCACAGTGAGTTGCAAGGGGACTCCCAAATTAAGAGGCGATTTTTTTCTGATCCTGACCTGGTTTACCAAGAGTTTCTCCGGTGTCCGACGAGGAACTGGGCGTGGAAGCGGGGGAGCGGGAGGGAAACTTGTCGGTGATCTGGTGCCATCGGTTTAAGTGGGTCTGCATATTTGTGGTGCTGCCGTTGTATGGCTTCTTAGTGCGACATTCCTTGCAAATTACAGAGGTTTTATCAAGCTTTCCGTCTTTCCTTTCGAAGCCGAAGTATTTCCAAACATAGGATTTGAATGTTGCGGGTGCATTAAATATAATAGATTCCTCGCTGCTGCTTGCGCTAACTTCCATGTTTCGCTAGTTGTGTACCGTCCGTATTCTACACAAAACGCAAAACAATGATGGTGCATTCATTGCACCTAGGAAAGGGCAAATAGGTGACGTTTAACATGAATAAAACGGTTGCTAGAATCGGATTTTACCGATACCCACCAAATGCATCGTGATGAATCGCGATTTCACCCGTCAAAACGGTTGCTAGAATCGGATTTTACCGATTATTTTCCACACCCCTAATACCCATCAATGCATCGTGATGAATCGCGATTTCACCCGTCAATCGCATCGTACCCACTGAATGAGCCAATGCACTCGGATCGCGGACGTGCGCATCGATGTATCGATTAATATCGATTATTTTCCACACCCCTAATATATATATCAAATGTTATCAAATTCAATTTGCCCTGTCATGGGTGGCCAGAGTAAATCACTCATATGATATATTTGGCAGTTTGTACACCAGATGAGCTTCCTGGGGCAACCCACCCGATTTCTGTGGGTTTTAAACCCCATTCCCTCTGTCGAAAGTTAGTGGTGTTACGCACGGAACCATGCAACTGCCACTAATGTTTTAATCCAGACATTACATTTACTTTAACTTCAGGGCACAAACCTCAAAAATGCCGATTAGCTTCAGCTCTTCAGTCTGCCCAAAATCTAATCTTCAAACCAATCTACTGGGCCAGAATAATTAACCCAACCTCGGGTAAAAACCATCTAATCTGCTCAAAATCCACAGCGAATGGGTTGGATAAACGATCCCACATTTTTTTGTGTAAAGATGAATGTTTTTTGGAATATGGGAAGAAGCCCATGGCAAAATCCATAAAGGTTTCTGTAAAACTCACACTAACTCACCACACAAAGCATACAAAGAAAGAAAGCAAACACAAAGCCAGGTGCGAACATGCAAATTCCACAGAGAAGGGTGGATGCAGAGATCGCAAACCCAAACTTCAGAACTGTGAGCCAGACATGCGAACCGCAAAGGCAAAGTGAAACTGGGTGACAAACAGTTAATAGAAAAGATCGACAAATTTTGTTGACTGTTCCTGGCTGTCAAAAAGCATTTTTTATGCAACACTATGCAGCTCAAGTATTGGCTTGTGTGCTGAGTGGGATTGATGGGGGAGGGAAAAAAAGTGTTGACGCCAGGCTCGCGCTGTGCTGTCTGGCTGTGGAAAACAGCCTGGATCATTGCTCCAGGCTGTTTTCACAACCCGGGTATATTTTATTTCTTTGTTAGCTGCTAATGACATAAATTCAAGTTAGTCGGTGGTTGTGTCCAGCAAGTCACTGAGGCTTTGGTTTGACACACTGACACACCAGCACAGTGATAAATATGCTGTCAGTTCAGGGGCAATATCCAGAGGGTATGAGAGCGAGTAACTTCCTATATCCTGTGCTTGATGGTGAGGAGCCTCACCTGGGCTATAATCTGGGAGGAGTGATCACAAAGAAGCGGAGCCAAGTGAATTCCGCCTGTCCGACTTCAAACACGACAGGACAGTAAATCAGACTGGTAGACAACGTGAGGCAGCTCACTCAACCCTCATGCTCACTCCCTCCGCTGCCCTGGGGCGAAAAGGAAACAACTATGCCAGTAATGTCACCTGACTATACACCGCAGAGACACTTTGCCGCAAAACTGCTCAACAAGGCGAGTGAGTAGTAGCAAAGCAGATATCATCAGTGATCACGCTGAAACCATAAAATTCATTTGTCTTTGAGAGAGGCTTTTGTTAATGTCTGCATTGGACTATGGAGAGTCTTTTCCTGCAAGAATCTGACTTTAGTAAAAAAAAATGTGTTGGGCAGTTAGGTTATTAATCTGTCGATAAATGAAACAGAGAATCTTCAAGTCCTCTAATTGACATAATATCGGAATCATGATTGAGATTAAATTAGGCGGCATGGCGGATGACTGGTTAGCACATCTGCCTCCCGGTGATGAGGTGCAGGGTTCGATTCCGGAACCCGGCCTTCCTGTGTGACATTTGCATGTATTTGTCAGGTTCCGGATTGCTCCGGAATTAAGTGGATCCCACAAACATACAGAAGAGTAAATATTAACATTATTTTTATTCCAAAAAATGCAATAATGGTACAAAAATTGCCAGGATAACTCGAGAGAAACACAAATCACTTTCAAAAGGCAAGGAGGACAAAATAACAAAAATCGCTTATCATAAAAACAAAAGGAGATCCAATCACGAGAAATGGAAAAAAAAATCACCAAGAACAATTTGTACGCTGAGAGTATAAATCGTAAAAAATAGTACAGCGTAACAAAGTCAAGAACTTTTCGATAATCAAACACTTAAGACATGAATTGTGAGCAATGCGAGGGAATTATCCGATCCCAGGTTGTTGGCACAGCCGAGCTTATAAAGATAGCTGATTGTAACGTGTGACAGTTGCGGCTCAGCGGGAAATGCCCCTCGATCTCCCCAGAAACTGCAACACAAACAGAACAGAGCTTGACAGTTCTGCCCGTGCCTGCTTGGGTTTGCTTTGGGTTCTCTGGTTTTCTCCCAGAGTCCAAAAACACACGTCAGGTTAACACTCTAAATTGTCCCTAGGTGTGAGTGTGAGGATGAGCGTGGATGGTTGTTTGTCAATGTGTGCCCTGCGATTGGCTGGCAACTAATTAAGGGCGTACTGCCCGAAGACGGCTGGGAAAGCCTCTAGCACGCCTACGACCCTCGTGAGGATGGCCGATTTGAATAATGGATGGGTGGATGGATTGATAAATTAAATTAAGTGCACTGAAGACATTTTCTTTGCAAACAGTCAGACATTTCTCATTTCTTAAATGAAACATTGGTCGCGTCAGAATTTTCATACATATTGACATTAAACAGCAGCACTGAGATGTCATTCACGGTATAATAGCTCGAAACATTGTTTACTGCAGTAGCATGATCACTGCTCTGTGCAAAAGTTTAAATCACTCATAAAAAAAAAAATATTGACCTTAACTGTGCCCAAAATGATGTGTTGGTGATTTCATTCATTTGAAGACATAAATCATCAAAATGACCTTTTGAACAAACTTTGCAAGTAAAAATCATGTCCAAAAAGAGATATAATAGGACATTAAATCAAAACACATTCATTTCTGGATTAACTACACCTATTTGTCTCTATTATAAGAAATATGTGCATTTCATGGACAATTAATCTCAGCTTTTATGTATTTAGTTGTTGTTGTTTTTTTTTTAATGTCATGTCAGATGGTAGAAATAGGCTGCAGCATCTGTGTGCGGTTTCAATGTTAATATTGCCGGAAGACTTACAGTCTATCTGCTTGGGTCATATTTGTATGAGAATTCCCATGGGGTTGAAAAAAGAAGAGTGTCAGATGAAAAAAAAAGAAGACCAAGGGCAACATGATATTTCAAGGGTTCCACTTTACATGGCTGCATAGCAAATGAAGGCCTTCAATAAAGTGCGATTGAGCAAGATCAACACTCAGCACTGCAAGTAATAACAAAAGGAATAAATCCATCAGTTGTGAAGAAGAAGCAAATAAAATGAGGCGACAGTCATAACACAAATGTTTAGACACAATCTACATAAGTACCATTGCGTCACATTAGACCAAAATACAGTTTCAGACTACAGATTACAATACCGTGCAAAAGTAAGTAAGTACAAAGAATATATGCAGGGAGGTTGCTGTCACACTCAATTGTTGCAACAAAAAAAAATAGATGGCCATTTTGCTGCATATTGTTGAGGAAAACAACAAGTAGGCGGGAAGGACAACTCACGACTATTACAGGACTTTAGCTACACATTGTGATTCAAATGTAACTTCATGACTAATTGATTAGCTAAAAAATAAAGGGGACACAAATTCTCTTTTCTCTTTCATTTGTGTGTCCCCTTTGAGCTTAGAAGGTGATTTAAAAAACAATATGCATTAAAAAAAAGAACCAGTGTGTCATATGTCTGCTGCCCTTGTGGAATATATCCATAAATTAAGTATACTACATCAGGGTTAATCCATCTAGCGAGTACCATTCATCAACAGTTTGCTTCATCTAAATATGAGCCAGATGCAGCAGTGCTTTAACAATCAATACATTATCTTATGCGCATAGTCCAAACGTTTTTTTTCCCTTTGTGATTGTGCAAAACAAATGAAAAGGGCAACCAGTCAGTAAAAGAGCAATTGATAAAAGTGAAAAAGTGAGCTTGTGCTGGAGATGGGGAGGGCCAGTGAAAAATCTCTGCTGACCCTCTCATCCCTGCACTCATCTATCTCTCACTACTGTCCACTGATAGATTTCCCCTCACTGATTTATCGCGGAAAAAAAAGTGTCACAGTGGAATGGGCTTTTGATAAAATTGTTCGAGAGCTTCCAGGCAATAAATCCTGATCTTTACATCCACGTTTGCTGGGTACTTTCACATTCTGCCGCCATCAATAAGAACGCTCCAAACATGGCAACTAATCAATAACTTTACAATATGCTGGGCACTTTGGGAAAACATTCACATTTATATTTGACAAAGAGCATGTTTCCCTGTGAGCGTAATGTTTGCATGATTGCAATTTACAGAAGCATTACACTGGTCAAAAGCAAATTTTAATTAGTGCTGCCTTTCCGTGTTCCCAAATGTATTTATTTTGCTGATTTAAAAAAAAATGCCCTTCGTTTTTTTTCTAGCACATCAGGTTTTGTGGTATTTTTTCTTTTTTGTAAATTTGATTGATAATAGCTTTCACAATATAGATTTTAAAATGCATTGCAATTTACAGCAATGACGATTTAGAAAACAATCCAGTTGTTGCTGAACCTAACCCTTAATTCATAAATCTTACAAAATATACTACTGTATTACATATTATATTGGTGTTATGATAAAAAAAAAACATTTTGTGCTCTGGAGGAAAAAAAATCAAGGGAAGATTCACAACTGCTGTCACATTCGGCTATCCGTGGATGTGCGTGGTGGAAGTAATTGCATTTCATTCATAAATATGACACCAACACGAGCTGATCCCTCTGAATCTGTAAGAATCACTTAGTTGAAAAGATTGTCGTTATCTAAAAAAATGTTTCATAGCACCCCTGTCACTATTGTGGGAGTTGGTGGGTGCTCATGTACACACACACACAATACACACACACACACACACACACATGAATAGGGTTCCAAAGGGTTCTCCAATTTCCCATGCCACATGCATGGCCGACTGCATCATCCACAAGGGGAGAGCTTGCAGTTTACCTGCCAATTTCATACATGGAACCCAGAGAGCTCATTTCTGTTTCCAAATCTTCTTCATTTGTATATTTCTACAAATACTTTTTGATTTTTTGGGGGAAAAAAAAGGTTTCTCATCTATTTTTTAGTTGCAACGCATGTTTTCTTTTTAGACTAATCCATGTCTATTTCAGTCTTTCAAATGAATTTAGTTTAGAATGATTGCGTTTGAGTTTGACGACAAATCAATGAAGTATAGCTAGTAGACAGATTAATAGCAATGCTCCTTCAAGGCATCATGAATGAGTCAATTCTGTCAATCATTACTCTACATCCCTGAAACATAAAGTCCAAGAGTCTCAAGGAGTAAAATTAGATGACGAACTTCAACAAAAAAATGCTAAACTCATTTTAAACTACATTTATGGCTTGGGTTTCGCACACTACTATGGTGGCAAGTGACAAATGCCTGAAACTCGGAGGATGACTTGTGCGCAGAGCCCACAATATCCCCTGAAGCCAAAACCCACTGGAACCAATGAGTTGTTGGAGTTCTACTAAGGCATCAGTCATGAGGAAGTGTTTCTGACAGGATCTCTTCTGTCACCCCAGTGGCGCCAGGAAGGATGAGTGATTCAGCAAGCCAGCCTGATGTTGTCTCACTGCTCCAACCACAGTTTACGACATAGCTAAAAGGAAAACAATGAGCCCGTTGCTAGTACAGGTGTTCTCCGAAGGGATGACTTGTAAAAACAGGTAGTTATGCAGCAGTGAGACGAGAAGCGTCTCACATAAAAGCTTTTTGCGCTCGGCAATAACTCAAGTCCTGGTCACCTGCCCAGAAAGGCTGAAATAACAGCAACGGCCGTTGATTGGAACAAATATGATTCTACGGATGAATGTCAAGTAGTTCCTCTGGAACTGAAGCCATTCAACATTGTTTCAGAAGCTACAATGTTTGGTGACCTATTTGGAGATTGCGATCAATGCTTGACAGACAAATAAACAGGAACCACTTAAGGGGAGATTTTAAATTACTTTGGCACCCACACTATACAGCATAGTGTAACACGACCTTTCACTGGAGATGACTAAGAGAAAAATAGTATGCTCTATCTTTCAGATCAAAACCACAGCAATGTGTTATGACAACGGCACAAGAGAGGAACAGGAAATGAAATGTTGACAGGAAGAACCTTGATAAGACATTGGACAACAAAGGAAGAGATCAAACGCAAAATCAAGCATACATATTTTGGGTTAATTTAGTAAAATGAGTTACTGTACCTGATTCCAGGTTAATGGGTTGATCACTTTTATTGAGGGCATTGTAATTTATGATCTAGTGAGAAATCCATCAATCCATCTTCCCACACAAGGGTCACGGGCGTACGGGCTGTCTTCGGGCTGTAAATTGGGTACACCCTGAACTGGTTGCCAGTCAATCGCAGTAGCAAGCAACTAAGAGGTTAATTTGGGGGAAAAAATATTTGATTACAAAGGCCAATCGAGAGAGGACTTTGATGTTCTTTTCATTGCAAAACCGGACGACTCTAGGGAAAAAAAAAAGTTCAAAACTATATGCAGATGATATTATGTTTTATGAATAAAAATTAAGAACTGGTGTGTATACCACAGCAGCAATCCCTTAAAGTGACCCTAAATTTAATCCTAACCGTTCAAAGGGAGAGAAAACTCAATTCCATTTGATTTAAATAAAAAAACAACTCCCATCGATATCTTTTTGTTGGCATTATCCTGAACATCTTGTTGACCGACTTGAGTGCAACCAACATCGGCAAAGAATCTTTCATAGATCACTGACGGCAAACCATAAAATTAATGATGCGTATTTGTCCCTCAAATTTTTTGTGGCTTCAGATAATGTATGACCAAATTACATCTCAAATGAATTAGTAATCAAAAACAAAGTATTTTCAGGGGTGCACATAACGGTTTTAGGCTGGTTGTCAAAGCATCACAAGAGGCCGTTGCTTTTTAATTTTTCTCCTGACCCACCGACATCACTGGATGAATTTAAAGTAGGTATTGTATGTGTGCAAAATTTATAAACGTTAATTTATTTGCAACAGACCAGCATTATCACCCAAGGTTAATTGATTCACAATGGGCCAGCATTATTACACAAGATGTGATAAATATTAAGAAAGCTGTCAATCTTTAAAAACGTTAACTTCTTCACATTAAGTGAATACGGGTCACGATTTTAGGTGTTTGGTCAATCCGAATTTCAAACTTTCAGTTTAATCAGTTTTATTTTCAAACGTTGGTTACAATTGGAAAGTTAATCAATCACAGAAACTTACAACATATAATTATTATGGTAATTTATTTATACTGAGCGCTAGTTTGAATATTTTGGCCCAATCGTGTAACTAAATGAGGTCGCCCAACATAAGAAAAGGCTGTATTTTCCAACTGGTGCATAAATACCGTCACACTAATTAACATGTTGCAAAAGAGATACTTCACTCACTATTTTCGCATTAATATGTTTGATTTGATTGCATCTCATTAAACTCTGCACATAAAGATCAGCCACATATCAATTTAGTACAATTTGGTTTGTCTTTGCAACACATTAAAGGTGTTATTCCACAGCACAAAATTGATCTGTCATGCAAAGGGTCCACATCCAAATGTCTTAGGCCATTTGAATAATTTCGCTTGACGCAGCCTGGCTTGATTTCACACAACACTCTCCCAGAGGTCCATTATCTTGCCCTTGTGTGTAAGGGAAGATGAAACCTCTTTTTTTCCTACGCCGCATCTCTGATTCCGACAGCTACACAACAAGCATGTTAATTTAACATGTCATGCCAAACATGTTGTAAAAAGATGCTTGTTCTTATCTTTGTAATCACAGCCGGAAGAGCAGAGGGCACGCAAGCCCCCCGTGTCTCACTCCCGGCTTAATCTTACATTTCATAGCCCATCTCGCCATATCAAACGGCACAAATGGCTCAATCTGCATGACAAGATTTGCAACATGGCGAATCAGGTGTCAACCTCGATTAAACATTACACTGGCGGCGCGCGATCATAATCAGCCGCCTAATGAGTGTGGCCGCTGGCGTGAGAGGCTTGGATGGATCAGCTAGAGGGGCTTCTCCATGCTGCCAGCGGGGGGGTAAGCATCTGAAGGATTAAATTTGAGGTCGTCTCCAATGGGCCCCAATACAGGGGCTCCTCTGGGTGGCAAGCATGGAGCCCTGTCCACGCTGACCAGACAAGGCCACAAAGACCACACGCGCACACACGCACACACACATTGATACAAATCAAGACGACAGGAGGGGAGAGGCACTCTCATGGCTGAAACGTACAGACAGGAAGGGGAGAGAGACAGAAATTTGAATCTGAGATGCTTTTATTTGATTTTGTTTTCCTCTTTTAAATTTGAGTTCTAAGAGCTTGCAATAAGGATTCTACCATGTGCTGTAAATTATAGCAATGACGTTTCCGAAAAAAAATCCCACCTCCACTTTCTTCTAATGTTGCCTTGCTTTTTGGTATAAAGCTCAAACACCATTAGTTAGTTAGTTGGTTGGTTAGTTCATTTCCGTGAAATTTTGTGGAGGAGTGAGACATCAATTAAAACACAAGTTTGGACAAAGAAGCAGATTTTTTCTTCTTCTTATTGCATGGATTTTAATCCCACAATGTTGGAATTTGCAGGAGGTGTGCATCGATAAAGGTGATTCAAATTTCGGATTGTTCCACCTTGATGGAGGTCTGCGCTACACTGAGGGCCCTTCTACTTGTCTCTGCAATGCAATCACATCGCATGATGAGTTTGCCTGGGCAGACCTCGTTCCCCGCCTACCCCATTCTCGCTTGGGTACAGTGGGCCCCTCCCACTGATGAGTCCTCATTGTTATCAGGTGAATATACACTGTTGCCAATGCTGCTGTCTCTTTTGGACCCCAGAGACTTCCCTGTTGCCACCATCCTACCACCCTCAGCTTTCAATCCCCCCCCCCCCCACACCTTATAAACTCCCACCCTCTGGTCCCCTCCCCATTTGGGGTGACCTGGTTGCTGTTCTAAGAGTTCCTCGCACCCCAGAAGCTGTCAGTAGCCTCCTTCCTTCCCATGAGCGGAACACACAATAGAGAAAGGGCTCCGGCTGAGAGGTTCAGTAGCCATTAACCCCTACCAGCTGTTCCTGCCGGGGGTATTCTGTGCTACAATGCGTGCCCCCGAGGGGGCCCTCACGTCCACTAATCTAGCCATTGTTGGCCAGGAATGCTGACAGAAGAAAAGAAATTTTTCTTGTGTCCATGCAAGCGTGTGTATCCATGTGTGAGAGCCGAGAAACGTAGGGCTAATTTCTATAGTTGCCTGTGAAGGAGGGAGACCATGAAGAATACCCTATTTAGCTGCTTGACAAAATTCTCTGCCTTAAAAATGGAAAAATAATAGCAATTGTTTTCAAGTGGACTACTTCACACTGTCCAAAGTCTCTTGAAGGAAAAAAAATCCATTAAATTCTGCAGGGCAAAAAGCAACATTACAAAAAGGGAATTATGTGAGTCAGATTTATTTTTAATGCATGGCTGGAAATCTTTTCATTCCAAAGCTTGCTCTGAATTGATTACATTCAAGGAAAATGATTCCATTTTGGAGTACTTTGGACTTGAAATATATTATCAATTAGTCCATTTCAATTAACATGGAAATTAAAATGGCATTTTCCGGTCAATTTAACAATGATGCAGCCATTGTGGGTTTCTGGTGCGCTGGGCATATTACTGCAATCTCTACAAAAGACAGAAAGAGAGACTTTGCATGTAAGCAATTTTTAACTTTATGTATTAAAGTATATCCAAAATGCAAAATAAGAGCTTGAATTAACGACTTGGTCCTGTGGTTCATCGTGCTAAAGTTACTCCCAAGGATGTAAGTTGTTGATGCCAAGAAGTCAAGACATGAAATAATGTAATATGAAAATCCTAAAAGTGCTGCCATCAATGGGAAGTGGTGCTCCAGAACTGTCAACAGGTCGGTGGGTGTTGGGTGGTAGTGAGGGTACAACATTTCTATGAAAGAAGTAAACGGGACAATTGTGGGATGGCAGAGCTCATGTAAAGTGTTTGATGCGTTTTAAAGAGGAAAAAGTATATTTCAGGATATAATCTGCCCGTGTGTTGTGACAGAAGGGGGATCTGCCTCAGTCAATTATAAGTCCCAACAGACATTTGTGCTAATGAGGCGGTCCCGCCATCGGCAGACTTCCCCTGTCGTCCAGCAAAGATCACTTTCATTGCTTGCAGAACTAATTCAGCGCACAAAAGTGGGAGCTTCACCATTGCGGCCTCTTTTACTGCTCCTTTTGTGGAGGCTTTAGAAGTGCGCTGAAGAGAGGGCCTAGCGCTCAGGCCTCTTCATCTCCAGTCCATTGCCTGTCATTAACATACATATCCATATGAAAAGTGGGCTAAGGCCGGAACAGCTGTCCAGTAAAGAGCCAGTGATTCCCCTCGCCCAAATGCTGACAGAAGCCTTTAGCCTTCCTTGGGCAATAATAAACCAGAACCATTTAAACAGCCTTTCAGGGAGGGAGAAAGAGATTGGGCCATAATACAACATTCACAGGCACCAGTGGCCCTCATTGGCTTGCAACTGTCGCTTGTGCACTCACATAAGAAAGACGAAAAACTGGGTGATCACAAGACAATATTAGAAGATGACCTCGGCATTGCTGCCGTCCTAGTGGAGAACAAACACGTTCACTTAAAAAAAAAAAAGCCAGTTACAGTTATCGTCGTACAAAAATGTCACCGATGTATTCCTAAATGCAGATTTATTTTATTTTTTTAATGCAGATGATAAGTATGCAAACCATGCATAGGGCTCCCGTGCATAAGACTTTTCAACCTGAGCTAAACGGTTTGTTCCAAAGGGGGACGTGTGGGGCGTATGGGGATGCAACTGAGCAATCCTCTTGTTTAAACTTTGGGAGCCGGCCATGAAGACAGGGGTTAAGTGACTCGCCACAGGTCACATGGGAAGTCCTTTATTTAGGGTGGATTTTGCCATCTAAATCCTCAACCACTCAGGCCCTCTTGGGGGTTTGTCATTCAAAAAATCCCATTTAAAATGTTGTTGATGAAGGACTCAGTGCTGATGATGGAAAACATGAGCATTATATTTTATGTAAGAGTAGCGGAATGATGGATTGATACAAATTTCTTGAGTATAAATTACGGGCGATTTGAAAGACAGTTTATGTTATTAATAGCAAACAATTTTTGGACAACAATTTGGTGAGTTTAATATAGACCCTGGGTGCCCCACAATAAGAGTAAGGAAGAAATTATTTCAATCATGCTAAATTGAGTTTCAACATGATAATGATTATTATTGTTATAATTAGTCACCAAAATGTAAAAAGATTTCCAGGTTGAGGTTGAAAAATGGAATCTCCCGGTGTTATAAATAATTATATGCACAATATGTATAGTATATACCGCGTTTCATATGAGATTGTGCATAATAACATTTTATTAAAGTTATCAGGAGTTTTTGTTGAGTAAATAGATGTACAATTAAATGATTTTAAATAATCCAAAATGTGTTGGGCGAAATACACACTAAGTAATTGTTCATCTTCAATTCTTTCATTTTTAGTGTAAATGTGTTCATTAATAGTTATATCTGACCTTAGTAGAAAAGAGGTGAACAATTCAAAACAGCTCATGTAGACTTGCATCCATGATTGTCAAACGTACCAATGCTATGTACCTTAGCATGTCTAGGATGGTTGGAACCAAAATTCTATCAAAACTACTTATCCCTTTGTATTATTTCAGTCATTTTCAATGATTTGTTTCTTGACTCGGAGCCAGAAAAGGAGCTAAAAGGAGAAGGCAGAGTGTGGATCTAATGAATAAGAAAAGGCTTTGCTTTAAAGGGGACTGGTTTGTCTCTTTATGGCCGCCTTTTTATTCAGCTTTAGAAATACGAGGAGTCCTGATTGATAAATCCCCTCTCTTACCCCCCTGATGCCTGTGACCTCAGAGTCATTGCCTACAATGCACGCCGCCGTCACATTCTACATCTGCCACTGGAAAACGGAGGGCGTGAATGTGGCACTTTGGCTTTTTATTTATTTATTTTTTTTTTTACAGTCGTGACGACACTGAGGCTGGACGACCAACCGCTAAATTAATTTCCAATTAAAGCCGAAACACGACTATATAATGGTGGTGATTAAAGGCAGCGGAAGTGTTTTTTCATAGATCAGCAGCCAACACCTCAGGCAGTCACCTATCACACACCCAGTCCCCGCTCAAGCCTTTATTTATCACTGTTCGGCTGTTTGTTGTCCGCTAAGTTCCACAATGCATTGAAGCAGGAAAAGTGGGCGGGGAGGTACGGTGTATACAGGGACAGTGTGGAGGAGCTGGGGTGGTTATGAGGGAGCAAAGGGGGAGGGATTAGGATGACTTCTTGAACACATTTTCTCCCTTTTTGCCGCAATTAAACAAAGTAGGCCTGTGATTAGTGCAGCGCGGGGAGCAAAGAAAAAGACACCCTTGAATCCCAATGGAAGGACCTGACTGAGCATTATTGCCTGACAATGCTTAAGTTTATTGCTCAAACCTGCTTAGACTCCTGCAAGGCAAACCATGGGAACTCCAGTCAGGTGGAAACTTTTTTTTTCTTCCCCTTCCCCTTCCCCTTTTCTTTTCCCCGCTCCTTGTTTTCTCCCCCTCCCCGCAACCACGGAAGCCCTCCAGGAGCTCACAGTGTGCCACACAAGCACCCACCCACTCCCTCGGTAACTGAGATGTTTAGGATAAGCTCTGGCTGTTTTTTGTGCATGAGCTCCCACTTGTCTGCTGTTGTTCGAACACAGTTAATGATGAGCTTCCTCTGTTTTTTCCACACCCCTTCCCTCTCTCCTGTCCTCCTCCTCCTCCACCTCCTCTCACGGCTCCTTTTCTCCTCTCGCATTTGAAGCTAAGCGGCTGGTTAAATGAGTGCCTCCTCCCTCCGGCTCTTGGGCCCGCTCTCTAGGGGCCTTTGCTTGGCACTGTGTGCATGACACATAATGAAAACAATTTTACGCTGCGGCGGGAAGTATGAGGCAATTACGGATGTGACAGCCACCTGCAGACTCACCCCCCTACTGTCTGCAACATGTTCTCTCCCAACCCCACCACCACACGGTGTCACCTCACTGGCGGAACCC
Organism: Hippocampus zosterae; assembly: GCF_025434085.1. NCBI lineage: Eukaryota > Metazoa > Chordata > Actinopteri > Syngnathiformes > Syngnathidae > Hippocampus > Hippocampus zosterae. Next base: position 13,295,033 of record NC_067455.1, read on the forward strand.
CCCCTGGCCCCCACCCGACCCATCTCTCCCAAACACACACTCCACCAGCACACCGCTTCATGAATAAGTGATGACTTGATGATGCTGTGAATGGCTGGAACAGCCCAGGAGGGGTGAGAAAGACCGGGGCTGTAATAAGTTGCCCAGCTGGAGGTGGTGTTGTGGCCCTGTCACCCTGTGGCAGTCCATAGAGGCACCTCTCCACAAGTGCTGACCCCGGGATCGCCCTACTGACTGGAGCCAAGGGATGACGTGACAGGGGCGTGCAAAATGCTCCCCCAAATCTCTTGTTGGCCAATTTTACACATGAGGCCGAGCCCAAAAGCCCAAGTGGCAGGCCTAACAGAGCCCTGATTTAATTTGATAACCTGCTTGGTGAATGTGAATTAAACGAGTATTTCACATACAAATTATCCCCTTTCATGCCATGCTTGAAAGAATTAGTCTTTACCTCTAGCACAACAGATGTCCCAGAACCTTGCTTTGAATTAAAATATTCACAGAAATCAAATTCATTGCTTTTGTTTCTGCCCAATAGAAATGTGTCTCATATAGTACCAAAATCATGGCTTTAAAACAAGCACACACACACACACACACATACAAACACACACACAAACACACACACACACAATTACAATTTAAGTCCTTGATCTGTCAGATCCAAATCCCACAGTGCATCTTTTCTAAGACGCTCAGCTGTATGTGACGCCTCCCTGACCTAAACATTATTCACACTCAGGTCAAAGAGGGCTTTTTTTATTCTTCCCGTCAGTCCTGCAAAAGCTGCCTCCTGGTCGTCTGATGTGTCCTTAATGGCCCCACTGAACAACAGATTATCACCCACCACGCTACATAATACGGCCTTGATTGGCATCAACATATGTATATCCCAAAACTTTGTGGGTTCTTCCTCAAGGACAAATAATTACAATTTGCCATAAAAAGACATCTTTTCAGAGGAGGTCTGAGCTGTTTAGCAAGTTTATTGAAGTTCTTAGCTTTCTGAGTTTATATTGTTGCACTCCAGTTCTGTAGGCAGTGGAACATTCACATTCCAAACAGGCAAAAAATGAGGATATGTTTGCACGATAAAAATCTTACCATTTCGCCCCCCACCTCCTAACCACAACAGCTTTTTAAATGATTGGTGAAGATTCCAGTGGCTTTTGCACTAAGAAGTCAACTGGTCCAGTCCCAGGTCTTTCTCCCAAAAGAGCTCAATGTTGTACACCCGAGAGCCAGATAGTCTTGTGAACTGTATGTCCTTAGGTAAGGGGGCATACAGTGAGTTTCCAGCACACTGGTGAGACAGTCAGACAATTATTGTTTTCGAGCCCTGGAGACCGCAAAGTGCACTGCAAATTGTGAAAGGCTCTTAAACAGGTAAATGAGTGGAGCGCAGAGTTAGCTCAGTGAGAAGAGTGAAAGTTGGGTGAGGTTAGACCAAGGCAGCCGACACTTAAAACACTCAAATTGTCTGTTGTGAGTTCTGTGCGACTTGAGTGTACACTGCTGATGGGGAGAAACAGCCGCTCTTTGGAATGAGGTCACACTAACATACACAAATACACCGCTACATTGTTTTTGTCTGTCTTTTGATAATCTGTTCAACCTTGGTGCAGGTCTTTGCGCACACACACACAAAACAAAAAGCGTTACCAACGACAACACGTCTGTAAAGTGCAAAAGCAGAAGTTTACATATGATGGGTGACCACTGAAGTCATCAATCTGTCTGGTCCCAAAACTACAGTGCTTTTTCCCTAAGGCCACCGAAGCCACATGTGAAGCCTCCCAGACCTGATGATTACTCACACTGGGGCAGAGTGGGGTTTTTTTCTGCGTGTTCCCCACAAGCTGCCTCCAGATAGTCTGATGTGTCCATAATGGCCGCTCCGAGCAAGCAACATGACAAGTGGATCCCGAGCAAGAACTGACACATTATAAACCAGTGTTTAAAAGCCACTGGGTGTATGCACCCACTCATGTTCAGCACACTGGCCGCATGAGACAGTCACGTCTTACACGGCACAAGACTAAGTCATTGGAGATACAGGCAAATCATGAGCACACATGAAACAAAAGTGGGGCACAACGTGACAAATGGTTCGGCAAAAGCTTCTTCTAAGCGTCCATCCACTCAGGACTGAATTCTCGCGGAGCTCAGGAAAGTGTGACATAACAGATGAGAAGACATAGAGGAAGTAGGAATGAAGAGGCAAAAGCAGCATATATATATAAGCGTGACAAATATTAGAGGAGACATCGTCGACAGTAAACTGAGAAGGTAAGAGATGAGAAGTGGTAAATTAATCTTCCTGCAATATCCCGCGCCAGAGAAAAGTGCCCCGCTCTTTATTTCTTATAACAACTCAAGACAAATGAGCACAGCCTGCACATTGCTTCTGATAAGGGACATGCAAGACAGACAATGGCTCTCACTTCTTGATTTAATCAACACTCAGGATGATGCACTTGAGAAAATAACTAAATAGATTTATCAGGGATGATGACATGGAGGGGGTGCAAGGGCAAGTGTGTGATTTCTCTCCACGGCCAAGATGAAATATACATACTTTAATAAAAGGGCCTGCTCGCTGCCAGTAGAGCACGCCATGGCTCAGCAACAGTGAGATTGAAGCCGCGCATGCCACAGTACAAAAATACAGTGCCAAGTGCATTCATGTGACCCAAGTATTAGTGTGTGCACATTCGGACCAATCTGAGAGTCTTCATTTATTTTATCCCTCCAACTCTTCCTTGACCAAGATGACAGTGTCTCTTTATTGATTTTACAATCCCACATCAGTCAGCTTTGCCCGTGCTTTCCCCCTTCACAAAGTCACTCAGTTGCATGCTTTGGTGAAATGATAGGATGGATACTGCTCATGGTATGAGGCACACCTGAACAATGAAAAGCGATCCAAAGCAATACACAAAAATCCTGCCTTCAGAAAGATAATAATGCTCATATTTGTATTGACTCGATCAGTCAGTGAATATCATGCTTCATGAACTCCTTCACGTCTTTGTTTTATTAGTGCCTCAGTCACCACTATGACCGAGCGGTGTCATTTTGACTCTCGGTATGCCTATTCCTCACGCTCAATCTGACTCTTTCAGTGTGATGCCGCGCTTAACCGTTGAAAAGATATGCATCTCAATAAATTTTAATGTCATAGAAAAGTTCATTTATTTCAGCTGTTCACTTCATAAAGTGAACGTTGGATATATTCAATTGGTAACAAAATACTGTACTTTTGAAGGTCAATTCCTACCAAATTTCTACATGAATCATCCATCCATCCATCCATCCATCCATTTTCCGATCTGCTTTATCCTCACAAGGGGGGTGCTGGAATCTATCCCAGCTGTCTTCGAGCATAGGCCGGGGACACCCTGAACCGGTTGACAGCCAATCGCAGGGCACATACAGGCAAACAACCAATTGCGCTCGCGCTCACACCCATTCAGCCTGCCATGCATGTTTTTGGAATGTGGGAGGAAACCGGAGTACCCGGAGAAAACCCACGCACCCGGGGAGAGCATGCAAACTCCACACAGAGAGGGTACAGCTGGAATTGAACCCAGTACTTTCGCTCTACATGATTCATTTGGTCAGCTGTGTGAACAACTACAATCGCCAGTGACCATAAACAAATGGACACATCATGACCCCCGAGAATGATTAATTTAAAATGATGGGACGTCAGGTTGCTCATGTCTTCGAATGTGCCTTCAACTGTATGCCAACTGTCCCATAATGTGACACATGTGTAAGGGTTCACATCTTTCCAAAACTTACCTATCACAACAACTGATGTTTCACATATTTGAATCCTCTTCAAAAGACAAGGAAAACAAGTGGAAACCACCTTTCTAAAGATCAGCCCACAACTTAATGCTGGACCCAATAAAGATTTGTGTCATTCTTAAGAGCCATTCAAGTAGTCCCAAACAACTAGAGAGCAGGAATGTCATGGCAAGTACATTTCTACTGCCTGGCAGCAGCACACACACATAACAGCTGGACACTCAAGGGTTGTGTTGTTTCACACGCACACATGCAGTATACATCCACAAGGGCCTTTACCTCACACTCACGCCCGTGGGTTAATCCAGCATGAATTCAGATGGCATGGTTGGCAGAGATGCAGCAATTCTCGAAATTCATTCATATTAAAAATGAATTTAGATGCACTCAGTTGTCAGCATGGGGGGTTAAATGTATTGAAATGGTCAACTCGATGCAGTCAAACCATGGTGGCCAGCGTGCACGATGGATAGTGTGAGTATATTACTGTCACATATTGATTGCCATGGTATAACAATGCTGCCTGTCTATGTGACAATGCTTAGGGGAAAAAAACCACAACAACGCAATGGCTACAAAAACAACATATCAAAACAAATGCCACTTTTTTATTCTGACAGTTCCTTTTCAAAGGACTAGCTGCTTCAATCACAGCTTTAATGCAATAGTGTGGAGTGAAAAAAACCCCCCAAAAAACATGATGGTAATTGGTTTGGTAAAGATCGTTTTCCATCACACTATAAAGCTCCACACAATAGAAAAGGTCAACAATTAAGTAATCATGAATACCAAGCACTATAGTTGATGAAAATAGGGCAGTGGTTTAAATAGATTTGCAAGCAATTTACCTTTTCACAATGTTGGCAATCTGATGCAATTTGCTTGCAATTTTGTCTGCTTTCAGAAGCTCTCGCAGCTGCCACGACACGGTGCAAATGGCACAGAGAGCAGCGCACAAGCAAATGTAAAACTATCTTGGCCACATCTAGGTATCAGAATGGCGCATCATCAGGAAAATGATAACAATTAGCATAAGTGCTCCAAAATCAACACTTTAAATGTCAGCGGCAAAGGTTGTGGGTCCACAGATGCGCAAGGGAGAGCAGTGTCCTCCAGGATGGACTCTACGCGCAAACACTGAGCAATCAGTCATCATCTCTCCTCAGTGATGGCCCCGCAATTGCTGGCTGTGACATTCTCTCCGGCCTGTCACTCTCGGTCGCACGCGCTTTTTCCACTCTGACTTGATTTGCTCAGAATTGCAAAAGCCATATGCCTGGGAGACTGAGACAGCACCCCCACCACAACGACAGCACTTAACTTTACCGTTACACAGCTGACAATGAGGAAAATGTACCGCAGGGTCAGGTCTTTGCTTATGTAGTACTGTCTTTCATTTGGATTCATGGGTTTTCTGGAAAAAAAAAAAACACAACGAACGAGTCACTTATCTCCTTAAATGTAAAGCAGGGCCCCTGTGACGAAAACACACATTGAAATAAAGACTTGTCAAAAATGTGTGGTTGTTTTATAGTTTTAAATAACATAAGAAAACCTTTATCAGTCTCGCAATGGAGAAATTCCCGATTCACAGCAGCAAAGTTATGAAAGGAAGAAGTAGAACAACAAAATATAGGACCTGCTGGAAAGGCAGCCACTCACGCGGCACCATTTTGAAGTCAAAATAACAAAAATAACACAACACAACACATGGGACACAGACAGTCGTGCAATCTTCACCACTTTTCTGCATACACTGTGTTGTCTGAAGCAGTTATAGATGAAAGAGGAGTGAATCAAAGTGTCCTTGTACTTATAAATCCAGCACTTCAGGTTCTTAGTCACAATTTATTACTTTTCTCACATGGCAAATATCCTCTGAAAACCATGCTAGCATACCGGTAACCTGAGCCTATACAGTATATCTTAAACTTCCTGTCTGCATAAAAATTTCAATTTAGCCTTTCAGCACTCAACTTATTTCATACGAGTAGACTTTGTTCCACAATCAGTATCTAAAGACATTTGTGATTCATTGGAATATGCAGGCAAGGGTTATTGATTACGAAATAAACGATATGACAAATATCTTGTTCCATATATATCAGTGTCTGAGCAACAATATTGCAAGATGAATTCGTCTGAAGGTGTCTGGATCTGCATCAATGGCAGCGCAAACAAAAGTCAGGGAGTTAAAAATTGTTTTCCTGTATTTGAAAAGTTTGACAAATGACAACAGTGTCAAAATAATCCCCATTCATGCTGATCTGTAAAAACAAGTTGCGCTCTATAATGTACACTCGAGACCAGTAGTTGGCAAAGCACTTCACACCTGGCAGAGCGATTGCTTATCAACATACACAAGTGGTGGGCAAACTACGGCCCGCGGGCCGGATCCGGCCCGCCAAAGATTGGTGCAGAATTAAGGTTTTATTGCATTCATTTTGTTTGGACTTGTAATGACATGTATTTCAACACCAGGTGGCGCACATACTTCAAGTTACATAGCACAGGGAGGGAGGGGAAGATAAAGAAAGAGGGAGAGAGTAATGACCACGGAAGGGAAAGTGATATTTATCTGTTTAAACGATGCGGGTAACAAAGTACGAAACATTCAGGAGACGCCTGGAGTTGGAAAGACTCAAATCTATGAGACTTTGAAAAACGAGGAAGCGATTCTTACTCAGTCCGATTCTGGCAATTTCCATGCTCAGAGTGAATTGCTTGTGGCTCGAGTCAATGAACATTTGCTAGAATGGTTTGATTGTTATCATGTTAAAAACTTTCCGCAAACCGGACCGCTAATAAGAGTCGGAGAGCAGTCAAATGTGTAGAGCTTGAACAACAGGGGGCTCAGTACACATCCTTGAGGAGAACCGGTGCTGAGTGTGATGGTTGAGGAGAATGTTACATTATAACTGGCATACAAAGACATTGTGCTATTGTCTTTATTTTGTATTTCTATTTCTAACTTTTGGCCGGGCCCTCCACAATATTTTCTTCTTCTCATTTGGCCCCCCGAGGAAAATAATTGCCCACCCCTGAATACACCAAACATCATACTCGTTAGAGAATAGCAACTTGTGCAAAGAGTACTAAAATACTTAACAGTTGGATAGGTGCATTCAATAGCTCAGAAGGCAACATTAAATTCATTTGGGAAAGTTTGAGTGCATATTAGGCTTGTCCTGAACTTTCACCTGAAGGCCAAATATCACAAACTTTTTGTGAGTCCCGTATGTGTTATTTATATCGCAGAAACGACTTACAAAATGCTCTCCGTGTTTGAAATACAAAATTAAACACAGTCATTATCTATCTATCTATCTATCTATCTATCTATCTATCTATCTATCTATCTATCTATCTATCTATCTATCTATCTATCTATCTATCTATCTATCTATCTATCTATCTATCTATCTATCTATCTATCTATCTATCTATCTATCTATCTATCTATCTATCTATCTATCTATCTATCTATCTATCTATCTATCTATCTATCTATCTATCTATCTATCTATCTATCTATCTATCTATATATATATATATATATTAGAGCTGTCAGTTTAGCGCGTTTTTATTGGCATTAATTTAAATGAATTTTAACGGGATTAAATTTTTTCTCGCGAGATTAACGCGGCACACGTCACAAGCGGATGTTACGTTGCTCTATAAATACACCAGAAACAAAACAACAAGCGCGCTGCAGAAGTCCACGCCCAGGTCTGTTTTGCCAGCCACGGCGGCGCGAGACACCGAAAAGGGATTCTTAGAGTTTATGAATGGAAAGTTTACTTTTAAATAGTTGCCATATTGCTCCACTGACAAGACCAAAGTTACCTGTTCTTCTCTCTCTCTGTGTCATACAGGTATACGATGTATGCCACTGCCGCGATTGTTACTTGTTTGGAACTATTTTGTGTGGAAGGTTACAGTGGTCTGTGTCCATATAAATAGAGCGGGTGGAGCTTCTCTGTGTTCGTCTGACAGCGACGGTGCGCTACGGTGGTAGCGACCTAGCGAAAGTAAAACGTCTCCAGAGTTGTCATTGAACCAAGTGTAGTCATTCGAAATGAGGTCTACACAAAACCGTAGAGAGACTTCCGCACAAGAAGGACCAACACAATCAACATAGCCTGACTGTGTTAGGGGGAGTGAACCCCCCCCACCCCCTTCCAGAATGGTTTGCCCCAGCAGCACGGGGGAAGTGCGTGTGCTTGTTTGTACGGCCGGCAGTTTCGAATACAGCACATAATGAACGCTGGTGTCCGGTGTCTCGTTATCCTTCAACAAACATACAGAAACATACTGCTGTGTTGAAAGCAAACTTGAGAAAAACGAAGTATGCAACCATGGTTTAAATCCACTATTGGCTGAGTACTAGTGTACCTTAGATGTGCGCTTTATAATGTTATATTGCTCTGTTTTGATTTCATAAAAAAAGCTGTTAGAGCAGCTGTTGTGTGACAAAATATTTTTTTCACCGTTATTGATGGACAGTAAAATTGTGTGAGAGATTATGTGTGAATAACTGCACCAAGTGAAAAATTGTTCACGTAAAGTTGAAAATCGAAATTGTTATTTCAGTAAATATTTGCATTTGGCACATAGAAAACTGATTCATGATTCCATGTTGATGAGAGCATTAAAATGGGGGAAAAATAGGACAAAAAATGTAAAAGGAAATTCATAAACGATAAAAATGCGTGAGTAATCACGGTTAATTTTGTAGTTCATTTGAGTTAATTATGACAGTTGCATTTTTAATTAGATTATATATTTTAATCGTTTGACAGCTCTAATATATATATATATATATATATATATATATAATAAAAAAAAAAATATATATATATATATATATATATATATATATATATATATATATATAGCTATATATATACCTGTATATATAGCTATATATATGCTAGAATTCATGCTGAAATAGATTTGTTTTCATTGCTCTTTAAAAATGGCTCCAGAAGAGCGGTGGTTACTAGAGTGGAGAGCTTATCATGTTATCAGGTGACAGGGTGCATGACAGGTTTAATTTTCAGTCATGTGTGTGGGAAAGTATTGGCGCATAAAGGGAAAGGCCAAGATTACGTCAGTAAATGAGGAAAGTTTGTTGTTCAAATGACCAGCATCAGTTTATAGGGGCCCTGGCTCAGGAGCGTCCCCCAGTGTCGGAGGCGTGCTGATGATGGCCTTTGCGCACAGATGGGCTTGAGTCAGACTCCCAGCTCGCTCCTTTGTATGGAGCATGCTCTCTAATTACGCATGATGTTCAGGAGAGTGAGGCGAGGAGGGGAGGGGGGGCACTGCGGGAGAAAGGGGGGAAGGGGGCGCACACAAGCAGGTGACAAGACGAGGAGAGGAACCTGTGGCAGATTCTCAGCACCATCAGGCACAACGTAGCTGTAGCCTGACAGCTAATTAGAAGCGACACAGATTTCTCCCAGTGTAACAGATGTTGCCTAATCAGTCCAGCTCGGGAGAACCCTACGCCAGCAGCATTTCATGCACAATTTAACCATCTAAAAAGGGATGAAATACTTAATGCATTGTAAGGCCAGCACAGCTGTTTCTCTTGTCAGAGCATTTCCCTGTCTAAAAAAAAATATGCATGTTTTATGTAACTCCAACCAAGTGTCAATAATGCAGAAATAGCTGAGACAAATTAGCTGCCACACATCTGTCAGAAGATTTCAGCTTTGCGCCTGGCCAAAGATCTCTCTGAGGAATAGTCAATGGAAAATTAAATAGTGACAATCACTTTGTGGATCAATGGGACCATTTCAAATCTACTATATGGAAATTGGAAAATGCACAGTCATTTATTCTTTTGCTTTCTACACAGCAAAGATGGTTCAGGGTACTTTGGGGAGAAACATACACCCTTCCCTGTTCGCCATTCTGTTGTCTTGCACAAACAACCAGTGGCACTCATACTCCACTAGAACTACAAGCCTATACTTAACCTGAGATGCGTTTTTGGAGTGAGGGACCAAGCCCGAGTAGATGTAGAAAAACAACAGGAGCACAGGAAGAATGTGAAAATGTGAATGAGAATTAAAATAAGTAATTATATATGTTCAGTATATTTAAAAATACTTTGAAAATTGTTCCTAACTTTCTAATTTTAGGGGCATTTTATTGCAGGTTAATCCTCAAGGGCTGAAGTTAAGGGTTTTATGAAACAAATATGATAAGTGGAAATTTTTATTTCTAAAATTGACATTATGAATAGTAGCTAAGCATATTTTCTTGTCGAGAAATATTTTCATTGGGGCAATTTGTGGGTTTTCTCCAGGTACACTGGATTGCTTCCACGTTATTGCCCATTGGCATGCGGTTGTTTACATGTGCCCCTGGGATAGGCTCCCACCCACTTATGACCATAATTGAGACAAGAGGTACAGAAAACAAATGGATAAATATTTCACTATGGTTTAACTTCTTTTTACACTCATTTGATAATTAAAAAATTCCAAACGTGAAATGCTTGAAGTGAATTTAATCTTTCATTCATAACAGTGGTAATGTTGAAAAATGTTGAAAATAGCCATTGAAACAATTTTAACATAAAATATGATGCAAAAATGCACTGAATTCTACTCCTAAGCAAAAGCTTGCATTTAGGCCATGGCCTTCAGCTTCAACTGCTTGTATTACCTTCCTTAAACTATCAATTCAAGATGTGACTGAATTATTAAAAGAAAGTATGACTTAAACCAGGCCTGAAACATGTGCATACTAGTTCCAACAGCAAGTGGAAGATCCATTTCTAAACACTCAAACAAAATCTGACAAACCAATTTCCTACCTCATCAACATTCGAAGGGAAATTCTGGTGTATGCCAAGCAATTTTTCAGGCATGCATTTTTACAACACTTCTGCACGGGAGCAGATGATCTCTATTTCCATTTTGTTCGCTGTTTCTGTGTACACATGGATATTATTTGCACAATAAACATTATTACCGCATGCCTACAAGAGGTGTTTTAAAACTTGTAATAAATAATTGTCATGTTTCACCGTTAGTGAAAATGTACATTAAAAGGCAACAAATATTTCTAGGCAGGCAAGGATGTGCAAATCATGTGCTTATAGGCCATTTAAAAGCCCATAATATTCAACCACAAATCTCTCTGGAAACCACCAGTGATTGTGATCGTAATGTCTTTTATTTGGCATGCTATCAGATAAATGTGGATTTGTGTGCTCGCTCTTCCTCTGCCGTCCAACATCGAGCATCCAGATGTTTTTCTTGCTATCTGCCGCCGTGTTGGCTGTATCTCATCAAGTCCGCATTTTTATCTGATGCACTGGATGACAGGCAATCTAACTGAAAGTTCCAACAATTGCACACAAAGGGAGGGAAAAAAAGCCTGGGCTGATGAAATCTAAGCGGTTATCACACTAACCATTACCTGTCAAGCCCTCCGCTTCAATTTAAGGGTGCATCAATTTTCTGAAGAGGAAATCAAGGGCAAGGAAGAAAAGCAGTGCAGATAAACAGTGACAAAGGCCTCCTTTCTGCTGCTTTTATTTATGATGGGATGTAGCTGTGCAGGGACCACGGCGAGGGCTTTATCACACCAACTGATACATCTCTGATAGTCCCGGAGTCTTCACCCTTGATGAAGTGCTGCACTTGCCACAGAAGATTTCTGACTCAAGCGACTTTGCCTTGAAAAGCTGAGGCGATGGGGGTAAAGTCCCAGAGTGCTCCTCTGGGGTGACACACTAAGCAAACAAAGATGGCTGTGTGTGATTCAGCCAGTGGCTCTTTTCTGCAAAGTGAGGTGTACCGCATTTACTGCATGAAAACATCATTATTTTATGCAGTGATTTTTCTGTGATGCTGGCCACTTGGACTAGACTGCAAACAAGAAACGCGACAGTAATCTCTCTGGTGTTCTTTTGTGTGTGTGTGTGTGTGTGTGTTTTTATGGTTAAATGAATCAAAGTACAGTTGGAAATTGTATGAATCATTCACTATTCATAAAATGGTTGACCAATACAGCGCACAAGCAGCCGCCTTACGGTTTTGAAGCTTGGCATCCAAATCTCGGCCCTGACCTCCCTGAGTTTGCAGGATTTTCCAGGTACTTCCGTTTTTTTTCTTACATTAAAAAAACAAGTCTGTTAGGTTAATTGAACGTTCTTAAAATCTCCATAGGTGTGTTAATGCTTTCTTATCTACATTATATGTGCCATGTTATTAGTTGGCAAGCAGGCGAGAGTGTACCCAGCCTCTTTCTCAAATGCTCCAGTATATGAGCAGCCTTCATGAGGACAAAAGCGCAATAGAGAATGGACGGATGGATGGATGGAAAATGGAACTGCTACTCAAATCTTAAGCACCCTCACCAACGCCTCTGCTTTGTCCAAAAGCTGCCATGTTGTGTCTCGATGAGCTTCTACAGATGTGTGGTGGAGAGCACCCTGAGCGCCAGCGTCGGGTTGTGACAAAGGACGGCAAAACAGCTCAGAAGAATGTGGGGAACACCCTCCCCAAAACCACAGACATCTTCACCAGCATATGCAGCCCAACTCGGGAATGACCTCAAAGTGGTGCTGGGCATGCCTTCGGGCTACGAACAGTTCCCAGTCAACAGCCAACAACTGGGTCTGCAGGTGCCCGGGTCGCTGCGGCTTTAGGAGCCGCTTTGGGGCCTAGTTGGAGGTTGCTCAACAGCAACAGCAACAGCAACAGCAACCAGATGCAGAAAAAGGACCACGATTGTTAAATGGACTCTGTGGCCCCTCACTACTATTCACCTCTGCAAGTTCAACATCGTATTCTTGAACACGATTATTTTTAACAAGCGCAAAATGACCTTGTCAATATTAGTACGTGGCATTCTAGACTCATGGATTTTCATTCTGCTGCATCTGCATCTTTTACGCATTCCATCTTTGACCACGCTCAAAACTCAAACAAGCATTTCCCTGATCTTTCTTTATCATATTTATTTTATCTTATTTTGTTCTTTTATTCTCGTACATGTTGGGATAACCTGGGGAATTATCACAGTATGACGGTATCATATTATTCTCTCTACTGCATTTTAACGAGACTTCAAGTCACATAGATAGATGTTTTGGTACATGATATATACAGCTCTAAACTGGTAGAACATTAAGCAATGAAGTGGGTGGGAGTCTAAGTCAACTGCGCTAATCTGTTTAAAGCAGTGCATGCATCTGCGTGTCTATGTGTGTGTTTGTGAACTAATAGTGAACATACAGGTTAAGGGCTCCCATGCTGGCAGTTAACTGAGTTGACAGAGAGGAACTATAATTAGATTCATCTACTGTTATTGACAGATGCGACAAGACTCGAGTCTGATCAATACACTCACTCACTATATTGTACCAAATCCCAATAACTGTGAGTATCCGTCTGCATTAGTTACAGTCAAATAATTAAATGTACTCTTTTAAATATGGATGGCTCTGTGTGCCAACGGACTGAGAAATACATGCATTTTCAGTGTCACATTTTACTGTAAAAGGAGATATTTAAAATCAATCCTAATGTGACTCTATTTCAAGTGTGCTCATTGTCGGTAATTGCTGAAGAAAACCACCAAAAGAAATAAATGATAAGTACGTTAAAGAAAATGTGTCCACGATGTTGATAAATCCTGCAACATCCTAACATTGGCACTTTTTTTTCCAACCAATACTAGTTTGAGTGCTCACCTCTTGCCCATCACAAATAAAAATGATAAAACATCAATTTATCAGTACATGTATTTGTAACCTTTGTGGGGTTGATCAGCGATTAGATGGTTTGAAATAAAATGAGACTCAATCACAGATTCGATTAGAGCGACATATCTAAGGTGCTTCAAGTGCTTGCCATTGCGGAAACAGAACTGGAGTCACTAGGGTCCGTCCATGATATTGGCAGGGAAACTGCATGCTCTCCCCTTGCGGATGATGTAGTCAAACCTGCATGTGACACACACCTCCAACCATGCATCTATATTTGTCACCCCCCCTCCCTCCCCACACACCTGCACTAGTGGCGGGCGTGCTATTACAAGATTTTTGTAATGATAATAACATTTAAATTCATTCAATTAATTCATTTCTACAATTATTGTTTAATGATAGGGTCTTACTTATGAATAAAATCACATGACGTCCACCACACACATCCACGGAGCACCGAATTTCTCTGCCTGCGCCTCAACAACAAAATTGTGTTACACAATACATTGTGTGAGTTAGACCCACTTTTAGCGAGTTTAAAATCGTTGACTACGTGTATATACCAGCTATCCCAAGTCGCCTAGAAGCGCTTTTTTTTGGCTCGTATTTGAAGCTGTTTGTCCCAGTGCCCAAAGACTGTAATTATTATTTTATCCCGCAAAGAATATTGTCCACTTTTTACCTTGCATGTATGTGCCGTGTAAGTGAGGTAGTAGTAAGCACATTCACAAAGCCACTTGGTTCCGGTGAAGCTGTACAGATTCGACCCAACGTACGCAAACTGTATTGACTTTATATATAATCGCGTCAAAAGAGTAGGTCAACTCACAATGGGCATGATTACAATTAAAGCTCGTATGTGACCAGTGGCATGTTTTGCCGGCTTGAAATTGAGTCAGGCATGCAGCTTTATGGTGCACCCATCGTAACTATTATACATCCATTTAAAAAATTAAATTAAAAAAGTATCACATTAAATGCTCGCTTTATGCATCTACATCCCTTCATGTCACCAGTGCGAACTATGTGGATGCTTGTCCACATATATAAATTGTGAGTCATCGTGTATGATCTATTTTGACCACCAAATATATTCTCAGCGAGTATGTGAGCCTCAAAGACAGAATCCATTATTGACAAGAGCAAACAATCTCTCACTCCCTGCCATTGACATCCGACCCCTTCTTAGTATTTGTCCTGTATTCAGAATCACTGATAGCTTTTAGTCTGCCATAAATGCCCCATTTATATTTCCGCAGACTTAGTCTCACGCATTGACCACCTGCCTGGGAGTAATGCAGATAGCCTTAGAGGCATATTGCACATAATAACCACCATCACCGACCATTTAACAATACATTTTAAATCGCTCAATGGCGACATCTAAGCAGCTGTCAGGGGTGTCAATAAATATATATATTTTTGAGGAACGTCGAGCAGAACTCGAGCTTTTTACTGAGCGCGTCAAAATGAGTGTGCAAGTGTAACTAGAATGTGTTGAGTGGATTTTCAACATACAACAAACACAGCATATTGTCAAATAACATGCATTAGGAAAATGATGTATGATGCAGTGCACTGCAACTTATAAACACACTCATAAACATATTGTAAAATCAATTCCTGATGAAGAGTGTCTTTTGTGGCAATATTTTGAGAAAACTGCAATAAACACAAATAGTTGATTTTTTTTTTTTCATTGAGCAGCAGTTTGGCATATATTGACCAATGCAAACAACTATAGGCTTTAAGGTCTTTAGTGTCACTCCCAGTTAAATGGGACAGTGTAAATGTATAGAAATTCTGATGGTCCTTAAAGTACACACTCTAGCTCTCACTAGTCATGATGGGAGTTACGGCGGGATTTGATGAGACGATATTGCAGAAAGCGATATAAATGGCGTGTGTACAAAGTTGCTTGTTGGGCAAATAAAAGTGTGCGTTCTTGAGAAGCCAAAAGAATCATTTGTCTGATGTTAAGAAACATCAGTTTTTCACTGTTCAGTATTTCAAAAAGTGACCAGTCGACCACCCGACCACAGGCCTCTTCTCGTTAAACAATATTTACAGTACAGGATGATATACTGTAGTGAGGGCTGTTCCCATTTTTATTAACAATACTTTAATCATATTTATTTTTAAATAATCTTATTGTTTACTGATTCTCTTTCCCTCAAGGGTGAAATTTACACTCCTCAGTAGAGAGACCCTGCACACACACACGGGCATGTGAAAGAGAAATATGAGTCGACGTGGATGCACAAACAGAGAAGAAGTTGTGGGGTTGGTGCCTATCTCAAGGGCACCTCAACACTACTCAGGAAGCAGATGAGCATGTCTCAAAAAAATTTGTAACCTTTTTTTTTCCCAACCTCAGCCGTGACATTGCAATTTCAAAACCCAATTACTTCCAGATAAGCCACTTTTTAGCCACGGTGAATGTTTTTTAAACCGAATATTGCAGAAGAGAAATAGTGAAACATCATCAAAAAGAAGACCGTTAAGTGAACATGATCATTATTGACCCGACTGAGCTGTTACAAGTCATAACTCAAAAGACAGATGCTCATATTTGATTAATGCTTCCTATGTATTAGCATATCCTCCGTCCTTTGACCTTGTAGGGCTATCTAATGTCTCAAATGCTGGATCTTACACACACACACACACACACACACACACAGAGGGGGAGAGGGCTTGAGGAGTCACACTTAATGGGATTACCCAAGCGGTCCCTAAACTCACCTCCAGGTCCCACTGTGGCAATCAGAGGCCCGAGCATCCTTAACGCATCATGAAGAGTGCTTGTGGTAGCACGCAGAGGGGGACCTCTGCTCTCTAACCTCCCAACACAACCACAGCTCTAACCGCACTGACCTCTGCTGCTTTTATGGAGCTAAACTCACCATCAGGCAGGTCGCACTGGAGAGACGCCATTAACCCGAACCTTTCCGGCTGGACCCGCCATGTTTAAATATCTCTCCTGCGGCAATCAGAGCAGCATCAACGTCTTGCCGCTTGACCCCGCCGCACCGCCGCACACATTGCTTGATCTCCGATGCTGGGGTCACATCGCTAATGGATCTGTACTCGTGTGTCCAGGCCAATAAAAAGAAATGCTAACGTGAGTGCTGCTTTGATAGCAGGAAGACACGGCAACAGAGTCTACACGCATTCCTGCCTATGCACACTCCCAACGCGATTACGCCGAAATGAAGCGGAAAATGGAAGCGATTTATTAACGAGACATTAGACGCACTTTTAATAACCTTCCCATCCTGCTCAGCGGGGAGCTGCGGATTACACCACACAGGTTTCGGTGACACTAGAAAGGAAGTTCCCCGCCGGGTGTGTGAAGAGCGCAAGGAGGGACACAATGCCGGGCCCGGGGTTCTCACATCCCGCTCTGGGCCCTCACCCCAGGGGAAGGACAATGGGTTAAAAAGGCATGAATGTCCTGCCTATCCAGGATATAATGTAGGTGGCTGCCACTGAGTCTGAATGGGCTGAAGGAGCAGCGCAGGGAGAGGCACAAAGAGGCTACAATAAAAGAGATTCCTCGGGTCACTAAAGCATTGCATTCACTTTGGCCTCCGCAGCTCACACATTCACCTTTAGTCTTAACTACGGCCGCTTGCCAAACGATACATTCGACACGGAGTATGTGTGTGCCGCTGCTGCACACGATCATGAACGGGAAACGAGTTTTAAGTCCAGCAAATACTGAAAACAGAAAAAAATAAGGACAATGAATATTGTCATTGGGTTGACGGTAAATCGGCGTCCTGTTCTGAGCTTGTTAGAGGAAAAAAAGATCCGGTTCAAAAATAAAAGCGCCACTCCCACTTAAAGTAGAAGAAGGATTAGACAAATTCCACAGTATCAAGTGACCTGTGTTTGTGCAAAACTGTGAGAAATCAACGTTATGTTTGCGGCCGCTGCGTTTGGTTTACTTCTACTAAACATACAAAAGAATGAGAGATGTCCTTCAAACTTAATCACCAAGAACAAGTACAGACACAAAATGCAGATGATCTACTCTCTAAATATCCCAAAACAACAGGCCTACTTCCAACCCCAACAACGAACTCTCAGAACTTGAACAGTTTGGCAGTTGACCTAAAATTCCAAGGAAAATATGGTCGGATAAGAGTCAAGAACCCAAACAAAAAATGGGGCAAAAAAGTCGGGGAGTGTTTATCATGCTCACATTGTATGATTTTCACAACATATTCACCCTTTCATACATCCTGTAACCTGATAACATGATGAGCTGTTTCCTGTCGTAACCGCTGTCCCTGAAGGGGTTAATATAGTGATGATTTTTTTAAAAAAAGGAAAAGACATTTGCATGATGTTTCATTGTTAAAGTGGACTGTTTTCTTGCACATTCAATGCAATGAACGATGCTAAGATTTCAGACCACTTGGTGTTCCTGTGAAAACAAACAGTGGTCCACAGACCACACTTTAAGAAAAACTAAATTGTTTATTTATTACAGAAATTTGAAACCCTAATCACGTATGCCGTACATTACAAGATTTTGTTTTTAATTTTACAGTTTTTTCCCCCTAAATTCTGAACAATTATCAAAGACCTGGATAACATGACCTACCTGTAGTTTATTTAATTGCTTCTTTACCATTTGCCTTGTTTTACTGTCTTCAAGTGAGACATATTTAATCCAATTTGGCTTAGTAGCCAAAATATGTCTCCTAAAAGCACGATGTAGTGCATAAACTGTCCAAGTGTCCCAAAACAATTCGATAACGTAAGGAGACAAGGGACAATTCCCACCTAGGAACATGCCTTTACAGCACCCTTAATCTAATTAAAGCAAATAAACTCATAAGCGATCGACCGGGTCACAAAACGCTGCTGGCAAGGAAGCTAATTTGCTTCCTCGCCGAAAGCTTCGGCAACAGATAATAGATAGATACTGTTTTATTACACAAAAGGTCACCAGGGAAATTAACTTCTGGGCCAGCAAATAAAAAGAAAGGCCGAGCACTCGGAATAACAAGTACATACTGATTACATTCAATCACGTCTGTCCCAGTTGGATGGGACGCTGACCTTTCTGATGTCTTGTCGGGGAAATAAGATATGTAAACGCACCCACGCCGCAGCGTTCCGATGTTGTATTGTGGAAACAATCGAGCACGGCAGCCACTGCAGGGTGCATCGTGCGAGGTATCCATTTGGTGGAAACGAGAAAAGTTTAATTTGAACAATTGAATGGGGGAATTTGCAGCTTCGTTTTTGTTTTTTCTTTCCAAAGAGTCTGAGTGCACTGAATTGAATCAAGAGCACGCCACTGAATACACGATGAGAGAACAAGAAAAGTTTCATGTTGCCGGTCTTCTCAGCAAAAGTCTAATTGTGTTATTAGCTACCCTCTATTAAACTGCTAAGACGCTGCGCTCCGTTGAGGAAAATTTGAGCATCAATATGCAATTCAGCCACTACTCGAAGTTCATTATTTTGGTCTCGTTTTGTTGATTTCAGAATTGCTTCTTTTAGTGTATACTTTAATTTTGTTCCTGGGCTGCCGGAGTTGTTCGTCACTGTCTGCCTCTCTGGCCATGATTGATGTTTACGGCTCGTAGCAATACTCTTAACTCATTAGTTAGAAAGGGAAAGATGGGAGCACTTGCTGGAGTGAGATATTGGCCAGGAACATAGGGAGCTATTTCAAGTGGCGAGACAGAGAAACTTAGTCTCAGTGTGATAATAGGCCTTGAACTATTGCATGTTTCAATCAATAGAGACACAAGTAAATAAAAAAATAAAAAACAGAAGGGGATGGGGGCTGGGGGGGTTCAGCGGCATCGATCCCAACTCACTGCAGACCTTGCCGACAATCTATGGTGTGTGCTGCTAATGCTCCCAGTCATCCACAAAATCAATGAAACTCATCCTTTCAATAGCATCCAATTATTAGCACAAAGTAAAGGTAGCCGTCCACAAGAGATTGGAAAACTTTATTGAAAAGCAACACGCACCAGATAAATACTAATTGGAATGTGACTCAGGTGCCATGCTGAGAGAAGCTAGAAAGTTACAAAAACAAGCTTCCTGACATCTCCAAATAAGTTATTAATGTAATGTGTGGCATATTTTTATAGTTCAGAAGCATACGTGCATTTTTCTCATATGTATGAATAGTGCAGTTTTAAAATATGATTTTGTAGTTCAACAAGCGGTCTTTCAGAAAAGAATATCTCATTGATCACTTCCACCAATTGAAGGATATGTAAGTTTTGGGATTGAATTTGAGTGTTACATTAAATTAGCACCCCCCGGGCCTTGAGTTTGACACCTGTGCCCAAATCAACTTGCAATGGACTTTGTATTCCCTATAGCTAATGTACATCCAAATTTCACACCATTGTTCTAACATATTTACATTGATGTGTTATTAGCGATGTGCTGTCAAACATATCAGAATGTTATTGTTGCATCGTATTATTTATATGCGCTTTCGTTCATTGTACAAGACAACAAAAAGTGAAAGATAAAACAATATACTTTTAAAACTTTGGAAACTGTCACTAAAAGTAGAACAAAAGTATGATTTATTTGGGTAGTTTTGGAATTCATTCATTCATCTTCCGAGCCGCTTGATCCTCACTAGGGTCGCGGGGGGTGCTGGAGCCTATCCCAGCTGTCTTCGGGCAGTAGGCGGGGGACACCCTGAATCGGTTGCCAGCCAATCGCAGGGCACACAGAAACGAACAACCATTCGCACTCACACTCACACCTAGGGACAATTTAGAGTGTTCAATCAGCCTGCCACGCATGTTTTTGGAATGTGGGAGGAAACCGGAGCACCCGGAGAAAACCCACGCAAGCCCGGGGAGAACATGCAAACTCCACACAGGGAGGCCGGAGCTGGAATCGAACCCGGTACCTCTGCACTGTGAAGCCGACGTGCTACCCACTGGACTAGCGGGCCGCCAGTTTTGGAATTTGGCCTCCTAATTAATAAATATTTAGGAAATAATGCAAGCCTGAATTAAATACTGACATGATTCTGTATTGTATTAAAATAATTTGTTGCGCTCTGTAGACGTTTGCCTTTCTTTTTTTTTCAATTCAGGAAGCTTATACGTGAAGTGTGGGGAATACCCCATGCGTCCTCTCCACCTGCCCCCATGTAATAACCATTAATATCCAATCATAGTTTGTGTTAATTAAAAAGCGTAATTGCCATTAAATGTAATGACGCTAGGGCTCATGTTCATGTGCTGCGACTCCGCCCACCGCCGGCTCGTTATTCTGACTTGCTGGATTTAATCAGATGGCAAAGGAATTCTCGTCTCTAATTATCTGCTCCGCTTCATCAGTTAATCCTTCAGGAACAGCGCCTCGCGTGCGCTGCGGCCGTCTCATGATGAAAAGCCATCATATTGTGTTCTGCCAATACAATTATTTATTTGCATAGTGTAGCTTTTGTTGGGTTTCTACCTTGCTAGAAGATTCTGTTCACATACTTGACGAGAAGGGACAGTGAAAGCAGCTGTAATTGTTGTGATATACAACTGTTAATGTTGAATTGAAAAGTCAGAGTCAAGCCATACTCGTGTACTAGCTTTGAGCCATATTCATAAATAAAGTATACAAATAAAAAGCCTCAACGTCTTCCAAAACAGCTTCCCCAGCATTATAATTGGCTTTGTGCTACAAAAGAGCTCCAAAGCAGCTGTTCTGCAAAAGTACACTAAATGGGACACTTCCTGTGTGGGCGGACCACAAATATTACTGCACTAATTTATGTGCCCTCTCCAAATGTCGTAAATTTGCTGCGTTCTAACAACTCCTCTACACGCCTACTGCTGTTAAGAAAAGAGACTAGTGGATACGATATTTCTGGTGATGTCATCATTCAGTAAGAGTGATTACGAGAAAACCAAGTTGCACACTATTTGTTTTTATTTGGTGGTTAACCTTTTTCTTTTTTCCAATTGGCAGCGTTATTAGAAACATGCTGCCATACATTTCATTAGTGTTTCAATGCATGCATTCTGATAATGATGAATAAATGTAGCATAAGAGATTTGCCTGAACAGAAAAGCACAGGAGTTACATCGATAGTGGAAGACATTTGAAATTGTTCAAATGCGAAACCCCCCCCCCCCCTCAAATTGTGTTTGCTTTTTACTTATCAGGCTAACTTTGCGTTTGTATTTGACATTCACCATGTCTGCATTCATAGCTATATTTGCCCCCAAATATGACAGCTGCTTCCTCTATCATTTCCATACAAGGTGGAACGTTTCATAATGACTCAATAGGCGACAAAGAGAAATGTAAAAAGTACAAAAATTATTTATAAATTGTCTTTTTTTTGCTATTGTTGTTCACTTGATAGCTCGAAGGCTGCTTTAATTTCTAAATCTTAATGCATCGTCTTGGTTTTTTTCTTAACGTTAGTTCAAAGGTTAGTTATAAGACCTGGAGTTGAGGGTAAAATAAATGTGCCCCATTTGGATTAGGATGTGAGATGCGCACTGCTTATCATGAACAGAGGTCTATATTCACATGCAACGCATATCAAGGGTGGGCGGGCGATGGCTTCTGTCTGTGCATTGTGGTGTCAAGTGCTGGTAGAACAGACTAGCAGTAAGGAGGGGAAGAAAATCTGATTAAACAATTAGTGTCAATTAGCCCCGACCAAATCATTCCACAAACAATTGGTCTCTAGTGCCCAGCTTAATTACAGGCGACTTTCAGCTCCTTATCATGAGCCATGTCGCCTGTGATTCATGTTGGGCTCATGTCTGTCCCACAAGCACCATCAATTATCCACTCTGAGTCAACAAATTTGCCTAGCACAAAAAAAAAAAAAATGACAGCTGCAGGTCCTGTGCCTGATGCCTGATTAGCATAGGCCTATATGTATGATTGTCAACTCCAAATGATCATGCATTGAAACACTAATGAAATGCACGGTAGCATGTTTCCAATCACATGTACAGTGGACGGCCCACAAAAGGTAGAAAAACTGACTGCAAATACCATAACTTCTTAAAAAGATATATATTATATTATATATACACACACACACATATACATATATAAAAATATACAGTATATATATATATATATATATATATATATATATATGGCCGGCCCGGTAGCCCAGTGGTTAGCACGTTGGCTTCACAGTGCGGAGATACCGGGTTCGATTCCAGCTCCGGCCTCCCTGTGTGGAGTGTGCATGTTCTCCCCGGGCCTGCGTGGGTTTTCTCCGGGTGCTCCGGTTTCCTCCCACATTCCAAAAATATGCATGGCAGGCTGATTGAACACTCTAAATTGTCCCTAGGTGTGAGTGTGAGCGTGGATGGTTGTTCGTTTCCGTGTGCCCTGCGATTGGCTGGCAACCAATTCAGGGTGTCCCCCGCCTACTGCCCGAAGACAGCTGGGATAGGCTCCCGCACCCCCCGCGACCCTAGTGAGGATCAAGCGGTACGGAAGATGAATGAATGAATGAATCTTCCGTACCGCTTGATCCTCACTAGGGTCGCGGGGGTGCTGGGTGCTGGAGCCTATTCCAGCCATCTTCGCCAATCGCAGGGCACACACCCACGAGCAACCATCCACGCTCACACTCACACTTTGGGACAATTTCAAGTGTGCCATTAACCTGCCATACATGTTTTTGGAATGTGGGAGGAAACTGGACTACCCAGAGAAAACCCACGCAGGCACAGGGAGAACATGCAAACTCCACACAGGAAGGCCAGGGCCGGAATTGAACCCTGCGCTAATGCACTGTGAGGCAAATTTTGCAGTACTCTTAAAAATAGGATACAACCAAAAAAAATACAGCTACAGCTAAGCACAAACATACAGAATGTACAGTCGGTAAATGTCAACAATTCTGATAATAATAATGATGATGAATAACTATAGCATAGCATCAGCTTTGCCTGTACAGAAAAGCACAGGCGTTACATCGATAGTGCCAGGTGCACAGGTGAAAAAGTCTGCTGCTTGACAGGCCGCTGACTCCGACCAAAGCTAGCAGTTAGCGCTCCCAAGTTTACTGACCCGAAAACACTGGATTCACAGAGCGACAACATAAAACTGGCCAACATTTTGTAGACACTTTTAGTGATGCTCTGCTAAGCTGTTATAAAATTACAAATAGTTCATTTTTTCTGCAAATAACGGAGGATGGACTCCTGAAAAAGTGAATTCATAACTACAGGTGTGCATACACTGTTTGAGGATCTAGCCTTATTTTGATTTGAACATATACATCTACCGGTACATAAAAATAACATGACGCCATTTTGGCAGGGGTGGGGGGTCAAATTGTGTCAACAAGAGAGTGTGAGGTCATAGCGCTTCATCTCATAAGCACACAACAAACAAACACTCAGAGTGTAGACAGTGCACAGAACGTGTGAAGGGGAGCAACAGCAGGCCGGGTGACATGTTAAATTACCCCCGTGATGTATAGCTTAATGAAGCCCTTGTGTTGATCACGCTCTGCATTAATCAACAGCCATGAACAGATTCCCTTATTTTCTCAGTGCTGCCTTGATAAACTGCAATTTCATTTAACCTTGGACAGCAACTTTAATAGCTTCCACAGGACAACTGTCAATACTTGCCTGGGTATACAGTGATTAAATTGCACGGCGAGGAGTATGTCACGGCTTCGCCTCGCCGTGATCATCCCGGATCGTGCGCCGTCCAATACAGCCCCACCCACCCCCACCCACTAACTCCCCATGACTTTAAATCTCAGTTTGTACTGTCACACTTGGAAAGATGGTACAATTTCTTTTTTCTGAATGTATTGCTCAAAATCCCGAATTGTTTTTGGGTTGTTAATTAATATTGTGTTTTATGGTCGATCATGTATTGTCATGGAACCTGTTGATTACTTTTACAATATTTAGAAGACAGCCTGCAGCTTCACTAGTCATGACCTCAAAAGTCTATTTTGCCCATTTCATAATAAACTGTCAGTGCTTATTAACTTGATTTCATTTTTTTGTTTAAATCATGTTGCTTTTCTTGATTTACATCCACATCTTTTGCTAAAACAACAGCGCATCCTTAAATGTTTCGTTATTTACATTTCTGACAACCTGTCTGCCATAAGCGGCGGAGACGGGCTATAAGTAGATGGTGACAGGCAGCGACATGAGCCCTGTCATAATGATTCTGTGCGACATCCTCCACCCTTGTCAATTTAGCATAAATTATCATCCATGAAAGGCCTGCTGGCTGATTAAAACCAATTGTCTGGGTGACGAAGGACAAGGCAACCTCTTTATTTTATGATAAACTAAGTTAATGGAAGCGGACAATCTCTCCTCAGGGAAATCGGACTGACTCTTAATTAAAGCATTGTTTTCTCTGCTGAGTAGAAGGAGATCCATACCCATCGAACATTGCACCTGAATAGCGCTTCAAGTCATATTCATTAGTTCCTCTTGTGTAGGTTTATAACAACAGTCAAGGACCACAGAAAACCAAGGACCGCAACATTTCCAATGTCTACACAATTAAATAAGATCCGACACAAATGAAGATGCAAAAAAGTGATGAACCCCCCCACCCTACCCCCACCCCCCATAAAATGACACACTGGGTCTCAAACATGGGTACTTATTGATCAGAAAATATGTTGAAATATTACTGAACAGAGAGATATCTGATTGCCGTTCTTCGCTGAAATCCACTCAGTGGCCACATTACCGTCGGTGAAAAATCCCATTCGAATGATAACCAATACGAGAGTTGAATCAAATCCTTCGCAAAGGAAATCATAATCAAGTTTAATCAATGGGTGTACTTTCAAAATTTGTCTATTGTTGTGATTGTATTGTTTGTCATGGACTTTGTATTACAGACATCTCTCGTGGTGATGCAGTGCAGTTGAACCACTACACACTCCAACCACACTGTAATAATTATTGCTGAATGAATTCCTCTCTACCACTGTCTCTCAAAACTGAGCGTTATTATTTTTAGTGGCCGTGTGTATCATGAAGTGGCCGTTTATCTATCAACATCAGGTCCTGTCAAAACTTCGGCATACAGTATTTGCTTATCACCATAGAGCCGTGCATAACACTTGCACGTGAAACACCCATCCCTGCCCCTTTTCAAATGTGTATATTTTGTTATCACAACCGCTGTTCAAAAGATTCCAAGGTGACGTGTTTGTGTCGAGCCGCATTGCATCATTCTGAGGCAGCGGAAATCTGTATGAAGAAAGAGCTCTCAGTTTTCAGTGCACTCCTGCAACACTACCACAATAATGAACCTCTCAGACGGTGTCAGTCAAAATTCTGTATAAATGTTTAAGTACGTTTTCGCAGCTTGAAGAGCAGATCACATTCACACGTAGCGCCATCAAGTTGCCATATTTGTTTGTCAATCAACACCCATGCATGACACTTGGTAATTCCCCCTTTTCTGTTTGTTTGGTTATCACGGCCACAGTTGAAAGGATTCCAAGGAGACGTGTGTTTGTGTGCAAGCTTCAGCTGGTCTCAGCAAACACAACCAGTTTGTCTTCCTCTTGTGCCTGCTCGGATGACACGACAGAAAAGCAAACATTTCTCTGTCTTGCGCCTCTCGTGGGCGACCCCCCGCCCCACCCAACGACCCATCCCGCCGCTCTCGAGAGGTGACAGGCGTGCACCCGCGCTTCCATCCTTAACCCGCACAGCGTGAAAGAATGCCTGCAGCAGGACAATTAGTGAAACTTGAAGAGCCGATGCTAATCCTAAATACCTCACTTTGTACAGCCGCCTCGGCAGCCTGTCTCGTTCAGACGGCTGTTGACAAAGTGCGACGTTGGCCTCATTCAAAGTCAATAAGAAGGGATGCAGTAGTCACGCCAGGCGGCACAGTTATCGCAGTTTATGATAAACAAACACTGCAATCCATCACAGGGAACGCAGCTCATAACATCCAACAGGCACACATAAATTAATCCACACATTTAATTTTGTTAATAGAGGAAGAATCATTTGTAACACTCAGGCAGCCCAGAGGCCTCACACGGGCTATTGGACAACATCTTGGCTGCCGCCTTTGAATGACGGCAACCGGGGACGGATCATTAGCGGCCAATCTCGACACAGTTGTGTGACAAGATCCCGTCACGCCTCAATTCTAAACATGTTCACTATTAACATACAATTATGAGAGACGGATTACGCCTGTCCATTCGACCAGGTACATATCTGCATACCAACCAAATATATAACTCCTGATAACTAAGAAAGAAAATTACCACGAACCTAAAACGCTGCCTGATATTGAAGCGTATTCAATGTATAAAATGGCATAGAAGCAGCGCAGAGGGTCTGCTATCTAATTCAATCTTTGTTTGTCGGGGCAGATCATACTACAGATGAGTAGAAAATTCATTCATCCGTGCAGGAGAAACCAGCGGCTCCCGTCTTGCCGCACAAAGCCGGGAACAGCTGGCTGATCGATACTGGACAAAAGGCCGAGGGGTCAGAGCAGTCAAAAGACTGTTAACTAGCCATTTTATTTGTCAGACATTTATATCATTGTTTATGGTAGACTGCACACTCTTTCACTTTGGGCCAGGCGGCACACCTGTGCTTGGAATACGGTCAAGGCCTCATGACACGGTAACCTCGTTTGGGGCAAAGAATGGATGGAGAACAATTTAGATCCGGTAACTAATGGAAGCGATATACTTGTAAACTGCCTGTATGCTTAAAAAAAAAAAAGAAATATGGAACTCTTTCAGTCGCTGATCCCTTTTGAAACAATTTGTTATGCAAATACATTGATTTTAATATTTTGCATCATTTTTAGGAAGAGATTTATCATTGTGACTATCATAGTGCACTAGTATAAACAGAGACAATTACAGTGACCGGACCATTACAACTTGATTGATAGATGTTATTGTCATGTACAAACTTTGACAGAGCAGTCTGTGCAAGATGAAATTTCACTTCATTTGCATTCACACATAGCGTTTGCTCATGCATGTGTGTTTGTTTGCATGTTGTTGTTCTCACCTCATGGACGCGGTGTGGAGCACATGGCTTTGGCTCGCACAGGCTGGCAGAGGAGGAGACCCTCTCTGGGGCTCACCCAGGCGGAGAGGCCCTTCCTGCACATCCTTTGTCACACCATTTGGGGCCCTTGTGTCTGAGCATGCCTTTTTTCTGGACCTCCTTGGCAGCTCCGTGTGCACACGGACATCTGCTCTTCACACCAAACCTCCTGGTGGTGAAGAGAACATATTTTATCGATGTGTTCATTCAGGCGTTTATGTTTGCCAGGGGTTCCAAACATTGATATTGCATTATAAATTGTTGAATCTGTTCTTGCACACCCTGCAAAAATATTTTCTCAGGGTAACTTCCGATTATTTATCGTTTTAAAACATTCGGAAAAGCCATAAGAAAATATATTTGTCCCATCACATTGTGAAGACGGGGGTAGTTTTGTGATATCGGCAGTGTGCGCTTTGCGATGACAGACTACATTCGTATGTGCAAATTATTATGTTTCCTGATTCAATTCGGTTTCACTTTTGCAACACTTCCCTGTGACGTCCTAATTTACACAAATTGGTTGAAATCAGATTTTGGGCCAAATTGTGTCTGCCTGCAAGGGCTCAGTGGTAACAATGCGCCTTTCAGCTTGTTTAGCTGAGGATTTTTCAACTGTTGGCTGCCCACAGATATGAGACGTTGTTGCTATGAGCTAACTTGTTCAAGTCGAGTGGTTTAAATGGATAAATTTTGAATTGATTAATTGCACACACAAACACTGAAGCCAATGAGCTCTCCCCTGGAGCAACAGAAATGAAGTAATGGAAATAAAACAACAGAATTTAACATAAACAACAGGCTTAACGCAATAACACAAAACGCCGCGTAGAAAGATCTGTAACATGTTTTAATGTTTCAGCATACTGTATTACAAAAATATTATTATGTCAAGTGGTCAAAAGCAACAACTACCAAGGTAGGCGAGGCTGAACAAATAAATTGAGTGGCCACATAACATCGTGGAATGTCTACTAGAATGCTAATCCTCACAATCACCACATCATCCAAAAAATCTTTAATTCAATACAGGGACGCGTTACCACATTTAAATTCATCGAAGTTGGTTGATAGACTTTCGTGCTGCTGTATTTGGTTTAGCAACAGAGTTCAGATATAGGCTTAGCAGTTAACGGTGTGTGAAAAATAATTTCAATAAACTGAGCTAATTACACTTAATACCTTTTTTGATAGATATTTTGAAGGGGCAGGAAATGAAATGCATTTTCCTCCAGTGGCTGAAGGCTGAAGACTAATTGGGGCATCTAAGAGCAGCCTTTCATGCAATCTTTATTGAGCCATTCACCCACTTTACAAAAACTTCTCGCAGCACACCACCAAACAAAACTCTCACAAAATGTAGGATTACTGAAATGATAAATCTCATCTCAATTCACTCAGATTAAGGTTGTCAGTGTGAAAAATGCGCCTGTTTAAGGAAACTGATATACTTGCAGGAAGCCATGACTTATTCTGTGGTATGAATGGCAACAGGTTTGTTGTACCTTTTGCCATCAAATGGTGGTCTGTCAATAACCTTCCCCGCAGCCGCCCTGATGATCTCAAAAAGCAGCACGGTGTCACAGCACCCAAGATAGGAATCATTGTTTTGGAGGGATGGCCACTGTTTCTCGATGCAGTCTTTCTATCTTCCACTGGCGAAAGTGGAAAAATGTATTTGTTGTGACATCATTACTTGGCTGGATCTGTTCTGGTTCATGGAGAATGAGACAAGACTGTAGAACAGACCGAGAAGATTCAACACAACTTTGTACTCCATGGACGTGGGAGTCGGTTACATTCTGAAAAAAAAAAACACATCAATTTGTTTCTGACCGAGTTGTATTCCTTTGGCAACAACTTAACCATAATTTGTACACAAGGTGGAATGCACGCAAGTCCATCACTTACCTACACGAACACAGCACAAAAGTCATAATTGCTGTGATTAGAAGCAAAACACTTTAACATAGGCCATGAAATACACAGTTATCAAATAAGAAACATTAAGCATGGCTGGGTCATTCACAACCTTTAAAACAGTTGAGATCGTCATAAATTGAGGAGCTGCATTGCTTGCTAGCATTGGAATCCAGATTTGCACCAACATTTTACTAGTCACCATGCAAGTCCATGTAAGTCTACCCTATGATACTCTTAACTCTAAAAAAAAAAAAAAAAAAAAACGAATCACCGTTTTGCTTGTATTAAAAAAAAAAAAGCCGGTAACAAGCAAAAAGTAGATTAGTTAGCATTTGATAGTCCGGCGCCACACGTGATGACCCCAGGTTTGTTTTTGCTTTCGTCCACAAGCCACTTTGAAGGCAAAGCTTCTCATCAAAGTATAGTGTCTGCAGCCACGGCCCCAGTTGTTCTGTGCGTAGAGCGATTGTGCCGCACGCAATATTGCGCCTACTTTGTTCGTGCTCAGCGGCCCAGAATAAGTCGCTCATTATGGCGGCCAAGGGGACAGGTTTGGAGTTTGATGTCATGACGGTAATATAGCCCCAAAGAAAGCCTTCAATGGGGACATCTGTTCAGGGCGGCTTACAGTTGCAGCCACTGCAGCAACCTGTGCACCATCTGATCACAAACACGAAAGGCCACTGAAGATGCGGATTCCACAATCTTATATTTTATTTCGGTGCATGACTCGCCCTCCGGAGCGGAGCACAGAATGTCACGCTGATCTTTGACCTGAGCCTTGCTGCAATGATCACTTGCTAATTTGTCACCAAGGGCTCAGCATGCACCCCCACACTCCCTCTCGACACACCCCCATGCACCACAGCCTCCTCTGCTCAACTCACTCTTGCACATATGTATAATGGATTTTTTTTTAAACAACGGAATCACCCCCAATTATACATAATTATACACATATTTATTTCTTATTACATACCACCTATTTTTCCCACGGGGAATCAATTTTGCATATTCTAATAGAAGGGGTTGGAGGACTGTCTCCCAACTTCAAGCTGAGGGAATTACAAGTGTATCATTTATGCGCACGGTGCACAGTCACACTGCCCCATACAGCCCGCATCGGGTTGTGCGTGCTTAAACGCAACGGAGCTGAGGAGAACGGTATGTATCTCGTAATTATTTATATTTGTCATTATTTTCACCGTTGCATTCCCACTTAGAATCGTTCCTTGTTTGCTTTGCTGCGTCTCAATCGCCGTCGGGTGCCTTTTAAAACACAGGAAGCACCGAACAAAATATTATAATATGATTTCCCAATGCATTATTTGTATATTTTTAAGATTGTAAATCCTGCCAACCTGCAAATAAAATGAACGTTTCCGATTTCTGTTTTAAAATGTAGTAATTTATTTTGTTTTAAAGAAAGAAAGTTAAAAAAAAGAACATAATAATAATGCAAATCATGCCAAGCACTAAATTAGAATAACGAATACCAGGTATTAGCAACACGTTTAAAACGTGATGCAACCTCATTTAAATCTGCTCTTAATCAGGATTTGCACCTGTACGACATAATTTAAAAAATAACGTTGCCATTTTTTATACAGCTGCTAGCAAAGTAATGTGAATTAATCCTGGTGGGGAGAAAAAAAAGCTTGCGTCCAATGGTAGAAACACAAGAATTAATCAGGCAGTCCATCTATCACGCCGTGTAATAAAGGAAGCGACATGGCCAAGGCAGATGATGTGATGAATAATCCCTGGTCGTTTTAATTAACTTTTCCCTGTCCTGTAATGACCAAGCTGGTCAACAGAGCCGGTCAATAAGCATGTTAATATCAAACAAATAAAAGTGCGGATGATTAAAAACCTCCCGCGTTATTAAATTTGAAATTCAAATGAAATGTTCGCTTCCAGTGCGCGCTGCATGCCAAATAGAACCGATTTGAACGCCGCATGCACGCTTTTGCCACAAACTTCTTCTTACGTAACTGCACTTTCAACCAAAGAAAGAAAAGAAGTCAGTGCGCAAAGTGATGACCCGCCTCCATTGAACAGAAACAACATATATATTCGATATCCACTTGAGCCATAGAGAGCAATCATTTATCGCCATAAATAATCCAGACGCCAACATTGGGCATATTTTGCGAGTAGAGTTATGTTTTTTATTTAATTTTGAAAAATGTGTGCCATTTACTCATCAAAAGCGCCGCCATAATGGCCGTCAATTATGGGAGTTATTTTAATATATAGGATCACGCAGGTGGGAAACAAAGCTGCCTTTATATGCTGCATGCTTGAGTTTGTTTATATTTAAAGTTTAAAGCATGGAAAATTGAAGTGTAAAACCTGCCACCTGATTTTTAAAAAAATCTACTTCAGGAAGATGATTCAGTTGATGAAACAAAAAAGTGCAGTCACACTTTGCAATTTGGCAAAAAAAAAGAGTGCGTTATTTGGGGGGGGCGAAAACTTTTATGGATACCCTGCTCATCCTCCCTTGTGGAGCAGTTTTCTTCTAATTTATGGAAAGAGATGTTCTGTAAAAAAAAAAAAAAAATCTCAATAAGTGGCCCCCTAATTCCTCCCTCCTTATTCACTCTCATTTAACTTTACCTTCCTTCCGCTGTCTTTTATTATGGAGGGGGCGGCCTGGGGGGTGGAGAGCCCTGTCTATTGATGACCTCACGGGGGCCGTGCGGCGGCCGCGCGGCACGCTGGAGCCGCTGATTGGACGCCCGTGTCACAGCGCCACTTCAAAGCTGCAGAGGAGCCGCGGGACCGTGGAAGAATGGGCGGAACGCGTCATTGTATTGCACACCTCTAAAAAAAGGGAAAAGAAAAGAAAAAGAAAGAAAAAACACCGCTCGGATTCATAAATATAAAAAGATCCTCAGAGGAGGGCTGTGTTTTTTTTTTGTGTGTGTGTGTGTGATGGCAACTTCACTTCTAGGGGTGAGTCTCCGAAAAGGACTTTCTTGCTGCTTCAATTAGTTCTTGTCATTGGCTGCTCCTCTCCTGCTTGGGGGATTATACTTTAAAATCTGGGGGCAAAATTAAAGCGAGGACAGTGCTGAGCTTCTATTTTCGGTAGATGGGATCAAAGTTGTGTCTGGTGCGCTTCTCTTGTGTGTAAAAGTTTGTCCAGGTACGCAGGTCGAGATTGAGAGTGTCTTTTTTGTTGTGTGTTGAATTAAGTGTGCGCCGCGGGCTAACTTGCCGCTTCTGTGTCCCTCCAGGAGGAGCCGAGGTTGGGATCGACTCCTTTAGCCATGTTAGCTGCGACATGTAACAAAATAGGGAGTCCGAGCCCTTCGCCTTCCACCATTTCGGATAACTCCTCGTCTTTCGGGAAAGGCTTCCACCCGTGGAAGAGAGCCGCCGCCAGTAGCTGCAGCCTTGGCTCCGGCCTGTCCGGCTTCGGGGTGTCCCGCAACGGCTCGGGCATCTCGGACTCGTTCAGCTCCAATGGCTCCGCGGGTTCCAGTGCCTTCTCCCTCACATCTGGCGCCTCGCCCGGCTCCCACTTTGGAAACGACTACTCCGTTTTCCAAGCCTCCGTGTCGAACGGCTCCCAGGAGTCGAGCCACCAGCCGGTGTTCATCTCCAAGGTGCACACGTCCGTGGACAGCCTGCAGGGCATCTACCCGAGGATGAGCGTGGCGCACCCGTACGAGTCGTGGTTCAAGTCGTCTCATCCCGGCATCCCCGCGGGAGAGGTAGGGACCACAGGGGCATCCGCTTGGTGGGACGTAGGGGCCGGCTGGATTGACGTTCAGAACCCTAACGGAGCAGCACTACAGACGTCGCTACATTCCGGTGGACTGCAGACGTCCTTGCACTCTCCCCTGGGCGGATATAATTCTGAATATTCCACTTTAAGTCACTCTGCCTTCAGTACCAACCCCTCTCCGCACCTGTTGACCACCGGCCAGCACCTGATGGACGGCTTCAAACCGGTACTCTCGTCTTACCCGGACGCGACCCCGTCTCCGTTAACCGGTGCCGGGGGTACCATGCTCTCCGGCGCTCCGCCCGCCTCCTTATCGGCGTCCCCGAGGTCATCTGCGCGGCGCTACTCGGGCAGAGCCACTTGCGACTGTCCCAATTGCCAGGAGGCAGAGAGACTGGGACCGGCTGGCGCCAGCCTCCGGAGGAAGGGCCTCCACAGTTGTCACATCCCCGGTTGCGGGAAGGTTTACGGGAAGACGTCCCACCTCAAGGCGCACTTGCGCTGGCACACCGGCGAGCGACCGTTCGTGTGCAACTGGCTCTTTTGCGGCAAGCGGTTCACGCGCTCCGACGAGCTCCAGCGACACTTACGCACGCACACCGGCGAGAAAAGGTTCGCCTGCCCTGTGTGCAACAAGAGGTTTATGCGAAGCGACCACCTGAGTAAGCACGTCAAGACTCACAGCGCCGGTGGGTCTGCCGGTTCGGGCTCCGGGGGCAAGAGGGGGAGCGATACCGAAAGCGAGCACAGCGCACCGGGGAGCCCCCCTTGCCACTCGCCGGACCTGTTGCACCCGGCCGAGGCGAGGCAGGGCGTGGTGGGCATGAACGGCCTCTAACTCCGTTTCGTTGGCGTTAAAAGTGTGTGAACCACGAGGAAGTGTCGGGAATATTCTGGAGGGACATGACAGTATAGTGGACATTACTATGTGCGTAATGCTCATCACGATTGTCGTTCAGAATGAGAAAATCGACCTATTCGTTTGTCAATAAGACCACACCGGTGTGTGCACAAAGTTCCATCGTCACGCCTTTAGAATTTTTTTTGTTTGGGGTGACATGGAGATTAAACAGTACTTTCGTGGACGTCTCATTAAAAGGCCAACACATTTCTTGAATTATATGCTTTGATACACCACGCGTAACATTGGAACTGTCAATAATAAAATAGGCCTATACATTTCCCAATATCATTCCAGGGATTACACTTCGATGTATGTGTGCACAATATATGTCATCGATTAAGAAAATATGACCATTCGTTTCTCCACAAGGGCACGCAAATGCACGATATTTTCTGTCATTTTCGAGGGTCATTCGGTTTTTTTAGAACGGCAAGACAGTGGACGTCATTTAGTGTATGCACAAAACCCATCAAAATTCCCCTATACATTTTTTATGAAAGGGCATTCATTCAAATGCATATATACCATATATGCATAATGGTCATTTATGAATAAAATAACATTTTTCTGTATGCGAACATTAACTGAATGTAAAAAATCATAAACGATTTCTTTCATTTAATAAAAAATAGGCTTGCACATCTTTTTTTCTTTTGAGACATAAATGTTTAACTATATAATTTAATGCAAAGTATAAGCTGAAGGACCAATGTCATTGAGAAATTAGATCTGCATTTTGGGAAATTAATTAATGTATTCACAACGATCCCTTATCATTGCATTTATGCCGAACAGGCCCCTACATTTTCCGGGGCTAATGTCTCAACAGTGTATATATGCACAATGCTCCGTTATAAGTGTATCGTATTGAGAAATTAGGCCTACACACTAATTAATAAGTACGTGATAATTAATATAATTTAGTGTACGGAGCTCCATCTCGTTTGTTGGGGAAAATATAGGCCTATACATTATTAAGTCAAGACCTGACAGTGAACATACAGTGCAATGCTTCATCCTACGTATCATTTTTTTTGGGGGGGGGGGGGGGGGGGGTGGAATAGACAATATATTACTTTTTTTCCATTGAAATATTGCCGTTCCAATAGAAACATCCCCTAGTAAAAGTGAAGGAAAATACGTTTGATTCACACCTTATCGTGTATTTTGGACGGGCTGCAAAAAAAAAAAAAAGTCGTGCTGTCATACATTTTGTTCAAGGGCAAACTCTGGCACTTTATACTACTGAGAAGGAGAGATTAACAAATAGCTCGGTTGTGGTAGAATTGTGGGGTGTTTTTCTTCAATCTGACCGTCACACACACAACACACACACGCAAACACTTTGTGTCCAGCCCACATGTGCATCAAGGGAAGTTTGGAGTTGAGGAGGTCCTTTGACTTATACGACTGCAAAATGTGCTGTAAATATTGAACCATGTAGGTTAGAATATACGCCCATGTCAAAGGTGAGTAATGTATTTGTCCAGGAGACGATTTTGTATAGATATTTCTAGTTGTATATGGACTCTAGTAAATATTTGAAAATATACGGAGATTTGTTTTGTCATGATATGAAATGTATTGTGGGGAGTTCTATTTAACCACGACTTTTCTTGTATTTAGGGGTGATATCATTAGGCGCACTTTTGAATTTATTTGTAAGGTTTGGAAATGAGTTACTGTTTACCCACTCTTCTTGTTGTTATTTTTTTTTATTTAAGTAAGCATGTTCCATGTAAAGTGATTTTAATTTTACAATGATATCCCTTTTTTCCTCCTTCTGAGAATGGCTTTTTATGTGAGCCACTCAATAAAGTCATTATTGACTCAGAATCACTTTGTTGGGTCGACTAAATGTGGCAATGAAACTGATATTTTTCTATGAATGGAAATCATTTTATATGCTACTTTAAATCAGTTTTGCTTTCCCGCCCTCACAACCTGGTTCATATTTATTCATCAACAAGGCCTTCTATTTTGTTCATTAATTAACTTTCAATCATTGCCTTTTTAAAAATTCGAATGAAGAATTAAAATGTACTGTATATCGCTATTTATTCTGAATTTGGAAAATATGTCAGAGCAACTCTGTGAATGAGTGTTCAATAATTTTATTCCAAGTTTGACGTAATTTAAAAGATTTCGATTTTTGTTGTGAATGTTGCCTTCTGATTCTTGTGCCATATAAGTATAGGCTACTGATATTGAACCATATTTAAAATAAGTTAGAGATCAAAACTTTGTGTTTATTCCAAATTCATAGTCAAATGAGTTTGAACATAAATAAGTGACGACACCACTCTGAACCTAATAATAATAATGAATCAGATTTATATGGCGCGTTTTAAGCGTGTGGCGGCTGCAGGAGGGGGAGATCCAGAAAGCCTTCTTTTAACTCAATTGATACAAACGCTGCAACAAACTCCAACTATATTTCCCATGTAAATTTAATGTTACATTTTTAAAAGACATTCGAAATCAAGAGCAAAATGTTCGTGAGCTCGAAGTTCGATCTTAATTTATGAGTAACTTGAAAACAATTCGTATAGTAGATGCGTTATCATGTTTATATTATTGAACTGCTCTGTGTTTTTTATGTAATGTCGACATTTTGTTGATTGTAGATTGTAAACATCGGGACGAATTCAGCTTGCTCTGCATTTGTGTTGCACTGGACAGAGAACGGAATGCAGACATGAAAGCGAGGATATGAGTTAATATAAGATCTTAAAATGGCAGTGTACGAAACACCCCAAAAATATCTACGTGCCAAACGTGGCATATCCAAGTTGCTACACAATGTAATATATGGAGAACATATTTCACAGTTACCTCTATTTGAAGCTCTTTAAGAGGAAGGAGGGAAATGTCGAGTTGAAATTTCAGCATGTAACCTTTTAGCGCCCTCTATCGGTCACAATGTTTTGGCAGACCACACGAGTTCTGATGAGTACGTTTAAATGCTGACCAAACTCAATGAAATCAAGTTTTGTTTTTGAGTACAAGCCTAAATTATGCAATGGTCTATATATTTTTTTCTATAAAATGAGACATAAGGCAGTCTGGTCGCTTTATTTCATATTATACCATATAAATATACTGTAATACATGTAGACTACAATGAATGCATTACATCTGTAACATAGGACTCGACGGGTATACTAAACTATCGCTCAGCAAAGGAACTGATTAACCCTTTAACCACCAAAATAGCAAAATTGCAACAATTAAGCAGCCTAGATAGTATCTCTAACCACTTCAAACTACAAGCTTTTGAAATATCAGACCTGAATATTGTAATATTTTATTGAAATGTTCATATAGGGTTAACATAATCCTATACAACTGCACACACTCACACACACACAAAAAGAACATTCCTGATGGGATAACTGCTTCAGTTTACCACATTTTAATCATGTGCAAAGGATGTACAAGTTCGAAACAAGTCAATTCAAAGGATTTTTTTTCAGTGCGCATACAACTTCATTGGGTACACTTGCACAATACACACTGGGAAAAAAGTTGTGCTGAATTTGCTCAATTTGATTTTGTTGAAATTATTTTGTGTAACTACTCAATGAAATAAAAATAAATTAATTAAAAAGTAATTAAATATATACCTGTATATACATACACACACATAATACACACACACACACACACACACACACACACACGATGGTCACTTGAGGCCATCTGTCACCTACACCGTCACCTACTCTCCACACGGGCACAAAAAGAGAACCATGATCAGAGGGCTGAGCTGCCAATCGTGGATGAAGAAGACAGGAGTAGTTGAGAACAGTGTTTCCACCGAAACAGTCTCGAGATCAACTGTTTCAACTCTTTTCAGACAAAATCACAGACTTGGTAAGTGGTAGTTTGTGGTAATGCTGTCAAACTGACCGATTTCGAGGTACAGACAATTGGAATACACTCCATGCTTGGTAAAAAAAAAAAAAGTCTGAGTAATCCTCCTTACTCTGTCAAGATATCGTTTTCAAAGGTTTCAGCAATAATAGACTCATTTTTATAAGCAGGTGGTTCCTTGACCTGTTGAATTGAGCGACTGAGTTGCAATGGAAAAGTATTTCTGTAGATATGTATCAAATAAGTGTCTTTTCGTTTTGCTTGAGCATGACTGGGCTCCATTTTATTTCATTTATTTAACCTTTCCTTACCAAACATTAATTGAACAAAAGCACTTTTTCCCCAATCTCACTGCACAGCACCAATAAAGAAACAAAAATAATAAATCCTCAATTCACTCACTCAATGTGAAATATAGGGCTGTATAATTGAACATGTTATACTTACAGAAGGCTAAGTATGACTTTTTCTGTTATATAAATGGCAACAGGTGGATACAAAGGCTGACGGTCCCTTCTTGCAATCGCACGGAAGAGCACTTCATTGTTCTGACTGTCACTATACATTGCTGGCATAGATAGATGAACAAATATTTCCATGTACTGAATGAATAATAACTTTTGGACAAATGAAGTGAAATTGGATAATTTCCCTCAGCTATCCTGATGAGTTCTCACAGTGTGTCACAACACCCTGGTTAGGAATCACTGCATTGCACATGCAGTTGGGTTTAGGAAAATGTATCTAGCCATCAATCTATCCATCCATCCATATCCATCTGAAATGTTTTGAACAACACAAAGTCAAGGTTTGGTCCAGATTAAAACTAGGATTGGATTACTTCATCTAATCTGATTTCAGACTCCATCGTTGCCTATTGAACAACCCATTTTCAAAATGTGATCCAATCCGCTAAATCAGTCAGACTAGCTCTGAGCGACTGGCCCGAAGTGTTGGCTTGGTGAAAACCGAGAGGGGAAAAAAAGCATGGCCATTGAGAATGAAACGAACGTTAGAGAAATGGCACCACCGTGTGACTCAGACGTGAAACACATGAACTTTGAGCCAGGAGACCAAGTTGCCAGAGATAAGGGATGCTATATTTAAACACAATCTGCACATGATCCGTTGACATGACAATGAACTGTACAAGGGCATTCTGTGAGAATGAGAATTTTGCCCCAAGAGAGGAGCATTTTAACAATTTAAATTACATGGCGCAGAAAGTACAGAGTGTGCAAAGATAATTGAGTGTGTCAAAGATCGTATTTACTGCCGCTAACGTTATCTAGTCAAAAGTTATACTGCATTCTTTTGACACAAAACAGCATTGGCAAGCCATCGCCTGCAGCTGAAGACACAAAGACAGGCGCTAATTTAGAATTTGTTTCCAATTTAAATGTGTAATAAAATGTTAACGTGAATATGATGCCTCATTTTATGTACAGAACAATCATATGTACATTA
This sequence comes from Hippocampus zosterae, assembly GCF_025434085.1. NCBI lineage: Eukaryota > Metazoa > Chordata > Actinopteri > Syngnathiformes > Syngnathidae > Hippocampus > Hippocampus zosterae. Next base: position 13,334,569 of record NC_067455.1, read on the forward strand.
TTATTAAATCAGATGAGATGGGCTGTATGGATAATATAACGTGCTTTTGCAGTGGGATATTTTGAATGCATTAGGGTGTGCCAGAGGCAGCTACACTTGAAATGTGTGTCATTGTTTTACATCTCAATGTGTATTTCTTGATTTATCAGTTCATCTGCAACATTCCTCAAACCTTTCCAGATCACTCCACACAAATTCCCATCGGCATCACTTTCACTTTTAATGAAAGCTTCCCACATGAACAGTAGTATCAAGCAAGGGTTAGAAGTTCAAAATGGGTTTCAAGGCAAGTGTTTGTGTTTCATGGACGGTCCGGGGTTTCAAAGTAAAGGTTTCAAGACAGAGTTAGGGTTTCAAAGGAGCGTTTCAAATCAGGGTTTAGGCTTCAAAGGAGGTTTTAAATACGTTGGCTTATAGTACCCGTAGGTCAGAGGATTAGGATCAAATAATGGTTTCAATACAGGAACAAGGTTTTAAACAACAGTTAAGGTTTACAATTAAGGGTTGAGGCAAATGCTTGGGTTTCAAGTCCAAAGGTGGGTCTATGTGTGACCCCTACCCTTCCTCCGCTACGACCTTCTATCCTTCCTACCTCCCTTTGTCCACCTCAAAGTAAATTGAAAAAGTATATGCGCCATCGACTTGTTTGCACGTCCGGGGTTTGATTCTCCAGCGCCGACGGCAACCTGGACAAAGGCACAAAATGAGCCGCCTTGGAGAAGCGGTCCACGATGGTGAGCACGACAGTTCGACCCCGGGAAGGCGGGAGCCCCGTGACGAAGTCCAGGGCGATGTGGGACCACGGGCAAGGAGGAATGGGCAGCGGCTGGAGCAGTCCCGCCGGAGGTTGATGGGACGACTTGCCGCAGGCGCAGGAGGTGCAGGCCTTGATGAACTCCGTCACGTCGCTGCGGAGCTCCGGCCACCAGAAACGCTGGGCGACGAGTTGCGCAGTCCGGTTCACCCCGGGATGACACGCCACCTTGGACCCATGTCCCCACTGCAGAACTTCAGATCGTAGGGATGGAGGTACGAACAGCTTCCCTGCTGGGCACTCCGCCGGCACCTGAACCCCCTCCAGGGCTGCCTGGATCCGCTGCTCAATCTCCCACTGGACGGCCCCCACGATGCACTTGGTCGGGAGGATGGTCTCCGGGGATCGATCCCTCCCCGCAGGCTCGTGGAGACGGGAAAGGGCGTCGGGCTTAGTGTTCTTAGACCCGGGAGAGTAGGTGAGGATGAAGTCGAACCTGGTGAGGAAGAGGGCCCACCGGGCCTGACGGGCGTTTAGTCTTTTGGCGGAGCGGAGGTAAGCGAGGTTCTTATGATCTGTGTAGACCGTAAAAGGTTCCTTTGCCCCCTTGAGCCAGTGCCGCCACTCCTGCAAGGCGGTCACAACTGCCAACAGTTCACGGTTGCCCACGTCGTAATTGGACTCGGCGGCACTGAGTCGACGGGAGAAGAAGGCGCAGGGGTGCAGCTTCTGGTCGACCGGAGAGCGCTGGGACAGCACAGCCCCCACCCCCGAATCCGAGGCGTCCACCTCCACGATAAAGGGGAGATCAGGATCAGGATGCTGTAGTACGGGGGGACTGGTAAACGCCGCCTTCAGGTTTGCGAACGCCGCATCCGCGGTCGGATCCCACTTAAATGGGATTTTAATGGACGTAAGGCGGGTTAAGGGGAGCGCCTTCTGACTGTAACCGCGGATGAAGCGTCGGTAGAAGTTGGCGAACCCCAGAAAGCGCTGCAGTTCCTTGCGATTGGTAGGAACCGGCCAGTTAGTGACAGCACGCGTCTTAATGGGGTCCGCCCTTAACCTGCCCTGTTCGATAATGAACCCCAGGAAGGAGATGACGGGGACATGGAATTCACACTTTTCTGCCTTGACGAAGAGCCGGTTCTCCAATAGACGTTGTAGCACCAGCCTAACGTGTTGCTGGTGCTCGTGTAATGACCGGGAAAAAATTAAAATATCGTCAAGATAAACGAAACAAAAAATGTTAATCATGTCCCTTAAAACGTCGTTGATTAGGTTCTGGAAAACGGCAGGAGCGTTGGTCAGCCCAAAAGGCATGACCAAGTATTCAAAATGACCCAGAGGGGTCTTAAAAGCCGTTTTCCACTCGTCACCCTCCCGGATGCGAACCAAGTGGTAAGCGCTGCGTAAGTCTAGTTTCGAGAAAATGGTGGCTGACTGTAATGGGGCAAAGGCGGAGTCCAACAAGGGTAGCGGGTATCTATTCTTAATAGTAATCTCGTTTAATCCACGATAGTCTACGCAGGGTCGCAGGGTCTTGTCCTTCTTACCTACGAAGAAAAAACCCGCCCCTAACGGTGAACGCGATGGTCTAATGAGACCTGCAGCGAGCGAGCTGTTGATGTACTCCGTCAACGCCTCGCGCTCGGGTTGGGACACCTGATACAGCCGCGAGGTCGGCAACGGAGCGCCCGCCTGCAGGTCTATAGCGCAATCGTAGGGGCGGTGTGGAGGCAAAGAGCGGGCACGATCCTCGCTGAACACCTCCTTAAGATCCCGATAGCAATCCGGCACTCCGTCAAGGCAGATCTCCTCGGGGGGTGTGACACGTTCGTGCTTCCCGACGGCCGATTGTAGACAGTGCCGGTAACAATACTGGCTCCAGCTATCTATTGCTGGGCGCGCCCAGGAAATCACGGGGTTGTGTGTCTTAAGCCAGGGTAATCCGAGAACGATCGGGGCGTTGCGAGACCGCATCAAGTAAAAACGGCGATGCTCGACATGGTTGCCGGACAGTTGAAGTTTCAATGGCTCCGTTCTATGCGTAACTACCGCCAGGAGACGCCCATCAAGATCACAAACCCGTTTCCTATCTATCAATTTTTCCACGGAACAACCCAGCTCGGATGCGAGATCGGTGTCCATTATACAGTCATCTGCCCCCGAGTCTACCAGAGCCCGAACCCGCCACGACCGGGACCCCCCAAATATCTCCCCCTCGAGCTCAAGTCTGTTGGGGTGTCCCGGCCGCGAGTCGACTCGCCTAGGCTCGAAGGGTGGCGCGCGAGGTCGTGACTCACAGTACTCATGGTGGACTGGGGGTGACGACCCCGGATGGCTGGTTACGGCATGAGGAGATGGTTGAACGCCGTCAGTCGTCGCTCGATCGCTGAAACGACGCCTTCTTTCCTCCGCACCAACGTCCTTGCCTCCCAGCTGCACCTGTTCCTCCGTGGGTGTTCGTCGGAACTGGGGCCGATCACCTCCACGCTCCCGGCTTCGCTCCCTCAGGCGATTGTCCATGAGGAGGGAGAGGTCGATTAATTCCTCCAGGTTGGTGCTGTGGTCGCGGGTCGCCAGCTCGTCCTTGAGTTGAGGGTTTAGTCCGCGGCGAAACAGACCACACAGCGCCCGATCACCGTATCCACTCTGGGCGGCCAGGATCCGGAACTCGATGGAGTAGTCCGCTACCGATCGCTCTCCCTGGTGGAGGGCGAGTAACCGGCCCTCTGCCTCTCTGCCCCGCACGGGATGATGGAACACCCGGCGGAACGCAGCCACGAAGTCAGGGAACGAAGTACGGAGATTCGGCTTAGCGTCACTGGTCGCAATCGCCCACGATGCCGCCGGACCTGTTAACAGACTCATGACATAAGCCACCTTGGCGGCGTCATTAGCATAGGCAGACGGCTGTTGGTCAAATATGAGAGAGCACTGGTGGAGGAAGTGTCCACACTGCCCGTGCTCGCCCCCGTAGCGAGGGGGGTGTGGAAGCGATGGCTCCCTCGTCATAATGGGATATGAGGAGGGCGCTTCGGGAATGATAGAACGAACCCCGGGGGGAGATGGTCTCCGCTCTTCCACCCGGACCAACCGAGGTTCTAAATCATCGTACCGATGAGCCAGCATGGAGACCGTGCCACGGAGTTCCCTAATGGCTTGGCCCTGCTGACTCATCTGTTGCTCTTGTCGGGAAAGAGCGGACAAAATTTTTTCGATGTCTGCGGGATCCATGGTGGCCGGAGAATTCTGTCACGTTCTGCCCGAAGCGATAACGATCGCTCCGTGCAGAACAAGAAAATAAAGAATTGGATCCCCGGAAAACAGACAACGAAAGAATCTTGTCAAAGCAAAGAGTGTCTTTAATGACAAAAACAGAAAGAGCCCGACAGGGAAAAAACGGTAACACAAAACGCTGGTCAAATAAGGACCAGGGAAGAAATAAGGAAACAACCGAAAACGCTCGCTGAAAAAACAAAGTGCGAGGAACTACTGATTAGGCAATATAGAAGTATACAATTTAGTGACTAACGCGAATGGCAAGAGTAAAGGCCGCAAGGCAAGAAGGCAACGAGTAATCTACAATAGTGGAATTAGCACGAGAGAACAATGGCACGGCGTGGAATTCTCCGGCAGCGAGATGACTGTCGGAGTCTCTTAATAAAAGAGGGTAATCAGCCCGAAATTACGGACAGGTGTGCAGATGGCGGGGGAGAAAACCCGCCACCTGCTGGCGGACACGCGACGTGACATCAGGGGGAGTCCGTCATTTACTTGCCATTGCTTGGTGGTCTGTTGTATTAGGATCTACCAATTGTATTGAATGCTCTTTGGCCAAATGCAGCTCAACGCACTTATATTCTGTTAGTCATTCTTTCAGGGAAAAAACCCAATAACATATTAATGAAAAAGGTTACATGATGAAAATCGTATTATTTTTTTACAGCAGCACGCACACATCGCCAAGCCCCCCCCCCCCCCCCCCCACCCCTTCATCCATATGAGAGAAAAATACCTGGGGCCGTGCCTGTTTATAAACCCACCAGCGTTCAGTAAATGGTTAATTTTCATGGGTACTGTCCTTGACGGGATTAACTCCAGTTAACCTTTTTTTGGGTTTTATCACTCGAAGGAGCAGTACCCAAACAGAGAAAAATCAATATATAAAAAACGTGAACCTTCTAGTTTAGAACTAATTTTACTTAGCATTTTTGGAAGCATATTGAATAGCGCAATTTGCTGCACGGAAAGACAACTGTTTTTTTTGTTTTTGTTGTTGTTCAACTTAAATATAATTTCTTTCAATCACACGTGTTTACTTCTTGCCTTCCTGTCCGACATCATTCGTCAGCGGACACGCTTATCTGGGAGCTGTCGAAACCGCCGCTCAGTTTCAGGTGTGGTAACGTCTGGTGCGTAAACATAAAGGTGCATTGTGGGAGTTGTAGTAAGGACAGAGTGAAGGCTCCTCCTCTGCCGAGCTAATGAAAGTCACTTCAGACTCGCCGTCCCAACATGCTCGGTGTGTGAAGGCGGAACGGAACCGTGACGAAGACACGCTTCACAAGTCTAAAAACAAAGACTTAATGTTTTTGGAGTGGACTCTTTATTTTCTGACAGCGTACCTGAGGAAAAACTACACACATCTCATGCCGACGGTGAGAGATTATTTTCTTTGAAAGTTTCATCGTTTTATACAGCTTGGCTCCATACTGAAGAGACAGGTATAGCTACAATGTTAGAAATGTGTAACAACTAAACACACGAACACACTTGTCCACACACTTTGGCTATTTTATGGCTGGGCTGCATTCATTTGAATTCAATTCAAATACTATGAAAATGTGTGTTGTATGATATTTGCTGAAACCATTAGTTATATACAGTGTTGAAAATTGACATTTTGGACATGGTCCGTTTCATCTCAACTACAGAGATAACTGACTGTTAACGTCATAATGCCTGACAAGACCAACCTGTTTTTGTGCACTGGTTGAAGAGAGCACATTATTGATGACTGACTCACTGTGACATGTCATGAATGGTTGAATCCTCTGGCACATTGATATCTGAGGCTTCATTTCTCTACAAGAGAATTAGACAGGCTGTCTGTACTGCGAAAAATACCTTCAACAGTCGATGATTTGGGTGTATTTATTATTTTCATAGTATTGTGAAATGTTTACACTTGCACCATAGCTGAAATGTATTCTCATTCTTTCTTCAAAACCCGTCGACCGATGGCGCTTGTAGAATGTAAGCAAATGCTGATATTTACATTTTCCACTCACCTTATTTGTCACTCAGATATTTTATGCATATAAAACAAACAATTAATATTCAAATAATTTTTTCCTATTTATCAAACATTTTACTGCATCATTATTTAAATAACACAAGTATAACTGTCATCTTATCAAATGGGGAGTAGGACAGCTGAGGATAACATTTTGTTAACAAAGGCAAACTACAGACAATCCATCTTGGAATGTTTCTCATCTGGTAGTATTGTATTAAATGAAATAATGGACCATTACATAATATAATGGGTCAAACTGTCACCATCGTGAGATTTTTTTTAATAGCACAGGCCATGTTTTAAGTAACATTGAAATATTCTTTGCTGTATTTTAAGTGTAATATATATATATATATATATATATATATATACACACACACACACACACACACACATATAATAAGACTTAATAAATCCATCTGTGACATCTTGTCTAAACACTGTAGTTGTTTACAGTTCCCACAGGTGCGGTGTCGCGGTCGCCTTCTCCATTCAGTCAAGTGAGGAGGAAGTACTTATCACATCTGTCTGATTACACAAGAAGTTTGCCCATTTTTCTTTTAGAATTATAAATAGGTGACTGTATCTGGACGAGGTAACCTCATTAAATTTTTCGACAGACAAAGTGATTTCACGGACAACATTGCCTGAACTTTGGTGTTTGTTTTCAACTTGCACCGTGAATACCGGGACAATTTGGCACACTGCACGATTATTGACTTCTCCTAGGAAGTATTTTCAGACGCTGCATCTTCTAACAACAGCACATATCTATTTTTTAACATTTACAGATGAAAATATGGCAAACTCCTTGCCATGTGCAGGGAGTCTTGTAAGAAGCAAATCTGAGGGGACACTGATTGATCTGGATGAAAATGCTTTGAATGGTGAAGATCGCAATGGTAATGTCTAAAAATTGTAAGCAATATCATTTCGGACAAGTGCTCAAAGCAGAATTACTGGTAAAAGAATTCCTTTTTTATAGATGGAAATCTGCCTCAAACAAGAAAGAGCTCTGACAAGTCAAGACAAAATCCCTTTTGGAACAAACTGTCTGGGTCAAATCCTTTCTTAGATGACATTGTACACAACAACTCAGATAAGCTTATTTCCAACACATGCGGCACATTCCCAGGGACTATAAACCCCCTGCACACAGAAAATGGGGACATTATTAGCACATCCTCCGATGAGGGCAACGTGGGAAACTTTCTGGAAAAGTCAAACAAAGCTAACAACAGATCTGGGAGATGGAAGAGTGCCACAGACATTCTGGATGGACATTTTGAGAGCAAGGCAGCAAAGAGGGGGGACATTTTCAAACCGCCACAGCCTGTTCTAAGTCCTGATTTTGAGTGGCTAAAAAATGATCGAGAAGCCTATAAAATGGCTTGGCTTAGCCACCGGCAGTTAACTCGCTCATGCCTGGACCTAAATCTGATAAGTCAGAGTCCTGGATGGGCTCAGACTCAGGCATCAAACTTTCAGGTCATCTGCAAGATCGGCCATGACGGAGGCACAGTGCAACTGCCAGACTCTGAAATAAGTATCTATGTCCCAGAGGGCCACGTGCCTCCTGGTGAAGTGCAGGAAGTGACACTGAAGGCAATGCTTGACCCTCCTCCTGGACTCAACAACAACTACATGACCACGATGAGTCCACTTCTGGAAGTAGTACTCAGCAACATCAACACAAAGGGTTCGATCTCCCTGAAAATGAAGCTGTCCGGAGAAGTGCGGAACGACCCGTTGAGTCAGGTCCTCACCACGCTGGTCGGACTCTTGTCTTACAAACGAGAAGGACCCTATATTAGAGTGGACGACTATGACGTTTTCAAGAACACCATGCAGATGAAGCTGCAGCAGCTGAAGACACATTTTTACGTGATAGCAATTGCAGAGGCTTCAGCCATTCAGTCCCCGGCAGCGTCAGTCTGGGATTACCTTCACCGCCAAATTACAGTTGCTGTTTATGGCCCCAGGTACATCCATCCATCTTTTAAGGTTGTAATAGTTGTGTGCTGTCACGAGGAAGTACCACCAAAGCTTCCTTTCTCAGATATTTGCCGAGGAAACAAACAACTGCCTCCGCTCGTGCTGCAACTCTGGGGTGCACATCGCCTTAGGACTGACAACTTGCATGACCTGTTTGTCACCACGAGTATCAAGGACTCCGTGTTTAAAATAAGAGTTGAGGACAAGGTGAAAGAAGTGAGGCAGAGCCGGCTGAAAATAGGGACAGTGCTGTATTTACCGGTGGCCTTATCTTATGCTAGCAGCAAAGACATAAGTCCTTTTCAGTTAGACCTGCAAGTAACCGAAGCAAACTCTACAACCGCTGCATGTTTCCAGGTCCCTTCACCACCTGCAGCACCAATTCGATGTGAAAAACGCATGCCAAATCAGACAAGTGAAAAAGCTGTCGAGATGCAGAGATCCTCTATTCCTGAGGATCGGTTGCCGGAATCGCCCATATTCAAAGATGGACCTGTGACCTTAAAATGGTATGGCGTAGCCCTAAAGTCAGTTCTCCGTCAGTCACGTGTGGAGTATCTACTGGAGTACTTCAAGGGAGACACAGTGGCTCTACTATCCAAAGCAACGGTTAGGTCAGTGGGGAATTTAAAGGGAAAAGAGTGGTACATTGGATTCCTCAGGGGCAGAATTGGTTTGGTACACTGCAAAAATATCAAGCTCATTACGGCAGATCAGGTGATTGACTTTACCGGCATTCGACTGACCACCGAGGTGCTCCTGGACAACATGACGCTGCCCTTCAAGAAGCTTACATACATGTACTCGGACATCCAGACACTAGTCACAGAGCACATAACAAACTGGAGAAGTTTTGCAGATGCGTTGGGGTATTACAATCTGTCAGTGGACAACATCATGCGCAGAGTTGCTGAAACAGAGGCTGATAAGGTGGCCTGTGTGCTGGAAAAGCTGAAGGAAGACTGCCACGCTGAGAATAGTGAGAAGAAATTCCTTCACGAACTCATGGATGTAAGTAGAACATTTTCATTTTGGAAATTCACATCAACACTCGGCAGCATGTTTTTCTTCTCACACAATACTCCATAAACACTCATCCGCCTCTCAGTAATCTCACCCTTCTATGAGCAACATACCGCCGTCTGTCCTTTCAGGGTCTTTTAAGGATGCACAGCATCAATCTTGTGGCCCGGCTGATTCAGAATACTGTTATCCTGTCCACCGCTGTGGAGCTAGGGATTCGATGGAGAGAGCTCGCCGACAAAATGGGAAAGCTGACCAGTGCTCAGATTGCAGCCTACGAGGCACCGCACAGAGGAAAAAATGGGGAAGTTGGGCCTCAGGTCAGTTCACCAGTATTCCTGAACTGCAGTTATTCAGAGGATACTCTGGTTTGTAATCAAAAGAGCGTTGTCTGTCATTGGTTATAGGTGATTTGCTTCAAAAACGTCATCCCAACAGTAGGTTCATAAGATTTGGAAAGATATATTATTGTTCCTCACTGTCTTACAGTTGATGTGGAAACCTGCTTACGACTTCCTGTTCTCCTGGAGTCAACGTTATGGAAACAATTACAGAGATATGATTCAAGACCTCCACCTGGTCCTAGATAAGATGAGGAACCCTGCCACCAGACAGTGGAGACAGCTGACCGGTGCCCTCATTACAGTCAACTGCCTCGAGCTCTATCGGGCCTCTGCATACCCGAAGACCTAAGCACTTTGTAATCGATGCGTGCTAATGTTTATTTATCGTATATCTTGGACTTTAAACTGCAACTGTGATCAGCCTGTTTTGAAAAACAGATGAGAAAAAAAACATAATAAAGGCCAGTTTCTTCATTAGCACATTGTTTTTCAACAAATAAGATGATACATTACAGTAAAATTCACTTTGGAATTTTTTTTTAGCACTGAAACTGTGATTTACTGTATTTTCTTTTTTTTTTTACATACAGTAAGATGTCAACGTTCATCAAATAATTATGGTTACAAAATGTTGTATTTAACGGTACTTTTTTTTTTTACGACTTTGCGCTTCTAGGCTTCATTTTGAATAGGTTATGTCTCTGTTTTCGATATTTGCTGCAGAGTTGAGAGACGTGCATTCATCTGTATAATGTATATGCATTTCCTGAATGCTCTCCCAAAGTGAAAATGACCATGTACTTGATATTTTTTAATTGTACCATTGCACCATTCCTTCCAATACACATTTTTAATTGGCATTTCTCCAGTGGTTTCAACTTTTTTTTTCTTGTTTACTTATTCTAGCACTGTTTGTTTAAGCTTTAGTTTCAGTTGTGCGTTCCCGGTCTGTATGAGCGCACACATTGCTAAACTGAATTGGCTTTGGCTTACGGAACGCGTCCTAGGCATAATAAATTTCCAAATTACAATAGCAAAAGAGGAAGCTGATTCAGGTGATTATAGAAATTGATTTTGAAGTCTACAGTAGCACCCTAGACACGAATTTGAATGGACCAGAATTTAAAAACACTTAACATCAATGTGGTAAAAATGTTCGGAAAATTCGGAATCATCTTTCCTCGCTAAAAATAAAGGATTTTGTATTAGTTACTCAACCCTCTAGATACAAAAATATGCATTAAGGATTTATACACAAACATAACAAATGTGTAAAAAGTAATGGTAAAGTAATATTAATGACATGAAAAACATTTAAAAGTCACTTTATTTCATACAATAGTCGGTGGTAAGAAAGAATTACATCTGTTGTATCAAGTTCAATGCTAAGATTATAAAACTACCAGAAAGCTCCAGTGTCAAAGCACTAAGAGGGCATATTTGCATAAGACATTTTTTAAAAAGGCATCCGTAAGCTTATTAATTATGTTTCTTGTGTATGACTGTATACATCAGTATGTGTCCTTTAAACTCCACCATAAATTTAAGCTTTACAAATGTGATTCTGTGAAGTTATTTTTTCCTGATGGAAAGACAAAAGAGATGTCTATAATTTGAGTCGGGGCTTGTATTTACTGTACAGTATTCAAGTATCAACCAACATATGGGGCTCAATGTTTATTATTGGGAATAACACAATGAAATGGCAAAGCCTTGTACCTTCTGCTCCAGCCCCGGTCCTAAAATTGAGTTCTGCCAAAGGGCAGAAAAATCACACTATGAGGTGTGGTCCTTTCTCTTTCTTCCAAACCTTTTGAGAAAATAAATATGATGGGAAAACAATCTTTCATTGTACTATCCTTAAGTGCAGTGTTTAATTTCCATTAATGTTTGGCCCCAGGAAATACAGTAGTATAGCGGCCTCTACAAACAACAACACACACAGTATTGCTTGTCATGAACAAACTGTTAACTGTTCTGTATTTTTCGAAGTTTGTAAAGTCAGTCAAACGATTTGAATTGTGTCTAAATTCATTCATTCATTCATCTTCCGAACCGCTTGATCCTCGCTAGGGTCGCGGGGGGTGCTGCAGCCTATCCCAGCTCCCTGGTAAAAAAAAAAAATTGAATGAAAACTGTGAGTAAAATAAAAGAAACAGTGACTGTTTCTGCTGACATTTTCTCTTTACTAGAAAGGAAAATACACATCATAACCCAAGTAATGCCCTCAGGCATGTTGATTTTTTCAGATGTAAAAGCATCGTTTCTAATGGCATACTGTAGGTCAGTGGTGTCAAACTCATTTTTGTCTAGGGTCACATTTTAATTACAATTTGCCTTGGAGGGCCATTATGACTGAATCCAAATAAAAAAAAGTAAATAATAACAGTTGATTCAACTATTGTTTAAGTTACTGTAATGAAGGGTTTGATTAAAAGAAAATGCTTACAATATGTCTCAAATTTATTATATATATGAGAATTTTAAATGTCGGTAGATACTTTAGCAAGCATCACGGAAGTCGACATGTTTGATTTGCTTTCGCGGGCCACATAAAATGATGTGGCGGGCCAGATCTGGCCCCTGGGCCTTGAATTTGACACCAGTGCTATAGGTGAACCTAATGATTTGGCATGTTAATAATAATAATAGGGCGGCCCGGTAGTCCAGTGGTTAGCACGTGGGCTTCACAGTGCAGAGGTACCGGGTTCGATTCCAGCTCCGGCCTCCCTGTGTGGAGTTTGCATGTTCTCCCCGGGCCTGCGTGGGTTTTCTCCGGGTGCTCCGGTTTCCTCCCACATTCCAAAAACATGCATGGCAGGCTGATTGGACGCTCTAAATTGTCCCTAGGTGTGAGTGTGAGTGCGGATGGTTGTTTGTTTCTGTGTGCCCTGCGATTGGCTGGCAACCGATTCAGGGTGTCCCCCGCCTACTGCCCGAAGACAGCTGGGATAGGCTCCAGCACCCCCGCGACCCTAGTGAGGATCAAGCGGCTCGGAAGATGAATGAATGAATGAATGAATAATAATAATAATAATAATAATAATAATACATTTCATTTATAAGCGCCATTCAAGACACTCAAGGACACTTTACAACCAAAACAAGAACAATAAAACCACAGATAAATAATAAATAATGTGTACAACGTCATATTATTGAAAAATTCCCACCGTGGGACAAACAAATGTAATCTTTTGTTATACTGTATTACAATATCCAGCACTAATTACATATACTTTAGCTGGTTCATTCTTAAACACTTTGTTGTTGCATATTTTTTGTGATATTCATCAGGAAAGAAATGAACTTGAGTTTAGTATTTCAGATACTAAATCGCTAAGAATTGATCATAAATATTAAAGAGCACTTAAGACCACTGGCGGGCTGAGGATTGGGGTAAATTATTGTTTTTAATATGTTTTAAAATATTCATTCATTCATCTTCCGAGCCGCTTGATCCTCACTAGGGTCGCGGGGGGGTGGGGGGTGGGGGGTGGGGGGGGGGGGGTGCTGGAGCCTATCCCAGCCGTCTAAAGGGCAGTAGGCGGGGGACACCCTGAATCGGTTGCCAGCCAATAGCAGGGCACACAGAAACAAACAACCATTCGCACTCACACTCACACCTAGGGACAATTTAGAGCGTCCAATCAGCCTGCCACGCACGTTTTTGGAATGTGGGAGGAAACCGGAGCACCCGGAGAAAACCCACGCAGGCCCGGGCAGAACATGCAAACTCCACACAGGGAGGCCTGAGCTGGAATCGAACCCGGTACCTCTGCACTGTGAAGCCGACGTGCTAACCACTGGACTACCGGGCCCCCCGTTTTAAAATATTTTTAATGTAATTTTAGATACATATAACTAAAATTACTCCCATTCACAAAATAAAAAAACTTGTTCGTGGCAAGCACTGGGATTTTAGTAGAAGGTAAAGCAAACTTACATGGCAAATGCAGGTCAAACTCTTTCAAGAGTTAAAAGATTCCAAATTGAGCACCTTTGCAAACATATGTTCCGTCTTCATCACGATTGCAGGGAAGCTCTACTGTTGTTTAAAAGTATTAAATGTGATTTAAGACTTAAGCAAATGCATTTATAGTATATTAATAGTTTAATACATACATTTGTTTTCATTTAACGTGTTTTGGTTGCTTTTTTTCAACATGAAAACAAAAGGCTTAAAATCTGTCGTGACATTTTCCATCCAATGGGTAGCGCCATTGTCCCAACAATGCAGAATGAGAATGAGATGTTCATTGCAGTATATACTTTACCGGGGCAATAATAAAGAATAATATTAATTTACTTTCTTAATATCTGCATCCACACATTTAAACTCCCATTTTGAAGATTTGCTGATAATTTAAAGCAATAATGGAGTAACGATCCACTACACATTAAGATAAGGGGTCTTGGAAGTTTGTGGAAGGGTGATTTCTGCAGCCAACAAACTTGGGAGCCATCCACAAATCACTTTGCATGAACAGAAGCATTCCTCTGTCCCCCATGGGTGCACGAGACTTCATTTGGGTTGCCGCCATGATTCCATGATATATGCTGGGGCCAAGAAGTCATTTGGCTTTCAATTTATTAGCTTGCTGATTTATGCTCACTGCTGAGACTGTGATGGTGACTCCTACCACAACACCCACCCTTTTTACTTAACACCCTAACAATCTAGTAATGGATGACGTGAAAGCTGAGCAAGTTGGGTAATTAGAAAAGTCAGTGGGGGGAGTAAAAAAAACATTTTAACAGTTTATAAACCTGCACTTCATTTATCACTGAGGATTGAGCTGATCAGATTAAAGGCGGGTGGCAGCGTGGTGGAATAGTGATTAGAACGTCTGATTTGCGGTTCTGGTGTTTGAGGTCTGAATATCAGCTCTGGCCTGTGTGGACTGTGGAGTGTGCACCTTTTCCCTGTTCCTGTGTGGGTTTTTTGCGGGTTCTCCAGTTTCCACTCTCGTTCCTCAAAACATGAGTGTTCTATGGCTGTTTGTTTCTAAAATTACTTATTCAAATTACTAATCAGGACAACTGGGATAGAAAATTGATGCATTGGTGTTTAAAGAGGGTATTAAACTACAAACCCATAGTAAACTATGATGAGAAACATCATGGGATTAAATCGTGTATTTACATCAGTTCAAATGAGAACAAAATAATTCTTTTGTTCCATTCAGCATATTCAAGTTACATATTATTGAGAGATTTAGAAGCGGCATATTTGCGGCGTTACAATGTGTTTGATGCCTTTCTTCTGACTAACAGCCTGCTTGGAGCCTCTTCCCATGACCACCGCTGGGAAGGAGGAAGCTCTCTTACCACATGACTCACAAGGAAAGAAAGAAAGAAAGAAAGAGAGAGAGAGAAAGAAAGAAAAAAATATATATCCTAAAGTGTTTGGCAGCATTTTGGAGCATCTTTGTGAGTAATCCGCATTCACATTCTGGCTGCTTCACTTTTCTCTCACTTTTTCCACCTAGCAGCCTTACAGCAGTTGAATTTCATGAATGCACCCAAACGAGTCCTTTGAGCTTAGCTAAACATCAGCTGCTATGCGGAGAATCACTCGGTTTAAATGATGGCAAACAGAATCCCTTATTAATATGGAGCTGATGTGATCACATTCTATGTTGTGGTCAAAAGTTTTGTCAGGTGTACAGCGACGGTGTGGGGGGATGTGCAGAGAGCGTGGCTGCTGACAGGCCTGATGTACCAAGCGTGACACTCCCAGTCCACCAGTGATCTAAAAACCAGATGGAGTCAACAGGGTTGGCGTTGAGGTATGTTGATAATCAGCAATGTGAGTTTTCATAAGGCACATGACTTCCATCCTGAAGTCTCAGATTGATGAACAGGCATTCCCAGATGACTTCAAGCAAAAGCTCGACCAGAAGGCTTAAAAAAATGCTTATGTATATTCTATTTATTTATTTATTTACAGTATGTCTTGATAAATTCAGCGCCAAAGAAGTGGAGTTCCACATGTCCATTGTTGGATGACACATGAAAAGTAATAAAGCCACAGATTTGTTTGCATTGTTGTTGTACTGTCATATGATTTATGACTTCCTGACTTTTGTTTCCACCACAACCAAGTTTATGAAGTTATTGTAGTGAACGCTTACAAGACTGCAACTCAAAGAATTTAGCCAGAACTCTGAAACAACTCGAATTGAAGTAGATAAATAAAGTGTTCATTTGTGGTTTATTTGCCTTTATGTTATAGCATAAGCCGAATCTAATGAGGGCAAAATATTTTTGTAATGTAAATGTAAGTGTCAGAATCTTGATTATAACACTTGAACAAGATCACCTTGAACAAATAATCACACGTTGAATCGCAATCGTCATTTTCATGGTTGGAGATTGGTTATGGGTTCGGGCTCACTAGTTATTATTTTACTAGCTTTTATGTGCCTGAAATTGACTACCAAACATTCCAAGGTATGACCCTAACTAAAAAAAGCCAGCTTGCTCAGTCTTTGCAGGTTCCATTGTACTTTAAGATATTGCTTGGAATTCTTCAAGCTGATAATCAAGCTTGAATGACATCACGCCTTGATGACATGCCCAGCTGGGTGACCACACAGCTTCCTCAATGATGAGTGAAAATAAACACAACTGCCAAGAGCAAATACACAAAAATCTACAATCAGCTGAGAGCTTGGGGGTAAATCTCTCGGAGGATGTGTCCTTGGCTAATTTCTGTCAACCAAGGGAGGCTGAAGGGTTCCTGTTCCAAAAACAACATTGCTGTAGAGGTAGCCCATTGTGTCCTCGGTGAGGAGGAGGAGAGGGGAAAAGAGGAAGAAGAGGTCGCCTCTGACTGACAGAGTGGGGGGGAGCAGAGGTGAGCAGAGATGAGTGTGCAGCTGCACTACAGAGACCCTCGGTGTCATACAACCATTGCATCGTTTACAATCATGTCTCTCACTGCATTGTGGGATATGTTGATTGAAACTTCAACCGTATAACTGTGGAATGACAGTATGAAGAAAGAGAAGATTCCTGGCTATTTAATAGAGAAGTCAGCAGGATCCTAGGCAGTGTTGTGCTTGGCGAGCGATGGGACACCCTCCTCCGCCCAGTTCACTCCCCAAGCCCTGACACCCCACCCCCACACCTCTACCCATCAACCCCCTTGGACGATAGTCATTCTTTTAATAGGGCTGGAGCACTTTGCTTGACCCATTCCCAGCTCACGGCCCTTATGAGCAACAACTGAGGTGAGACGTTTCAATGTACACGTCATTAGTTGAAAATAAGACAAAAAACGTCTGCTGACATGATTCTCATGACTTTGATGCAGTGCACTCTTGATGCAGCATGACATCACATGCTGTTGACCCTACATGCACTCTACTTGTGGCATGCCAAGTGTGAAGTTAAAAATGCTCACTGTTGTTACATTCAGCAGTCGATTCTCTGAAGGTGAAACGTTTCAACTGCTCGTTACTGAGTTTCAAGGTTATTTTTCATTGTGGAAGGGTGGCAGGGCTCAGGTGGGGAAAGTGGATGTCCCAGCTCTTCCCACAACCTCCACCGGTCAAGTTTGGGAAATACTGACTGAGCCCTCCATGTTTCCGCTTGTATTAGCATTTTGTTAGCAGTGGTGGAAGTGCTGAAATACAATACTTAGTTGCTTTACTTCTGAAGAATTTTCAGATATCTGTACTTTACAGTTCTTGAGTAGCTATTTATTTTACTTACTTGTGATCCCTCCATTTAAAAATAGCTGCGTCCGACACCTGACTTCTTCAACAAAGGCATGTCAGTAATGAAATACTTTCAAAAAGACAGAAGCAGAGATATAATGTCATCCATGATTAAGTTCTTGATTCAACAATTGATTGAGTGAGTGATTGATTGCACATTTTAGGAATTATTAGGATCTGAATAAAAATGGTTGTATGGAAGAACATTAACAAGTGTTAACAACAATGATATGCAATCGAATCAGAGAAGCAACATATTCTTCAACCATGGCCTTATTTAACAGAATTGTTGGATATTGTTAGGTCCCCAAATTTTTTGTTGTGAATGCGCTGTGTCTCATATCATAGTGAAAATCGGGGAAAAAAAACAAACGGTTTTGGGTGTATTTTTTCTGTTGTTGTCGTTGTAGTTCTCCTGAAATCGGCTCAAATTCCTTTAATTATTTATTATTAACATTGAATGAAATTAATATCACTGAAGATACTAAAAATTATTTCTCAAAATTATCTTCAGCAATGATTTAACAAGGCCAGAAATCGCGGAATATCAATACCAACAGTTTATTTCTACAAATCTCGGCATTGGATTGGATACAACTTTATTGTATATGTTTATATTTTCAAATGATCACTTCGACAACATTCCGAGTCAATCATAATGTCCCGTCACTGGTGAGCTATTATTAGAACAGGCCCGCAGGCTATTCATATGGGCCTTGGTGGCTACCTATGGCCTGCAGGCACCACATTGGTGACCCCGATAAATTTTGCTGAGCAAGGGGCCATCCAAATGTGTCATGTGATCTGGAAAAACATTAAGGAGGATTCTGTTGATTTATGTGTCGATGGTATGGGCCATAGTCAAAATTTGATTCCATTTGTGAAGTTTATCAAATGAGTCAGGGATTATTTTTTATTTATAACATTTCCTTTGGAAGATACTTTGGAATGAATTACCGGTAATTGCATAGAAAATCACTACTGTTGCACAAATATGCTACCCAGTTCTCACTGGATGAGTCAGTCAGCCTCTTTCCTTCAAGAGCTTCACACAAACGCAACATTTTCTAAACTCACACCTGTCTATAGCAAAGCTGTGATAAAGCTACTGTAACTCTCTGCACAGACGTATTCATTGCGTAGGTCACTGCACTGGTCAGTGTGCTGCAGCAGCGTGGGCGAATGGATGTGTGTGTGTGTGTGTGTGTGTGTGTGTGTGGTCTGCTTAAAGCCAAGAAGCTTTTATAGACAGCAGAAGGCACGGCTCGCTGGTCTCCAGGTTTTAAGATTTAACTGCAGCCTCGGAGCCAAAAACGCACACGCTAACTTTCCACTTCTGAGGGAAAAATTAGGACATGCTGCATGATGCACTGAAGCACCAGAATGGGATTTTGATTTGAACTGGGGTGTTTGAGCTGCACCAAATGCAGACCATGTCACGAGCAAATCTAAACACCCTCATAAGCGTGTGTGTGTGTGTGTCTGAACTTCCAAGCTGTGAAAAAAGTGTGTATGTGTGTATATATATATATATATATATATATATATATATATATATATATATATATATATATATATATATATATATATCCTGAGTGACGCAGGTGTGTGTGGGCAGGGTCCCCCTGAACTAGAAGCCAGCCAATCACGGGGCCCGCACATCCATTGACACTCACAATGACACCAAAGGAGAATATAGAGTGTCCAGAGACACCGCCACTATCAACACATTTTCAAATTGTAAAAATGTATGTACGGTATTTGCAGGTGGGCAACTACGTAACTACTGACAGCTGGCTCAGAACTCGCAAATCAAGTGCAATTGTGCTACAAGCAGAAACAGAAACATGAAGCCTGATTAGAACACGCTACATCAAAGCTGTGTGCTTTAAAGACTTTTTTTTTTACTGCTACATGCAGGAGTCCTGGCTCCTCCGTGTCCAGACGGTTTATAAAGGCTTGTTTCTATCCTCACCTCTCTTTTCAACAGCCCAAATCATCTCTCAGTCTTACAGGACTGCTGTTATCAGAATTTCAAAAAAAATCCAATGTTTGGATTTGTCTCCTGAATGGCACATTATGTTGCTCATGACAATGTTGTCATCCAATGCTGTTGCTTGACCTTGTTCGCACCCTCGGTTTAATTGAGCACTGCTTTCCTTTCAAAGAGCCCTGCCTTTTCTCATGACATGCAGGCGATCCATCCTGGCGAACTGGCATCAGACTCTGTGCTGTTGGCTGCTTTAATGGAGTGTACATGGCTATCACAGGCAATTGTGGGAGCGTCGTACACGTGTGGGACCGTGGTTTGTTATTCCAGCAGATATGAGTGGGCCATTAGAGAAACGCTGCCTTCCAAGGCCCGAGCAGAGAAAACAGACAGGTCTCTGTGGATCTGGCTCGGGTTCAGATCGTATAGTGAGTGAGATCCTGAGTTGCGTCTGCCTTGATGTGACTCCTGGGAAGGTGCTCCATGACGCTCATTCAAGACCGCAATGAACACTTGCGGGATCACAACAACCAAACCGGCACCCATTGATAAGTTGATGAGTGGGAGCACGTCATGGCGTCGACTTGCTCTTTCTGTATTTGTGTGTGTCCTTTCCTGACAGCGGGGTGAAGGTTAGGTCTTTATTAAAGATCAACACCGGTGGAGTTGTCCTGTGATGACATCATGTAGTTAAGAAGCAGCTGTGTTTTCTCAGAGTCACTTCGGCAGCAAAGAACTGAACTCGACAGTGCAATCTGCCAAGGATTATAAATATAGAGTTGGCCTAAATACAAGCTTCTACTTTTTTATGTATATACCGTGCAAAAGGCCACAGCCTGCCACAAGCTTTGTTGTTTTAATGGCCTTTTTTTCCAGTTAATGTGACATACTACCTAACAGGGCGCATGCTGTCAGTGGGATTACAACATAAAATACAAAACCAAATTATGGAGAGGGGTGGTGGCACTGGGCCAAGGAAGAACATGAAATCTGGATGAAATGTACTGCTCCAGAAATTTACTCTCACCATTTTATATTGTCACTGGTTCACATGCCCAAAGTCATCACGATAAAACCTGTTTGCTTATCATCCTCCATGAACCTGGAAGTATTCTGCAGGCTAACAAACAAACACGAATACAATAGTGCACTTTTTTCTCCCAAAATAGTTCATGCACGAGAGTTCTTCACTATACAAAGTCAAAGTACATTGCAGACATGATACTGTGTATGATCGTTACATCACTGTTAGATTCCCTCCTGTTATGGTGACGGCATGAGCTGTTTGAACAATTCTGGATTCTATGTTTGGCCAATTTAGTAAAACAGGACTTTGTTATGTTTTCAACCTGGATCTGAACATTTGAACCAACTAGGGGGTAAACTGATTGACTATGCTATTGCATATGAACGTTTAAAGTTGATTACTCAATGATTAATCTCATGTTTTTGCCATATTGTCTTCCATTCGGACTATTTGCAGAACACTTTATAGTTACCTGTCTCCTGCTGTTGCTGCACTATAAGACTTTGTGGAGCAGTAAAATGTCCAGCCACAAAGTCGTCATACATCTGTGGGGAACTGATAGTATGACAATAAGATGGTTGAACATAAAAACAGCGATTGTCACTTCTCTTCAAATTTTATACCAGCAAGCAGGATCACCCGACTGGAGGCAAGAAACAAGGGCAGCGGCATGAACTGAAGCTTCATCTTCATCGTCAAAATGGTGTGTCCAGTAATGCGTGATAACGACAACTCTATTCCTTATACAGAACAGGAAAAACGCAAAACTTGGGCTGCTTTACTTCTCAAGGGCGTATTATGCTACAAGTGTGTGGAATTATTTGACTTACGATGAGACCCATAGCGCGATCACTTGCGAAACATGCAAGTCTATCTTCAAATACAATAAAAAGACAAGTGAAATATAGCCACACATTTCTTACAAGACGCTACGCTATGGAACACAATATGAAACTGTCATTTGTTTTTATTTGCCCCGATGCCGGTCTGTTTTATGTAATTCTTTATACTTTGTTTGCTTTGACCGGGAACTGCCACAGATATTTTATGAAAGTCCCACCACATAAAATGATGCAGCGGGCTATATCTGGCCCACAGGATTTAGTGTCTTCAATGAATTTTTTACTGTTTTTGACTGGAGGAATGTCGGCGCCATTTGACTGTCGTTGCTGGACAGTCCCGGGGCGCTTGTGTCTTGCGCCTGTAATGGGCAGCATTTTTCACAGCCCCGCTTTGTTCAGCGGAGAGATCGGTGCTGTTGAACGGTCTGCGGCTGGATGGATGGAGGTCTTGAGGAGCCGACGATGAGAAGAAAGGAGCGTTGGCGCGGAGTGCCGATGCGGATTTGGAGCTGGGAGTCGCGGCTTGGAGTTTGAAGCGGATTATGTGGGACAGGAGAAGTGAACTAATCTCTTTTCGTCAATGGACGCTACAGCTTCGTGTTTGCTTTCAAAACTTTGCTTGTAGCAGACGTGTGCACATTTTTCAGCATGATGTCTCTGATCCACTGGTGAAAGGACACTTTGATCCTCTCCTCTTTCATCTATAACTGCTTCAGACAACAAAGTGTATGCAGAAAAGTGGTGAAGATTGCACGACTGTCTCTGTCCTATGTGTTGTCTTGTGTTATTTTTGTTATTTTGACTTCAAAATGGCGCCGCGAGAGTGGCTGCCTTTCCAGCAGCTCCTTTTTTTTTTGTTGTTCTACTTCTTCCTTTCATAACTTTGCTGCTGTGAATCTGGAATTTGTCCATTGCGAGACTAATAAAGGTTTCTTAACCTAACATTGGTGTCTGTGTATGTGGAGAAAACCCAGGCAAGCATGTGGTGAACATGCAAACTCCAGGCAGGAGAGCCTGAGACCAAATTCAAACCCAGAATCTCTTGACGATGAACTACTAATTCACCATGCTGCAAAGGAGCGGTCTACTTCCATATCACTATGGTGGAACCTCCAAAGAATTTGTTCCAGGTTGGCAAATGAATGCGGACTACTCTTCACACACAGGTAAGGCGTGCTTGCGAAGGGTCAGTACCATGGAGAGGGACACCAGACAGGTACGTTCACCTTGACAAGGCACGTTCTCACCCTACGTTGTCCTCTGCTCCAGCCTTTCTAAGGATGTTCCGGTCCTCATTTGCATTCATGAAAGTGATAGATTCAAATCTACTTTGTGGCATTGCACCCCAGGTCCCACTTCAACAAGCCTGTGTGTGTTGTTGGTACCTGGAGGTGCTCCTCTTGGAACAATACTTCACTCTTAGGGCCTCCGTGAAGATATAAATGGACGGTTCGGCTGGTGTTGTGACCTCTCACCCCGACTGCCCCCTGTTTCCTGAACCAGATGCTGCTCCCGTGGACCAGGGCCTTCTCAACCTAAACAAAGTAATCCTCCACTAAACAAGATGGATATTGTCTCACCACACCAGTAAATACCAGAGGGCCTCGCACACAAAGCTGCCTTCTCCTCTCCTTCGGCTACATCAACTCAACAGGGGGCTGTGATGCACGCATTGTTTCATATACACGTGCACAAAGACATACTGTAGCCTGTGATTTATGCATTTTTTAATGCTCCTTTTTAAATGTACATTTGTGGCTTATAACCAAAACATGCCCTCTCGTGGGGAATATAATTAAAGCATGAGGAAAAAGTTGGCCGATGTGAAAGCCCGGCTGCATGTGCAATGTGTCAGATTGGGCTCATGCGTTGCATAAGGGGACGCCTTTGATCTCCCTGGGATTAGGTCAGACTATGGAAACATTATTAGCAAACGTCATGTAGGTTGCACGCATGGCTGTAGAAGAGAATATGTAATTCTTTGAGGAGGTGTTTCTTTTGGTCCGTGCAGTGAAATGAATGAAGATTGTCCAAGAAATCAATTGGACTGATGTATGTGACAAGGGAATCAATTTGTCTTTCCAGGTGGAATTCTAAATTGCACTCAGTCTGTTTGTGTACACTTTAAGTTTTCTTCTTTCGCACAACCCCCCCCCCACCCCTCTTATTTTGTCCATATTGTCTCAAGAAAAACTTCTGATCCAAACCATACCATATAACCCTAAATCATTCCAATCTTTGATAGATAGATAGATAGATAGATAGATAGATAGATAGATAGATAGATAGATAGATAGATAGATAGATAGATAGATAGATAGATAGATAGATAGATAGATAGATAGATAGATAGATAGATAGATAGATAGATAGATAGATAGATAGATAGATAGATAGATAGATAGATAGATAGATAGATAGATAGATAGATAGATAGATAGATAGATAGATAGATAGATAGAGATCGATCGTCATAAATAATGACCACTTTGGATCATGGCAGGTCAAACTGAGTACTGTTATCGTCAAATTGTCATAAGTGATTGATTTACACATTGCAAAATACAACAATTTCTGTGGGCTACTTTTATCTTTTTAATGGTAACTTTTGTAGAGCTCATTTGATTCTGCACTGAGTCGTAATGTTTGTTTGTAATATTACTTCATAGCGGTGGTAGTGGCGATCGTTTTTTCTGCGATGATGTAATGACAGCACCGTTATCTGTGTTTCTTTTGTCACGAGAGGGGCCACCTCTCTCGTGACGTCACTCTCCCTTTCGTCCAATCGCGTGCCTCCCCAAAAAGTTTTCAGCCTATAAGATGAAGCCAACTTTCTCAATTGTCAGAAAAGACTTGTTCTCCCGCAGGCCCATCGATGGCAACTTCGGCGTCTAAAAACTGCACAGACCCCCAGGTGGACTAAACCGAGGACTTGATGACAGGGAGGTAATATTTGGACTCTTTTAGAGGGGGCGCGCTATTTCCGTGCGGCGAGTGGAGATGTCCGAGGAAAATTTGGGGGAAGAGTCGAGCAGCTCCCCGGTCTCCCCTGTGGACAGCCTGACCAACAGCGAGGGGGAGGCGGACACGCAGCCCAAAAGAAGCGCGAGGAAGCGGAGGCCGAGCAGGAAACACGCAGCCGACGACTCGGACAGCCCGATTCCGACGGGGGGCAAACGGGGCAAGAAGTCGAGCAGCAGCGGCAGTCCGCAGTCGCTCGAGGAGCTCCAAAGCCAGCGAGTCATGGCCAACGTGCGGGAGCGACAGAGGACTCAGTCGCTCAACGAGGCGTTCGCGGCCCTGCGCAAGATCATCCCCACGCTGCCCTCGGACAAGCTGAGCAAAATACAGACGCTCAAACTGGCCGCCAGGTACATCGACTTCCTGTGCCAGGTGCTGCAGAGTGACGAGCTGGACGCCAAGATGTCCAGCTGCAGCTACGTGGCCCACGAAAGGCTCAGCTACGCCTTCTCCGTATGGAGGATGGAAGGCGCCTGGTCCATGTCCACATCTCACTAGCACCCGGACGGCTCGAGCCCAACATGGTAGGTTTCGAACTAAATGGTCAGCGATGTTGTTTCCCAGCTAAAATGCACGCATGTTATTTTCTTGGGGAAAGTGCATGATGGAGATTGTCAAATGTTAGTTTTCGTTCCGGAGAAAAGACTATTTTTCTGTGCTAAATTACGTTATTCGTCTTCTTATACACAGTTATGTCCAGCTAAAATACATGCATGATTTTTCTTGACTATAATGCATACGGTCTTGTTATTCTTTTAAATTACAATCTTCACATTGAAATCGCTAAAAGTATGTTTGTTTTTTATTTGCTGTGATGCATCGTTCAGATTGTCAAATAGTTTTTTTCACGTCTAATATGCATGATGCAAATTGACAACTTATTCCCAATATGATATAGGAAATCTGACGAAATGCATGACGCAAATTGTGTTCGTGCGCCCCCCCCACACACACACCCAAATACTTTAAGTGCTAAACTACATGGTGCATCTTGTCAAGTATTTCTTAAACTAAAATGTCAAATATGTTTTTTAATGCAATGTATTACAAAGTCCTCCAACATGGAGTTGCATGAAGTAAAATGTAAATTCTTATTTTCGGATTACAATGCACATGCCAATGCTCCAATTTGTTTTCTAGTTAAAATGCATGATGCAAATTGTTAACTGGATTTTTTTGTCCTTAAAATCCATGACTCAATGTGTCACATGCAAACTAAACAGCGCTATAAACTGATTGCAGTGACAGACAATACAAACACCTTAAAAGCTAATCATTGTATGTGCGTTTGACCCTGCACAGGTGACTGCTGATTCTAAACTTCTCACATTCTGATGGGACATATCTGGAGTCCAATGCTGGATACATGGGATCACTATTTAAAGCATAGACCACGGAGGTGCTGCAGGAGATTTTTTTTTTGTTTGTTTGTTTTTGCAGCCCCCTCACACCCTCTACTCTGATGACGGTGTATTTACATGTTGTTGACGACGAATGTTGAATATATCACGGCTGATGCCTGTTAAGAAGAGTTGATTTTACTAAACGTATTGGGACTGATTTCTGCCACGGTGCAGCAAGGCAATGTAACTTGTGTGTGTAGGTGGCGATTGCGTGTGCGTGTTTGTGTTTATGTGCGTGTGTGCGTGTGTGCGTGTGTAGTTCTCTACTGGTGGTGTAGCCCACATTATAAGGCTGTTTTTGTGGATCAAACCTGTGCAAAAAATATTTTCCAGAAAGCATTTATTTATTTATTGGTATTACATTTAGGAATTCATCCTGTGTCTGAAATATAAATACATTCCTATTTTTATTATCACTTTTGTAAATGTATATATTTTTTTGCAATAAAGAAAACGAGAACAGTTTTGCCTTCTTTCATTTTAATTAAAGATTGTTTTTCAGGGTATTAAGATGACACACGCGAGAAACCACTCAGCACTATGACAAATGCAAATTGGTTAACATGCCTTTAAATTTTTTTTTTAAATAAATACATGTAAGTGCAAGTTAAACAGAAAACGTGTGAAGTAATGGCACAATACCCTGTTTTAAAATACATAGGCCAAGTCGTAATTCATACGACACCTGTGTTTATTGCTTCTATACGTTTACGTGTAAATTCAACTAATGTCCTCCACACACTCTCTATAAATAATGCTGGAGGGGTCGTGTCAACCTGCAAGTGTATTTATATTTTAGGTATGTATGTATTAGTATTATTATTATTTTCATCATGTTGGAAACAACCGGTGTTACGTAAGTGTGTCTGGGGAAACTATGTCCTGCATACCGAATACATTTTATTGACGTTCCATTCTTCTAAATAATCTCTACTGCCTGAACAGTACGTGGCTGCACATAAACTCATATTTTTTTTAAACTACAACACAGTAATAATTGACTTGAATAAACCAATATGATCAAATGCAACTTCCGGCGTCGTGATCCGTGCTGTCATTGCTTTGTGAAACGTTTAGGTGACGTGGGAAAGTTTTTCTCGCTTTCCAAAAAGAAAGCCATGACCGTTTGAAGGTGTGTAATTGGCCTTTGAGGCATGTATGGAATTCCCAGATGTCTATGAAATTTAAGGAGGCCCTGAAGGTAGCGTGGACGAAGGGGCCACTCTCACTGTTTGCGTGGGCGGGAGGGGGTGGAGGTGCTTCCACAACCCCACAAACATCACCAGGCCCTTGAATGACTTGGTGAATATTACGTTTACCTGTCACATTAATCATCTCATAATCCCATTACAAAGAACGCATCACACTATTCTTGGAGTTGAAAAAACGCAAAATTAAAAACACGTTCATCTCCGGATGAAACAACCTTCAATATGTTTCCCCTTTTCATAGTGCACTTGCCAATTGAGGCACACTGAATGAAACCTATTTAGAACAGATGTTAGCATTTTTTTTTCGGGAAGGAAAAAAAAGTCACGTGAAATGAGCAGATGTTCAGAGTGTGGTGCAGAGGCTCACAGTGCATAGCATCGCAGTCCACGGACAGAGAGAACCCGCACGACACGCCGAACTGCAGCCGGACCGAGTCAGAAATCGCGTTCATCAGTTAAAACTTTTCCATTCAATGGATTTTATCCGAATGATCCTGTGCGCTTTGGAAAATGGACGTGAAAAGAAAAGGTCGGGTATTCTAAATGTGTTCGTTCATTTCATTATATTTCACTTATTCATTTATTTTATTTTTTAAAAGAAAAATGAAAGGGGCCTGAAATAAGTACAAAAAAAGAACTAGTATTAAGTGTTTCTTACGTAAATGCGTTGCAAGGGGACTCCATGCCTGCGTTATATATTATAAAAGCGCTGATGGAAATATGAAATATGCTACATCGTAGGGTTTCTGTTAAAATGTCAACGCTAGCGAAACCGCGTGCTATTGTGCATGTTTATGGGCGCGCGCGCGTGTGTGCGTCTGTGCGTGTGTGTGTGTGTGTGTGCGTATGCCTGTGAAACGGCGCGTGTAAATGCGTGTGTGTGTGGGGGGGGGGGTGGAGGTCGCCTGTGTGTGCGTGCGTGTGTGTGTGTGTGTGTGTGTGTGTGTGTGTTTGTGTATGAGAGAGAGTGAGAGTATGGGGGAGTTGCCTGTGTGTGCGTGCGTGTGTGTGTGTGTGTGTGTGTGTGTATGTATGTCAGCTCAAAGACGGAGCACGAACATTTTCATGCAGCTGTTTGGGGAGGGAAACTAAAACCAAGCTTAGTAGTGACAGTATCTAATTAACAGCTATGCACTGTATTTCACTTTATTCTATTACCATGTAAGATTCCAAAATGAAAAGACCAAGTAATTAACTTTGTACATTTTGTGGAAATATTAGTATAAAGTACACACATTATGATGTAATGTTGACACCTGTGCTCATAGTAAAAAAAACAAGAGCAGTACTGGTAAAAACTAATTGTGATTGTTATTATAGGTATGCATCAACATCATATACAAAATTAATTCTATTTTAAATGATTATATGTATAATCATTTTCTTTTCGTTAAAAATATTTTATTTTTAATTATAGTCCCTCAATTGTATGTATTAAAATTTAATTTAAGAGTCTCTCCAGGTACCTTGCAATGCATTATGTCGTTTTAAATTACTTCAATTGTGTTTTTTTTTGGTCACTTCTAATTCGTGGCCAATCAATTTGAATTAGCTAATTATTGTCCTCTTTCCTGTCCTTCTGTAATTAAAATATAATAACACATTTACTTAGTAAGTCACGCTGGATAAAAAAAAATCATAGTGTCAATGTTAATTTGTGCCTTAAAAAAGGGAAAATTGGAAACACATGTGCATAAATACAAAGTTCATTGCTGGGTCTTTCAGAAAAGGGCAGGTGCAGCTTCAAACATGTCTATGGCTTGAGAGTAAAATTTTCCAGAGAACCTAAATATAAAACAAAACCACCATACACACTCACACACACACTCTTATCAGAATCAAATTCATAACTAACTAAGGGTGACAATCATATAAGGCATGTACGGGTTCTTGTATAAGTACAAAACAGAGGGAAATTTTCACTTTATGGGGGAAAGAAGGAAAATACGCAGTCAGAATGTGTGAAGTAGTGGTTTTCATATTTTTATATTACATTACATGATTATATATCATATTGTGTTTAATACTGGACCAACATTTTCAGTTTCATTTGTATTATTATATATTGAGAGCATATGTGGGTTAAATGGGACTGGCCCTATTTACAATTTTTTAAAAATAACAATTCCATAGAAGTTTCATTAATTAGTTTTTTAGAATTGCACAGAGGGCCAGTTGAAACACTTTCACGGACCATATATCTTCCAAGTTTGGAGGTTTACCACCCTTGATAAAGCATGTTTATAAAGTTAATCTAAAAATCCTGTTCGTGACATGAATTAGCTTTGAGAATAAATATTTTTTGAAACTACATAAGATGCAATTTTATGTTTCTTATAATGTCACTAACTAGACAGGAGCCAGTTAAAAAAAAGTTTAGTCTGTTGGTATTAAAGGAGGATCAACACAATTGGCATTCTCAAGTCGGTGTAATGTGGAATGTGGAAATTTGCCATTTAGACAGCTGGTGTATTAACACATAGACATACAGTAATACATTAAAACAAACAAACAAACAAAAAAACAGCCACGGATGACAGGTTTAGGATTCAACTCTAAAGGTTCCCAAATGTTTAACACCAAGTACCACCTCAAAAACTACTTAGGTCTCTAAGAACTGTAATCATGACTGACATTAAAATACAATCGCATAGTAAGACCAAGTGTTCCTCAAAAATGGAAGAAATTTGCCGCCCAAGAAGAATATTTAATATTAGGGTAAAAATCATTATACCTGCACTTCAATACAGGAAAATCCTCCCTGGCCCATCCCCAAAAAAGCAAAACTTAAAGGGACGTCAAGTGCTAAGTTTTCTTTCCACTACCCACCCACCTCCAAGCACAGCATTCTGATTAATATTACGGTTGTGGAACATTAATGAAGCAGCAAAATCCACAAATTTGTATCCATTCCAGGTGGCGACCATTTTGTCACTTGCTGTCGACTGAAAATTACATCATAGTGCCTGAGGGGTCAGGTAACAACCAATCACGGCTCACCTGTTTTCTGGGTTTGGTCATGTGTCGTTTGCATGTTGACTTCCTCTTTAAATCAAGACTCAATTAAAATTGATTGACATAAAAATGACATCTAAATACAATTTACAAACAAACAGTTCTTAATGATTAAATGCAAATCTATTTCACGGAAATGTTCAAAACTAAACGGTACTCATGTAGTCATTTTTTGGTTGCCTACATCAAGAAGAAACTTGCCTACAGCTAGTGGTACTACTAACAGACTTTGAGAATCTCTCTTCTCGTAAAAATATTGACTTCAGTTTGCCGATTGTTGCTCAAGATGGCAGATTGATTACATATTGGAGCGAAAAGAGACCAAAACATTAATTTTATCGGCGGTGCTTTAAAAAAAAAATCAAGGAGGTAAAAAATATATTGTTTGTAACAATCTACAGTATGTTAAAGTGCAGGAGCAGAATGAGAATATACTTTATGATACGCTTTTGGCCACATGTTAAAAAGAATGTTTGCTTTTTTAAAATCAATTTTAAGGTTTGTGGACAAAAAGCGTGTTTCATTTGGAAAATGTCATATTTTAGCTCATAATTTGGCGGTGCGGCAGGTCAGCTATTCATCATATCCTCATGCTGTCTAGTGGGGATGAATGACGCCATGACTCAGGCACGCCACCTGATTGCATCCTTTGATGCCTCTCTGAAGGGTTGGGGGGAAACCTGCTCTACCTCGGACGTGTCGGATATGTGCCACCCAGGCTGCGGACAAGACACAAATCAGGGTGTTTAGGAGGAGTACACAATGATATCACAGACAGGAAATGGCTGGGAAAAGGCTTGGCACCTCCTGGAATTGGCTACATCCCCATTGGCTCAGTGGAAAAGCTGGAATAATAAACAGGCAATCAGAAGGCGGCGCGAGCGTACACAAAGGCCGTGCAAAACTTTGCAGATGATAAAATCAGATTTTGGGGGCTCAAAGGCGATGATTATTTGTGGTCTTCGTTTGCCCATAAATAGAGGGCCTTGCTCGGAACTATAAACATGAGATCAAACCATTTCAAAGGGTCCTGTTTATGTTTAATCAAGTTGTTATTGATATAAAATATATGTTTATATATCTATATACACATATAGTATCAAATTCAAACTAACGGAATTTATTTGTAGAGAGTGGAATTGCAACGGTGAAATAATCCGTTGTTGCAGACAAGTTGACTGACGCTGATTTCAGGACACATTTTCCCATATGAAATGACCTATTCTGGGGTAATTCCCCTGCAATCATAACACTTATACATTATCAACTGAGAATGATTATCATTATATTTTTAAACACAACATTGATTTGTTTGTTTTTTTTGCTGTTATACAAGTACCACCCCATTAAAAAAAACAGGCACTCAGAGTTAATGCCTCAAATGCTGAGATCCCACATGTTATAATAATAATGATATGATAATAATATACATGCAGGTGATGCGGCCTCCACGTAACAGAATGCTATTTGTCAGGGAGACCTTCAGAGTGTTTACGCATATACTGGTTTAAAAAAAATCACATTTATATATGATTATATAAATAATTATATTGAAAGATTCTAGTAACCTGTTGACTTAATTAGCTGATTGCGACTCAAGTTTGAACATCAAATCAAGGTCTTGGAGAAAGAAAACATTAACACTGACTGAGGTGTATGTTTTCTAAATAATGGAATGAAATATATTTTTACAGGTGTCTGGATTAAACGAAAATATACACTTGGATGTGTCTTGGCTGCATGTTAAGACTTGTGGTTGCTTTTTTGCCAATCAGTCTGACATGTAATGCTCTGATGTGTGATAATCCCACCCTACCCACCACCCTTCGTCATTTTGACATTGGTACTATAAAATAGCAAATAAGAGCAAACAAACAAGCAAAATGCATTGATCCTTTGACGCTCACCGAACTGACCTGACACAATTAGTGTTGCAAAAAGAAATATGAGACCAAAAATAAAGCAAAACATTCTCAGAGTGAAACCGGCTCAAAATTTTAATACAACACAAAACACACACACAGAGACACACACACACACACACACACACACAAACACACACAAACACACACAAACACACACACACACACAATGCTTTAAGAGTACGGTAATATAAAGTAGAAGTTTTTGAGGTAACTCACCATCCAATCTAAACTCTTAAGCTTCAGTTGTTCTCACATGTCACACCTGTGAGTCTTAAATTTAATCATCGATATTTAACAATATTCATTGTTGTAGTTTGCAATGGTGTACTACCGTTCAACATTCCGCAAATTGTTTTGCTCAAGATTTTCATTTGTCATCTGCATCAAAATCGGCAGCAAAAGGCTCTTTCAGCAGGCGGTGAAATCTGCCCACGACAACAAATAAGTATGTGGTTCTGACTGATTGCAGAGACCTTGATTTAACTTGCACTGATAAGAGTTTTGGGTCTGGCTCTGGACTGTGTACCGAATAAAGTGTGCGGTGAGCACAGAAGAGGGGCATGATCCATCATGGAAAAGCCATGCACATCCCCTTGAGAGTGAATGCGGGCAGAAGACAATTTGTCCTTTTATTGCAGCTGAGAGGGAAAGCCGCATTGCCAGGGGGGATTACAGATACAGCCAGTTCCTGATCCTGTCCCTGAAGGCGCTTAACTCCCTGGGTTTTAATCCCGTTGCCTTCATTAACCTGGTGGCCCACCAATAGTGGGGCTCACACTGATAATTAATGTGTCATTACCTCCACTTACAAAGATCCCCCTGTTGCCCCTACACTGTTTCAAACACTCTTATCCCAGTAAGTGGATTCCAGGAAGGCAGGATCCTTTTGTGGAAGCGAGACAAGTCAAATTGACCATCAATACCCTGTTCTAGCGCAGACCTTTGGTGCTTAGGTCAATAAATTAGAGAGGAAAATTCACTACATGTGAATTTCCTTGAGTTTTGAAAGAAAGAAAAAAAAAGTTTTTTTTTAATCGTCAGTGGAACTTCCGAGGTTGAATGCAATCAGTTACGGGACGCTGGTCGACCTCCTGTTTGGATTGAGGAACTATATTTTCCCCCATAGGAAATAATGGAGATGGAATCATTCATTCTGTTGCAGTAGTTTTTGCTCAAGTGGAACTTCTATTAACTGCACAGTCAAAGTATTGTTCATGTAAAATAACTTAAGTGCGACACATTAAAATTGATATAAACCCCATCTAAAATTATACACACTTTGCAGAAATGTTTCGCTTAGGGCAGTGGAGCAAGGGAAGGTGGCTGAAAATTTCATTGCACTTTTTAATAGGAGTGTAAATCAGGTTAGCCTCCATGTACCATTTTTCACACCTAAAATCATTCAATTTTCTCAAAAGCCGACAGTGCACTATATAATCCGATGAGTCTTGTATCGGGATCAATATTCTGATTTCCTGGATGTATGCACCTTATAATGCGGTGCGCTTATGTATGATAACCGTTTTTAAATGGGCCATTTGTTGAAGGTGGGCCTTATCGTGTAGAAAATACAGTAATAGTAAAAAATAAAACAAGAAATTCCAGTACACCCTGATGGCATCAGATAGGTGCATCGGACTAGATTCAGGTGTGTGTGTGTGTGTGTTATTCTCTATTGGTAGTGTAGCACACCACATTATAAGGCTGTTTTTGTGGATCAAACGTGTGCAACAAAATATGTTCAGAAAAAAATGGATGTCTTTATTTATTTATATTACATTTAGGAATACATCCTGTGTCTGAAATATAAATAGATTCCTATATTTTATGACTGTACTTTTTAAAATGTTGGTGTGTGCATGTTCATCTTTGTATGTATTTTGTCCTTTCGGAGGCATTCAAATTCAAAGTTGCATTGCACAAACTGCAGATATATTGTCAATTGGATGGGCTGATCCTCATTTTGAGGCCCATTCTTCACGGGAACAGATAAATATGAAAAGTCTAAACTCAGCACTCTGTGCTCACATATTGGCGTAATGTGCTCTAATCACTCAAACTGGGCAAAAATCTGCAACAGCAGTCCTCCGATAGTTTGATTGCAACTTTATACTTTGAGAAGACAAAGTAAACCTGATGTATGTAAAGTGTAAACATGCAATGAATTATGTATGTTGTTGTGTTTATCAAAATCAATGAGATTTATATGGTGTCAAATTCGACATATGCCAGGGCAAGCCCACACAGATTCAGAACGGAATACAGCATTCCACTATGAAAACCAACTTCATCAATCATGTTTTCATTGTTTAACGTGGCGAAATGTAATCACAAGGCTCGTGTTTGTTGTGTGGTGTTACTTGGTTGTAATGCATCACTGAAACTGTGACTTACAGAAAACTGTCCTTTCTGACATTCCAGCTGGGGCGTTATGGCGACACACCATCCCACGGAAAAGGAACCACTTGGATCTCAAGAACCAGGGCCCATATGCATGAGAATTGAGTTGGATTTCCGACAAAGAAGTAACACTAGTAATAATAATAAAAAGAATCAGGTCACAATAATAGGCGCTGAGACAAAGGCAACAAGCTATGCTACCGAGTTGGTCGACATTTTGGGAAAATTGTTTTTTTGCAGTACAGTGATGTCTGCTGTCTTCTCTGGGACTAATTTACATGTACTGTGTATGTTTGTGGTATGACATATCAAGATGCATTCAAATCATTTGGAGGCTCGAGCTGAAAAAATTTGAAAACCGCACAAAAAAATCCATCAAACTGCTGTGTAAATTCAATATTCTGTAAATTCCCGATAAATACAAGAAAATGTTCTTCTTCGAGTCTGACTGCACTTTTTGCCCAACGTACCGCGACAGCCAACTGATAATGGCGGTAGGATGAGATAAAGCCTTGCTTATCTCCTTGTCATCTGGAGACTCCTCTCAGCCTCAACATTGAAGACGACCTTAGCGCTAAATCAAGTTCAAAGAGTACGACTGGTGTTTGGCAGATAGTTTTACATGAGGGCAGTGGGAGAGAAGCCTGTTTGGTCAACCTCTGCCTCCTCCCTCTTTGATTCGAAGCATTGTCTGACCCCTGAATAAGCAACAGCAACCAACTCAGACACACTTGCCACTAAATGACTTTAAAATCTTCATTCATTGAGGGCAGCAACACCAAAGTAAAAGGAAGTTATTTGCAGTGTAACTTCATCACAACAACCCTTAAAAGTAGCACCGTTTTGAATAGTCATACAAGTTAGAAACGTCATGTCACATCGAAAACATGCATGCATTTGCAGCAACTGCTTGTCCTTCAGATCTTTTTTTCCTTCTTTATCTTACGTATTAATCGATTTCAAATTGACATATGTATGCACAGGGACTCCAAAAAGGGCGGGACGCATTCATTACAGTGTATGGCACATCTATAATGCGCCTACTTGCGTGAAAAAGCATACTGTGAGCTTTGAAAATTTGGTGCAGAATGCAAAGAGAAAGGTGCAGGGGCACCTGTTAGTGCGGTGTAGGGTTCACCTTCATTCACAATTTACGGTAAAGCTCATATCATGGAACTGATACTGCAACCTGTAAACTATAATTAGAACAAAATGCCTTGGATATATTGTGTAATAATGGTGAGGCCACGATGCCCACCAGCAGTCACCATGAGATGATGAATGTGGTGTTATTATTTTCATTGTTCCTTTGATTCAATTCACAGGCACGAGTGCCTCGAGAAAACTGATGGTGAGATTAATTGAAAATGAACGCTCAATGCGTCATTCTGGTTAAGTTTGCCCACAAAAACACTTGGCTAGTGTTAAAGTTGTTAAAACCCAGTTTTGAAAAATGGAACATAACGTAAGTCAACTGCACTCAAACACCCTCGTTTATTGACCTCATCTACCACCCAAATTGACCATCGAACAGGGAAGATTTAGCTTCAAACACTGACCCTACTACCAGTGAGGTTGTAAAAGCGCAGAAGTTAAACTAATCATTTCTGAGCTTCAGTGCTGTCTGCCTCCTAATTTGTCACATGGCACCACACTTGCTTTCTTCGGCCCTTGCTCACCATTCATGGGTCACCTTGAAAATAGCCTGCTGATAATGCTAGCTGTTGCCTCTACTCTTCTGGTTTGAACATTCATTTAGGCAACCTTCAAACCACAGCGGAGGTGGGGGGAGGTCACATATGTGGAAGTCATAAGCACGTCGCAAGTCTTAACCTTCAAGTTTCAAGGAAATTACTGTGACAAAAACCAAGCAGACGTTACTTGGGTTAAGCAATTCAAAGGTCGTCCAATCTTGCTCAAGCATACTGTATGTTCATACATTGGCCACTTTGTAGTCAGCATCTGCTAGCTGTACTAACACATTCAAATTCATAACATTTTTAATGGTCCCAGACAGTCTCCATGTTGCCAATTCCCTCATTGTCTTCCCAAATGAACAGACAGATTATTTTACCAGCAATTGGTGAGCTAAATTGTCCTGACTTGATCATCCTTGGTTCTCCCTCCATCATACTTGCTTCATCATTCATAGAAATGGAAGCTTGTCACACACTACACAAAATAGAACTATTCTCACAAACCAAGAAATGGGACAATTTCTTGTTCACAATGTCAAATCCAAGCAGGCAAGACTTGTCATGTCGTTAGTCCGTTTGTGTAGTCAGAGTCAAGTATCATGACTGGCAAGTCAACACATATCAAACT
The DNA here is from genome assembly GCF_025434085.1 of Hippocampus zosterae. Lineage (NCBI taxonomy): Eukaryota > Metazoa > Chordata > Actinopteri > Syngnathiformes > Syngnathidae > Hippocampus > Hippocampus zosterae. The sequence continues at coordinate 13,370,876 of NC_067455.1, forward strand.
CGAGTCTCTCAAAAGCAAGTCTCGAATCCTGAAATTTGTGACTTAAATGAGAACTAAACACACTGATTTCTCATGCAACATTCATTCATCATTTTCATCCATCTCAGGGGCTAGCTATTTTTGGCCAATACCGACCTCTGCCATCAACTGATATTGACATCGAACTGCCCTCGGACTGTCACTGAGAACGTTACAACTCATGTGTTGTCTGAGTTTGGTCACATAACCATATTTTCGCTTGTTGCCATGGGGCCTGTTGGCCCAATGATCGAGTGGTTAGCGCGCCGATCTCACAGTGCAGAGGACGTGGGTTCGATCCCGGCTCCGGCCATGTTCTTCCTGTGCCTGCGTGGGTTTTCTCCGGTTACTCCGGTTTCCTCCCACATTCCAAAAACATGCATGGCAAGCTCATTGAACACTCTAAATTGTCCCTAAGTGTGAGTGTGAGCGCGGATGGTTGTTCATCTCTGTGTGCCCAATGATTGGTTGGCTGAACCAGTTCAGGGTGTCCCCCGCCTCCTGCCCGAAAACGGCTGGGATAGGCTCCAGTGCCCTCCGTGACCTTTGTGAGGGTAAAGAGGTTCAGCAAATGGATGGATGGATGGATGGATGGATGCAATGGGGCCTTGTAGTCCCTCTATCATGCATGAATATCTTTGCACAGAGAGAATTGTTGCTACAGCTGCACAATCTAATGAGCACAAAAACAACAAAGGTACCAATAAAATCTGGTCACAAAGATAATTTTCACTTGTGACTGACCCAATCCAAAGTTTTAAGCAAGCTTCAACAATGCAGTACAAAATGTAGTGGTTTGTAGCACGCATTAAGTCCTTTTAAAATGCGTAACGAGATAGGTCTCTCTTCAGAGATTTGATGAGATGATTGATACACAAGAGATCACAGGTAAAGAAACAGGAGGTTTGGTTTCATTTTGTCCAAACATCCAATCAATTTGTCAAGTTGGGAATTTACCAAAAACTCAAGCATGAAATATACATGAATGATTGGTGCAGACTTGTTTTGATTTAAAACAAAGTTAAAATCCCGAATTTAAAAAGCTTGTTGATTATTTAACTAATCAAACCCGTGTTTATTTTTTATGAACGAGTCAAGTAATAGGAGAGGAAGGAGTCTACTTTTTTTCACCACCCCCCACAAAAAAATAAAAAAAAATCAGACCAAATGTCAGCGCAAAAGCAGTTGAGTCTGCATACTGTTCTGCTGTTTTTGAAATAGCCTACATCATCCAAAATCTAAGAAAAGAAGTGCACGTGGTGCATTCATTTTCCAGCGTCTACGTCTCAACTCTATTGGAAGCCCTTCAGGGAAAATAGAAAATGTGTTTATTTTGTGTTACAAGCATATTATCACATTAAGAGAATGATGAATGTATTGTAATTGGATTGCTTTTATGTGGACAAAATTTAAGTATCACTGTGACGTTAGTGGAGTGTTTCCGTGGGGGGTATCTGGAATTAGTCTCATTTTGGCCTGTAACTTAGCATGAAACGGGATCATACATCACCGAGACTGTTTGCTTTAACCTTGACACAAAGAGTAAAACACCAGCAAAAGTTGTTGACTGTTAACTTAAGCAAGCAGATCCAGAAACAAAACTAATTTGTACCAAAGTATTCATCATTCATCTGCAGAGCGGTATTCATACTATATGTTGTTTCAGTGCAGTTCTCTGACCTTTGACACTTGGCCCAGAGAGATGCAAATCCCCAAAGAACATAATGGCTCCCTTCCTGTGTAAAAACTAGGCCGTAAAGGACGATAATTAGGGTTGTCATGGCGACAGGGTCCAGCAAACTGATGGTGCCATGATCGCTCAGAGAACTTCAAACGCTATCAAAGCTCCTGCCGGGCCAGTACAACAGTTCTGGTTTGAATTAGCGGCAGACTTCCACGGCCGCTCTTTAAATTCAAGATCAATATGGAGGACCCCCTTCCAAAAAGAAGACTGACGAGGGAGAAAAGGGCCCGTGCTGGAGTTCTGGTCCAGACAGACCCAGGGTTCTGGATTTCATTAGAGACAATTATCTTATCTGTTTCATCTCACTGCTGCCCCAAAGGTTGGCAGGCGGACCAGCGGGCTTTTTGCAGTTTGAGAGGGCCCACAGCCAGCCGGAGGCCTGTGGACGGGGTCTTTTAAACACTCGTGTCCCTGCTGCTAGTGATCAAATATTTTCGTGCTTTTGTGAATAGATTTCCTTCTTTCAACCCCACAGGACACTAAAAACACAACATGGCTGCTGTGGATATTCTGGGATGTTGAGCATTTGAAGAGAATTCAGGCCATCGTTGTTAGTTTTGCTCACAGTCGAAGCTGCTTGCGCACGTCCGCACTTGTGTCGGGTTTCTGGACGCTGTGTACGCACGCCACTGGTACCTGTCAATACCGTAGTTGAGTCCGGTATTTTTGTATCTGTAAATTTATAATATCGAACATTTATTTTTAAAATTTATTCAGATTGTTTTACCTGTGTAAACTGTTTTTTCTTTTCTTTTCAATGCTTTGAAACTCATAGTCACAGACTTATTCAAATTATTACATAGTGCCTTTTCTCACTCTTCTAATGTCAAAAAATGGCAGACTATAGAATAACCTCACTTTGCAAAAAAAAAGAAGAGTCAAGAGCGTCAAAAAGTTTTCCAAATAATATCCAAACCATGCTTGCTTTAAGCTGTTAAGTTGTCACACACAATCGACGCTTCATGTAAAACTGATAAAAAAAACAAAAAATATAAACACGCAAATCTTCAACCAAAACATGTAATTCGATTTCAATAAAGTCTGACAGCATCATGGTAACATTTAATATAGTGAAATGCCATAGACCGGCCAGCAGAAATAATCACAGACATTACAAATGCCACCCTGACCAAATAGGGGTCCCAAGCAAAATTGTCTTTGCATGGGTACGTATTCTCTTTTGTTGACTTTTAAAGTGCTTGTCGCAGCATTAAAACGTGATTTACAAAGTTCTTGATGTTGTGAAAGTAGCCTAAAATGCACCATGTGGCTTTTGTAGCAAGTGTGTAGAGTATGTGATTCTGCCATCCCTGAGTGTGTTTTCAGCTAATTAATGATTTTAAATAAAATTAAATATTCAGCAAGACGTACTACACATATTGTATATTTAAATACAAGACGTTTAAAAAAAAAAACATTGCTAACCCTCATGCTAAAGTCAGTGCAAAATCCCATTGATAGGCTAACAGGGAAATTAGCATCGACTTTATGACAGACATTCCTTACAAAAATCATGTACAAATGCTGTAGAAACAAATCCACACACGTAACAATGTATTCCAAGGCACAAATTCTTCATAGTCTTTGAAAAGTGAGTTATTTTAGTCACGCTCAATTGCAACTTCTTATCTTATTGTGTGAACTTCATCCAAGAATGGCGCCACACTGCACCTAAGAGACCAACGCACATGTATTTGTTTTGATTTATTTATTTTTGTAAATGCTATTATTTTAGAGGGCGGCCCGGTAGTCCAGTGGTTAGCACGTCGGCTTCACAGTGCAGAGGTTCCGGGTTCGATTCCAGTTCCGGCCTCCCTGTGTGGAGTTTGCATGTTCTCCCCGGGCCTGCGTGGGTTTTCTCCGGTTGCTCCGGTTTTCTCCCACATTCCTGGCAGGCTGATTGAACACTCTAAATTGTCCCTAGGTGTGAGTGTGAGTGCGAATGGTTGTTCGTCTCTGTGTGCCCTGCGATTGGCTGGCAACCGATTCAGGGTGTCCCCCGCATACTGCCCGGAGACAGCTGGGATAGGCTCCAGCACCCCCCGTGACCCAAGTGAGGATCAAGCGGTTAGGAAGATGAATGAATGAATGAATATTATTTTAGATATTCTTCTTTTACTTGAGATTTTTGACATATTTATTTTCGCTTTGTCCTTTTATTTATCCGTTTATTCAATGTTGGATTCTTAAGATAAGGAATTTTATTTCCTCAAAGTATAAGGATGACATTGCAGACATTGCAATAACTACGAGACCTGAGGTCCCAGGTTAGCATAAGATATCCCAAGACTTGTGAAAATCAAGAAAAAACAATAACATAAGGCAAATGAATATAGTAACGAGATAGGGGAGATGTGTATTCACAATTTGAATGTGTGCAAAGATGCAAGGCCTCAAAGGTGGAAATGTAATAGAATGAAAATGCAAGACGCTTGATTTTAACGTTATTTTTACAAGGTAATTTTGTACTTGACAAAAAGCTTGGAGAGTTCACGGATAAATTATTCAATGTGAAGGGATGAATAGGCATGAGGCTACAATGACAATTTTGAGTATTAGCAGTTGAATAAATATTAAGTTTAGAAGTCAATAAATAATTGTTTAATTAATCATGAATTCAATCTCATTCAAAATAATTTGTACTATATTTTTTTCCATAATCATATAACCCTAATACAGTATATACACTGTGCTCTTTGGGAAAAGCAACCATTGCTGTTGGAGACCATAGTACTTGTTTGGGACCTTCTCTGCCTCTTCTTCTTTCACAAAAAAACCCATAAATGCAATAACTTAAAGCTCTGCAATACAGTATAGTGTTGACGTGAACAATGAATTTTGATATAGCAGTGGTTCATATTACCTGGCAATGAAATTGTTGTTCCAAGAAAGGTTTAATTGTTTTGTTTCAAATGATATCTGACTGCTTGCTGTTGCTCAGCCGAGGTAGATGAATCACTCTCTCATCTGGAAGTGTTTAAATTGTCGAATAGATTTGCTGTCTTATGGAGACATTAGCACAGAAGATACAATTTTGGTAATCAGGTAAGCTACACTGCCACAGTTACAGCTTAGACTAGAGTGGCTTGCTCAGGGGACGATGCCCTGCCTGGTCAGATTGGAGTCGGGGGTGGGGAGTGGAGGTAAATAAGCAGAGAGGGGCATGAGGCCCAGGACCCGGAGCCTGAAATTGAGAAGCCTCCTCATCAAGGGTTAGGGATCACTGGCCTAGACTTCCCTTCATCAACACCAAGCTGGGAAATGCAGAGGACAGCGGAGGTCAGCACATCGCCTGCTGTGCGCCTGTTACCATGGCAACCAACCCAGAGGCCAAAGAAAATAGATGACAAGTGCAATAATATGAGGTGAAATCACAAAGATCACTTGACTGCACGGTTTGCAGTTTTGACTCTCAAGGCTCCAAACTCCACCCGCGCCGCTCCCAAAAAAAGTGCCTTCAGGAAAAATGAGTCAGTGTGGTGGCGGATTTCGTCCACACTTCCAGAAAGCAGGAAGCCTTGAGGGACATGCTTGGGAGAGTCTCCACGAGCAGCATTTGAGAGATTCCAGTCCACTTCCACAGTGAGATATTTATTTTCCGGTTCTTTGTACTGGGTACCCTGCAGATGGAATCTCAGATCCTCTTGAAGGGGAAATTTTCTGACTTATTAACTGTCAACAGTTCATAACCTCAGAGGAGCTATTTAACGTTCTCCTGTGGTCGCACCAGGGAAGTTCGTGTTTGATTTGGACTGGTAAGTTATTTGAGTGTTTTCGCGCTCCACCCTGCCCACAAGTGCAACATACAAAACAAAAGCTGTAATCAGCTTTGACATTAGAACCTTATGAAAAGATAAGGATAATGTGCTCATTTGAGTTTGAAATCACACATGATTATCACATTGAACACAGCGTTCAACAGTATGACAATACAACAATGCAACTTAATATTGGAAGAACCTGCTTTCAGGTTAATAAGCAACACTCGTCTCATCCCAGACTGTCTTTGGTTGTTCTGCTCTTCTCTTAGCCTAGATGTTTTATTAGGGTTGGTGGAATGGTGTTGGCGGTGCCACTAAACCATTTATCACCAGCCAAAAACAACCATGATGAATAATTGAGTCCAGATGTAGGTGGTTCATGCAAGATAGCAAGGTTCATTTCCTGTCTGTGCTTTGTAAGACAACCTATTACACCTCCCAGGCAGCTGCCGGCAACATGGGCCCAGCCTGGACATCAACACTCCTCAGGTGTCAGCGTCGGAAGCACTCAACACACACAACTTCAATCTCTATTCTGCAGCTATTCACCCAACAATTATTAACCTATACTGTACAGCATTTTATGCAACATTGCAAACATACAAATCACTTCATTGTGAATACGGAGTTTACCGTGGCCTTTCACCACAATGCCTGCCACCAACAGTCGGATGAGTGACTTCAATGACGGTGGAGATACTAAAGTCCAGACAGCTAACATTAGTGGCTAACACATGTTATCAAAGCTAAACTGTTATCCTTTGACAGTTTACAAAATTGCTTACATTCTCTTTATACAGTATTAGTGTGGCATGTAAACAAGGTAATAGATAGAAGCGCCTCACCCATCTTTGAAGTTTGAGAGTGTTTTATAATTTTAACTTAATATATAATTATTCATACACTGCTAAACTGTAGTAGCTTTTACACTTGCAGGAGAGTAAAAATTCTTCGGTACTGACTTACTAAAGGTTTGCGCATGTTACCACAGGCGCAAAATTGACTGAAACAGATGTGGAAGCTGATGATCGCAGGATTGCATCTGACTAACTGACTACATTCCCGCTTAGTTCTTTTTGGAAATTGTGAGAGTATGTGAATAGATGAAGGCAGCGCATGTTGAGACGTCTGAAAAGTGCAGATGAATACCAGCTCGCCATGAGCAAAAGTTATCTCCACATATCTTCCATTCAGCATTGTGATTTTAGAGCTGAAGCTAAGGGGTGACTTTGCGGCAGTCACAAGAAGGAGTCATGTCCTATCTTCCATGGCATTATTTTTAACTCTGCATTTGTTTGTGTCTGGGTGATGCCCAAAGTTTTGAACGCAAGGTTGTGCAAATTTGGCGCACATCTAATGGGCCTGCACATAAGATTAAGATTAAGATATCCTTTATTTGTCCCACAAGTGCTTACTTGAAGGTTTGTATTGCCACCCTCAGTTTCAGTTTACTGCACTTAACACAAAGAGAATTAAATGCTGTATATTTAACAAAACCACATTAATTTTAGTTTCCAAACTATCACTGGTGTAACGAAAATGCAAAGCGCCATTGATGGGCTAACAGAACTAGCAACAATGTTGTGGTATTCATAAAAGCGGTCATTAGGGGGGAAAAAAAAGCACAAAATGTTGAATTCTTTCCATTTTTCTCTTATATGTAATTCTGCACATTTTGTTGTTGTTTTAGCTAGCAAAATATTGAACAGTGCTATTTTTCTTATTAAAAGCACATTACAAATATTTTTGTTGGTGTTTTTTGGGGCACTGCAACGGCATATCCATTCATTTCAATGGGTAAAGAGGAGTTCATTGACAAGACACCCAAGAACCTGGAATGGATTTTCCTGGATCGTTACACTCCTTTTATCAGCTTCATTTTTTTGCTTATATGCTCATATTAAAATGAATCAGTTACATATGGAAACACAATTTGCTGTAGTTTACTTGCAAACAGCATTCTTACATAAAGCAATGTGGTCCCCAGTCAAGGTGAGGGTTAATGTAATTACTACATAACTGTGATCAAATGTAACCTAAAGAGTTTCTAACATCACGCACACATACACTTGCACCCAGTAGCAGTTGCGTTGTTTATTTTACATGCTAAAAGATGTGGAAGGCCATAACTCTGAGGCTGCCTTAAAAGCATTCTCTTCCGGGGCCCTTGGGCTCCATGTGGAAGTCATTAAGCCCTCCATGCAGGTGACTGACACTGAGTGACCACTCCTCACGAGCCATACGTGCGATAATGAAGCACAGTTTCCTGGTTAATTTTACATTATTTGACAAAAAAGTGGAAGTTTTGTTTTGTTTTTTAAACTGCTCCATTGACACAGTTATCTAATGAACTGTACCTATTGTACGTCATGGAAGCTTTGGAGCTTTTCACAGTCATTTTGTCCAATGACAAACCTCGTCACGCTTAGATTTAGAATGAGTGACATTGACCTACATATCTGCAGGTGGGACCACTGCAACGGTCTTTCAAACTGAATTTAGTTTTTCGTTCTCTGTGCTGAAAGGGGTATCCATCAAATTCTGCACTAAGGGGAATGGGTTTCCGTGGATAGAATTAATCTGGAAATGGATGTCAGGATTGTTTGGAGGAAAAGGTAAATAGTGAAGTCGAACGGAATGGCCTTCGGACTTTAATGTTGTGTTTACGCTGTAATTAGTCTTTTCAGAATGAGCCTGCTGACAGAGAGCTTGAGACTGTGTGGCATGATAGAATAAACTATAAACAGCCCCTGTCTGAAGGATCCTTCAATGCTCATAAACTAAGACGCCTTCTACAAAGTACCGCCTCTCGTTTTCCAAATGGGTGGTCTGACTTTTTCTCGTCAAGCTCTTCCACCCAAACCTCTTCCTTCTACTTGTTTGTTCTCCTGCTTATACTTCGCATTCAACTCAGCTATACAAGTTTACATTTTCCCTCAATTTTTCGCCCTCCTCCCGTTTGACCCTCAAGCTTTGAACATGGATCTGAGTTTTGATTTCCAGTTCACTGCGGGCCCCCTACACTCTGCCCCACTAATACCATTTCTCCATTGCATGGTGCCTACCGTACCTGACTTGAAAATGGCTCTATTCGCTCTCGGGACTTTTCCATTGGCCAAAGCGAGTGCAGCTGCTGGTGACTTCTTGGTTTTACAGATATATCATCACTGCTTGACACACATTTTGTGAGGAATACAATAAAAGTCCAAATTTGGCAACGACTGCCCAATCATTAATTGAATTAAATTTGCTACTCTTATTGCTTGATCCATTCAATAAGAACAAATGACATCTAACAGTATTATTGTTCTCTTGTTAGATATATGAACATTATGCATGCACGTGGACAAAATGACAAAAAGCATACAAAAATTGTAGTAGTTCTTTAGTTGAAACCATTTCTGAGTTGTGTCTGGATTTCCTCATTCAGATAAGTGTGCATGTACAGGATCTCTTTCCTCGCCATCATGACTCTCTCAACGGGCAATCACATCCGCTTATGTGACGCATGCTTCTCATCGGATATTAATGAAGACACCAATGCATTTAACATCAGTCACCACTGGATTATTTACCGTAATACACTTTGCAGTCAGCAGCAAATTGATTCCTTAATTAAACAGCCAAATGCTAATCCACTAACAAAAACTCTGAAGCTGCAATACTACACACTCAACTTTTTCTCAATTTCTAAGGCTGTTATTTTTCTGCTCTCGGTCTCCTGTGAAATAAAATGTCTCATTTCAAACAGAAACACGATGAGAAAGAAATACAAAGGAACTTTGTTTTCCTCCACTATAGTAATTTGTAAGTGTCTCTCATTGGTTTCCGCAGCTTCCCGCGGCAATAGGAGGTGAGTTGAACCACAAGCTACAGCCTACATGAGTTGTGTCACTACGGTGTCCACCTGAGCAAACACTACAAGGAGGTTTTCTGGGGGCAGACCAGCAGGAAAGGAACCGGTGAGGTATAGGTCCAACCGAGTGACAGTCTATGTATAATAACATTAGTCTTCCTCCTTCAGAACACAACGCTCTTGTTTTTTTTTCTCCCGGTCTTTTTCTTGCATGGTATTGCCTCCAATAGCAACACATTCCTGTTATGCCTCACTGCTGTTCCCTGTTTAGAATTCTCATCACAAACGGCATTACACGCACGGATTGGAGCCGCTCAGAGCACCCGCCAGGGAGAGACTGTGGACCCTATAGTTGTCTAAAGCCTGCAGCAGAAAGATGAAGGCGCTCCAGCAGTCATCCTCATAATCAGACTTGCTATGAGTAAGACTTGAACTGTCGATAATCGGAAGAAACATTTATTTTTTTGAATGAGCGATGACCTCACTTTTTCATTTATTTATTCTGACACAAAACTGCCTCGATATCAAAACTGTCTTTGATATACTGGCAAGGATGCGCCTTTCTGACTTCCAAGCGGACAATTTATGATTATGAAGTGGAGCCGCCTTTCAGGATACCACATCTTTATGAAAAGCAGACCTGCTCTGTTCTCTTTCAAGTCGGTCCAAATTTGGCACCAGAGAACCGGAGCAGCCGTCACTCATCGGCCTTTCTGGATTTTGTTGACTGACACTAGAGCATGTTAAAGAACAGAAGGTACAGCAGAGTGTTACCTGCGCACACAGTATTCTGAACTCTAAAGAGGGAAGAGGACAGCAATAATCACTTAAGTCTGCTTGATTTGTATGGCAGAAACAAGTTATACCAAGTCATGACCTGATTTCAATGACTTTGCTATTAAAACCCTCCCGAAATCTCATATAGCAAAAGACTCTTTTGCAATGACAAAAGAAAATATGTTTTCGAATTTTCTAACCAGTCGCTGTCCTGCTAGCAATTTCTTCAGCTCCACTGACTCACAAGGAGATCTTGTGAAGGCACGCGGCTATTGACAATCTTTCTAAAGAGACTGGTGTTGTTTATCCATCCATTTTCTATACCACTTGTCCTGTTCGAAGACACAGTAAGCCGAAGCTTATCCAGGCTGACTTTGGATGAGAGGTGGCATATACTCGAAACTTGTCGCTAACCAATCGCAGGACATAAAAATAACCATTCACTCTTGCATTCTAACGTATGGTCCATTTCGAGTCTTGTAACCTAACATGCATGATTTTGGAATGTGGGAGGAGGCCGGAGTACCCAGTAAGGAATGAAAATGATCATTTCTTTTGAGAAACAGCACCACTTAAATTTGCATAATATGACTACGATTTCAAGTCGCTGATGGTGTAGTGATTCATTCGCCTGACTTGTGGGCGGGCAGCGTGGTATTGGTTACCATTCAGTGATGTATGGATGTGGGTGGGACTAGTTGTTTGTCATTTTATGTGCCCTGCAACTGACGGGCGACAAGTTCAGGGTGCAGTCTGCCTTTTGGGTGAAATTTCAGGATGAACCTGAAATGCACTATAATGTGGCCTTGGCAGCTAAACTGTATTTGACACTCATTGTATTCAGGCAGTCGAGAGGCAAACAAGCTCATGGTCCAAAATAGGCCTGCAACTAAAACCATAATATGGAAGAAAAAATAAGTCCAATTCATGATGATGCTTCCTTGGCATGCAGTGATGATTGCTATGTTGTTGACTCCAATGGTCGAGATCTATTTTGATTGTGCACACTCAGTCCGGAAAACATGTTGTGTTTTCAAAGAAAACCAAAAGAACATAACTTATTTAAATTAAAAGTGTGGTTTGAAAATCTATCCCACTTGACAACTGGGGGGAAGTCCTGGAGCAATATTGCTTACTGGCCCAAAGGGAAAAAAATATGTGTGTGTGTATATAATTATATAAAATGTACATACATACATAAATATATTGCACACGTAAATAATGAAAATGCAGTCAAACGCTGGAGGCTTACAACAAAGAGCATTGAGAAAAAAAAAATCACACAAATTAAAGCAGGCTGGCTATAATTGTGTGACAAGTTGCCGCTTCCACTCCTGGCACATCAACACCAAGCTAAATGAGGTGACATACAGTTCCAGACGAACTTCAACAACAATTGATCTGCCGTTGATCTCAGTTCACCACAATGTGTCGCGTTTATATATCTACATCTACAGCAGATGATTTATCAGGTCAAGCAATGAAACACTTAGTCAGACCAATGTGGGCAAGTGTGTCGGTCTGGTGGGGTAACACACAGCCGTACTGTGCATTACAGTTGTCATGCGGTGGAAGGCCAACAGCATGCCTTCACTGTGGTGTTGCCCCATTCGCACAGTTACGTAGCATTACGGATCTAGCTGTCACCCTGTTGTTTTCCCCAACCAGGAAATTGTATAGTTTACTCCTAATTACGGGCTATGTGGATTATATAGTAACTCTCAAAAGCAAATGTAAGCATATATTGCCTCCTGCATTGCCATAAATTTAACTTATTAAAGTCCCTATGCTTTCACTGTGACTGCACATAGAAAAGTAAAAAGCGAAGCCTGAACTGTGTGCGTACAGTGACTCGAGTGTAACCGTATCTCAAAAGGATGCACGTTCATTATTGAGCCTTTCAAACAACAGTAATGCCTAATTGGATATTTCCTTCATATTTCAGTGTGGTTAAGTTTAGATAAGCATGACATCCAGCTCCAAGTGCTAAAAGAAAAAAAAACGGTCTCGCCATTTCGAGTTAACTGACCATCACATGTCGAATTGAGTGTCTATCATGACCATCTAAATAATAACATTGGCCAACACATTTTCCCATTTTTTTAATCACGGATGCATGTAAACTGTTCTAGTTTTTTTTGGGGGGGGGTTTGGGGGTTGTGACACTTCATGCACATTCAATTATTGCACATGGTATAATCTGTATTGTGCACGCTTTTATAGGTCAAACTTAAAAACACATTTTTTTATTTTCATGTAAGTAGTTTTGGTTACATTCCCGCATATTGGAATTTCTTCCCCTTAGAGTTTGACAAGCAATTTACATTGTTCTCGTTCCTTGCCTTTTGCAACTATTTTTGGTTTGTTTTCACTTGTTCCTGGTTCTTTGTTACCAGTGTCCTTTGTTGTACTTTGTCTGACTTGCATTCTTTTGATATATATTTTTGTCAAATCTTTTGTCTATGCCTACGTTCATGGAATCCAATTGTCTCCGCAGCATTCCGGGGATCTGACACTTTTGAGGGAAGGTGTAACTCCGAAGTGGCCCATGACAAAAATGAGTTGGCCACCCTGATATGGAGAATTAGACAAATGATTGTTTCCTATGGATTCTACCGAGCAACAATGTCCTGAACAAAAAACGAAACAATTCAGCTTTTTTAAATTTGATGTACCTGCTAGCTAGTTTTAACTTTTATTTCAGTCCTGAGGTTTGCTCATGAATCACAAACTATTATCGACTTTTTTGTGGTTTGTTGCATTGGAAGCAATGAAAAGAGAACTCGGCATAGTAGGTTACTGTGGTTGTACTGCCTGAGGAAAATATCAAGATAATTCAAAATGTATTTTGGAAAAAAAAAGAATAGCTAGCTCAGGTTTTGGTTATTTTTTTTGCATATCATTTGCCGCACAATGTACATCACACAGAACATATGGCCCACGGTCACAACCCGCAAGTGGCGAAATGAGTACTGTAGTTCAGAGCTGGACCTCCTAATGGTTTGCTGGCGTGCAGTGGCAGAAGAAATCTTGTTTCTTGCAAGCCCTAAGGATGTCATCTCAGCCAGCAGTGCAGTCAGGCAACACTTACAAGCACAGCTTGTCCAACCATTTGGAGAGCGGCAGACTAGTTTTATGGTCTTTGTACTGGATGGTGTGAGCGAGGTAAAGACATATAAAAGTGCCTGGTCACTGCAATCAAAGCAAAGAGACAGCAAGCCTGCAACGCCAGAGCTGCAGTGATGGTGATTCTCACAAACACGAGAGGCCAAGTTTCTCCAGCGTGTATCCTCAATGGTGTGGTTACATCGCAAGATTCCTCAGCATCGGTCGGGTCAATCAGTGGCTGAGTTAAAGCAGTTCCTAAAGCTGGACAGTCTTTGAACACAGCAGGAAGAACCCGGGTCTCTTATCTCATTAAACTTGAAAAGGTATATTAATCCTTGAAAGGCTAAGATAACAGCAAGGTTGACACCAGTCAAGGAGACTGACGGTATTGTAAACATTATCTCCTAGGGGTCATTGGTGTTTTATCAAAGAAGACAGGAGGAAAAGTTATGGATTCTTTCTCTGCTCTTAAAAGGATGGGGTTTTTTTTCTAAATCCACCAAGGCAGCTTTTCTTTCCTACTGTGGTATTTACACCAAGATTTTTTTTTTAAGATCCTGGTGACAATTCACATACAGGTGGCATCATGAAAAACACTGCATTTAAAAACAAAAAAGATGTATCACTCATAAAATCCTTTTTTTGGTTGTTGTTTTTATCAAATGTCCAATTAAAATGAGAGTCGTTTTAGTTCCGAACCAAGTTTCATTCAGATTCGACATCTACAATCCTGTATTTAAATTTAACATGGCAATTTCTCCTTGACGTTTTCCGACTAACGGTTGATAGGGGGTTCAGTTCCCATTCACTGAAATCCTTTCAGTGGAAGTCATCATCCGAGATAGAGATGACATGATATGCCACAGGCCACGCAGTGCTCATACTACATGGGGGACTCTCACTTTTTTTGGACTGCAAATGAACACGGGAGAAGAACACTGAAATGTTTCGGGGGGCGGGGGGGGGGGGGGGGGTTCCCCAGAAGCTTGCTTTTGTTCTGTAAAGTTCTTATTTGATTATTCAAAAGTTATGTGTTAATCTGTTAAATAATAAATACAGACGAGCCCAATAAGCTAAAAATAAGATTTATTCACATTCATTTGTGTGGTGTTAGAGTATTAGTGGTCACCTCCCATTCAGAAATGAGAACAGGATAATCCATCTATTTTCCGATCCGCTTTATCCTCACAAGGGTCGCAGCGGGTGCTGGAGTCTAACCCAGCTGTCTTCGGGCAGTAGGCGAAGGACACCCTGAACCGGTTGGCAGCCAATCGCAGGGCACACATAGACGAACAACCATCTGCACTCATACTCACACCTAGGGACAAATTATTTTAGAGTGTTCAATCAGCCTGCCATGCATAATTTTGGAACAGGATAATATTGTATTCTATTTCCATTCCAGTTCTGGGTTATGCAGAGCTGGAGCATATTCAAACTGATTTTGATCAAAAGGCGGACTACAGCCATTCTGCCATCTGTAACTTCCATAGTATCCCTTCACCAATTTATTGATAAATGCCAATAATTCTGCTGATTTTGTAAAGCTGATTGTTTGTTGATGCAACTTGTGAAAAATAGAGGAACGTACTTGATAGGAACTAGCAGAGGCACTCTTGATGAAGTTACAGTGAGTTGGTGACCTGAAGACAAACGTGACTGTAGTGAATTTGAGATACAATGCAGGCTTCAACGATGGCACATGAGCAGCAGTCGGACTTCTCTGTTTTACAATTGCTGTAGCAGAAGCTGAAAACATTCTTCTATCGTCAAAGATCAAGTTGTCATTTGCGCTCTGCTTCTTGTTCTGCATTCTGTGTCCTCTGCATACTTGTTTTTTTTTATTCACATTCCTTTTATGAAAGTAAAACGCTTCAAAGCGTTTGCTGAAGTCCATTTCCCCATTCTGCTGTATGCAACTTCCAACAATTTTATCCTGTGAGGTTTATGACTTAATGGCAAATGGCAGCCAATAAAGAACAAAACTCTCGCCTTTTGACAGGCCAATGCATTGCGGGCCACAAACATTCAGTCAGCTTTCGGCAGCACACCCATCTGACATCAGCCCACCTCCCTCCTTCCCTTCTTTCTCTCTTTTTTTTCACGCCAGGACACAAAACACTCTCCTCCGCTGGCTGCCAGTGCTGCACTGTCCCACATCTCAAGCGCAGTTTAACAGCACATGGAAAGAAAAACACCACGTTGGACCACTCGATGCCAGATTCTTGCAAATCTCAAGGCGCACGCTAGAAAGCTGGAAAATTTCCTCTGCTGCTCTAAGCTGTCTGTCATCGTCAACATTGGTGGGCAGGAGTTGGCAGAGTAGAGTTTCACTGAATAAATGTCTTTACTCATTTATCTCGGAATTATGAGGGCACACTCTTATGTGATGTTAAACTCTCAGCATACATTGAGATTTGTGGATAGCTGAGTGTTACCACGGAAGACCGGGATATGTGGTGACTGCTGTTTTACCTTCTGTAGATGCTGCAGTCATAACATAACATCAATCTCCTACATTCTGCGTATGATTGACAGCCATCATACCGTGAATGAACGAAGTACTCCATAAGGCGTGGGCAAACTTTGGCTTCTCAATGACTACATTTCATTTTTAAAATTGATGGATGGGCGAGTTCAGTCAGAAATTAGGTCAGTAAATTATCGCTGGTAGCGGGACGAAATGTCCAATGGCACAGTTTGGTAAATTTCAATTTTTTTCATAAACTGAAACAATTGCTCTGTTCTTTTGTGTGTGTGTTATGGTTTTACAAATTGTTGACCAATGACTTTCCCGCTTATCCTCACAAGGGCCGTGGACCTGGTGTAGCCTATCCCAGCTTCTTCGGGCAGAATCCTGCACCTTTGCACTGCGAGGCAGAGGTGCTAACCAGTCGTCCACCGCACCGCCCTTTACAGAGCATTTAACACCTCATAACAAAAATACAACATAATAAAATGAGTGTATAAAATAAATAAAATGGTTTCTTTTGATGATGCAATAATTCATTTTCATGTTATAACTGTTATTTACAATTAATTTAATTATAATATATTAATTGATGAGAAGAGGAGACGAAGAGGGCAAGTAATGTCTGTTTTACTCTTCACACAAAACTAGGCTCTTCACGCAGCAACAAGCGACCACCCTTCGATCCTTTGATCACTATCATCCCTTTGATCCAACAAGTGTCATCCTCCCACCACTCCCTTAAAGATACAGGTCCCTGGTGAATGTCTGTCCACACAGCCCCCACACGTACTTCTGCCCAAAAAAAAGTCCATAACTGAACAGGTAATCATGAACAATGTCAAGAAAAACCTTCAACGGTGCTGGGTTTTGGCCAGAGAGCTCAGAGGGCGGATGCCCCCACCGCGGTGGCATCGTGCTTTATAAAATATGTATGTATTTTATAAAGCTCTTAGGCCATTCCTCCACCACATGGACTGGCCCCTCGTAGCTGTCATAGCGGGCGAATAACTACTTGGCTGATGGGCGGTCTACTGGACTGGGAAAGGCCATGGTGAGAGTTTGGAATGAGAACAAAATTGTCAGCAACCCCCTAGGACACAGCATGATGAGTGGCAGAAGACCAGGGGCCTTCTGTATCTGGGAGGATTTCCCTTGGAATATGTAATGGATGGCTGCCGACCAGCTCAGTAAGTGAGGTCCGGAGGTCCTCCTTGGCAGCAGATCCGAGACGCGGTATGACCCATTGGAGAGGGTCAACGCAGTTGCTTTCCACGAGGTTGTCCCACAGAGCATCTTTCATGGGATTATGAAATCGCTCACAGAGCTCATTCCCTTGCAGGTGGTATACCACAGTGTGGTGAATCTGCACCCTCAGACCCTCAGTGACTGCTGTCCGGAGTTCTGACGTGATCTGTGGGCACCAGTCATACGTGAGGTCAGGATGTGATGAATTCCCAGGCCACCCCAACTGAGGTAGCAAATGGCAGGGGAACCGCTTCTGGTTATTTGGGGTCCTGTCCGAGGAGGGAGGTAGGGTTTCCACCTGGTCCACGTTGACGTGGTCAAAATGTCCCTCTGGCACTAGAAACATTGTCAATCGGTCTCTGGTATGTCGTTGTACCTTGGCGCGTTGGCATGCCATGCAAGAGCCAGCCGGTCTCCTCACATCCGGCTTAGTGGAAGCCTTCACACCTGGGTGTGTACGGATAAAAATTGCGGCACCGCTAGCCAACAGGCACCATGGAGCGCGGTTTGCCAGTGTAGACAGCACAGTGTGGCATTGGCATCATCAAATGTGATGTCCTCCAGACACAATCTGGTGGCGGCTGTACGGTAGGCTTGAATGTCAGAGTTGGCAGCAGCAACCATGGCAGTTTAATCAAGGCCCAGGTAAATGACCCTCACAACTCTGCGGGGAAGGCAGTCAGAAGCGTAATTGGTCTTACCAGCCAGATCTGGCTGCCGACCAGACCACAGCTCCGAGGTCTTGGCCATGGCAAATGTCACCACGCAGGCAGTGTACTGTCGGCCCTCTAAGAGGAATCGGAAGAACAGGTGGTGAGGAAAAAGCAAAGGAGTTCTCTGTCAAAGGAGCTGTACTTCCTCTTGTTGTCATGGAGCTGCCTGCTAAAGCAGGACAGGGGTTGCCATGCCTCACCCACCCACTGCTCACACACTGCTCCCACCGCAAGGTTTAACGCGTCTGTTCTGAGGGCGATTGGGCCAGTGGGATACAGGTGTGCCTGCAGAGCTGCATTAGTCTCAATGCATCCTTGACAGATATGAACGCTTAGTCCAACCCTGGGAACCAGTCATCTTCCTTGCAGGGCCTCATACAGGGGCCCCTCCTGGTGGCTAGAGAAGTCTTGAATGTGCAGGACAGCACACCGGTCTGAGTCGTGGCATTGTTCAGGCGACAGAAATCGCCACAGGGGCACCGACCATCATCAGTCTTGATCACCATGTGCAGGGGAGAGGCCCATAGGCTGTTTGAGCAGCGAGCGATGCATGAGCATAGACTGGGTTGGGGGGCCTACTGTGGAGATGTGGCGCTCCACGCTGTTCTTAGCCACAGTTGCCAACAATGTGGGCTTGTGGAGTTCAATAAATGGTCTCAAAATTACATGACAGTTGATCTTTTTTAAAATCATTATCGCTTTGCCTGAAGCCAAGAAGATAAGCTTTGCTGCTATACACACTATCAAAATAAGAAATCAAAATTGTTGATTTTGATTTAAAAAAAAAGAAAACCAATTGTTAATCATGCTGTCAGATTTTTACATACAGTCATGCCTTTTATTGTGTAGCGTAACCTTCTCCCAACTCGTTTAACTTTTCTGGGCCGCTTAATTCAAAACAATTTCTAATGTGCATAAAAGCAAATGTGATTCAGTCTAAAGGAAAAGCACATTAAGCCAGATTTGACAGGAAACGCCCATATTTAAGATTTGCTGCACCCAGAGTGCCAATCTGGCACGAAGGTGCATAAATGACGTAATGTGAGAATGCACAGCCAGAAAATTGCCCAATGGTCCCCTCCAATGTACATGGGAGAATTGAGCCCTCATTGATGAAAGCATTGGTTACTGGGTCTTCAAACCAAATTTAGGATAGCGACTTCTGATTGGTTAAACAATGTCAATCATCCGAAACCTGTGAGCCTTTTAAGTTATTTGTGTTGCTTGGTCCAAATTGAATTTGTGTGTAACTCTTTATTTTATCACATTTTCATCCATTTCATTTTTTTTAAATCAAGAGTAAAAGAGTCATTAAAAGAGCAAGTAAAACCTTTACCTGATACAAAATGAAACATTTGGTGCCACGGCGAAGCTCATTACATTATTTAGTCTTCAATGAACACAACATGCATGTTTGTTTGAATGGGGGAGAAAGCAAACTGAATCTGAGCCTTGATTTGAACCCCGAAGACTCTTTATTGTGCGGCAGGTGTGCAACCCATGGCCCCGTTGTGCCTCCCCATTGTTCAAATAAGATGCAAAATAAGTGTGACGGGGATCGGGGTGTTTCTTCAGTTTGTGTTTCTAGCTTGGACTTGAAGCCGACGTGTGCTTCAGTGGTCTTTACTTTGGCATGTGTCCTGCCTCATTACATCCAAATGTGCAATGTTTAGGTGTGCTTGGAGCTTGCATCAGAGAGAGAGAAAAAAGTACGTCTCGGTGATGAAGTCAATGCTGCAAAACTGAAACGTAAAATTCAAGTTAATATGTCATTTGAAAACGAGAGAACTGTCATCCTGCGGCGCAGAGCTTGAAATGTAGGCTGCAGTGAAGCTGATCTCCAACCTTGTGGTCCTCAGGGCCCAGAAAAACATTCCACGTCTCTCTTTTGAGTGCACTGGATTCATTTTGGGAGTCAATCAATCAGTAGTCTCCGATGACGACCACAAAACGACCACGTTGTGGCTGCGGGTCATCAGTCCAATTAGTCGTGATGGAAGTGTGAAGCGGCCAAAACGCTGAAACCTTCTCAAATTCAACACTACCAACACCGTCCCCTATGGAGGGCTTCAAAGGCGAGCGTACGTCATGGATAGAACGTTAGGGAGCAAGACTGACGTGTGCGGTCGATGTGATTACCTTTGATTCCTGTCAGTATCATAAAATCAAAACTTGGAGTCCCTACAAGGAATGGGGTTTATATTCTCTCCGAGTGTCACTTTCACCGAAGCGACAAGCAAATACGGTAAATGTAGTTGGCCTCCCAGAGTCAGGTGGAACAGTGACCACAGCAGAAAAATAAAGAAATAAATAGATAAATACAGATGACTGGAGCTATCGTGTAGGCCAGAGCTTTGGACTATCGTGGCAGCTTTAGAGTGCCTCGTTGTCAACTGTATATGTGCACATATTACAGACAGAATTCAGAAAAGTGATGGTGGGGTGGGTCTAGATAGGGACTTCATGCTGGTGTAGTGATTTTAGAGTGCCTTGGTGGACATGGACTTGCCCCATCCCAGCCACCAGAGGCTTTAAGCCAGGGGTGCTCAAACTTTTTGGATCGAAGATCTACTTTTCGATCAACTAACCTCCCGGGATCTACCCTTACCGGCACGCGCGCACGCACGCACGCACGCACGCACACACACACACGCACACACACACACACGCACACACACGCATGCACAGGCACACGCACACACGCACGCCCTGATGAGAAAAGCCTGAAACTGAGGCATGCGACTCACTTTTGCAGCCTGTTAACTATCTTGTGTTAGCTCACACCTACCGTTTTGCTTCCCTGGGCCCTCCTAGATTCCTATCTATCTTTGCTCGTGCCCTCGGTGAATTGTACTAGAAGCAAACTCTGAATGAGAATAATGACGATAAAAGATAGAGCGCAAGAGTTCTGATCACAAGCTGCAATTGCAGACTGCTGAGAGCTAACAACTTCCAGTGACGTAATCACGCGCCACCGTAAATTCAAGATTTACCTGCTTTATTTTATTTTTAAATATTTTTTGGGTGAAAATGACACTGATAAGATGATTAGGGTGCAGTGTACATTAACACAAAAAATATATTATTAACGTGTACAAAGACACACAAATGGTTATTTGATTTTTTTCTCCTCGACACTCCTCGGATGTACTTGGGACCTGTCTTAGATCTACCGGTAGATCAGGATCTACCTAATGGGCACCACTGCTTTAAGCGGATAAAGCTTGAAAACACTTTGTGCAGGCAGAAGAAACATCATGGATGAAGTAGCATCTATTTTACCAGCTTGTAGTAAGTTGTGATTTTTTTCATTGACAAGGCCGTGGTTTTAGCGCAGTCAGCGGACACACCCATAGACTTTGAGAGCGGACATAGCGGCATGATTTTTCACAAATGTTAAGCCTCATTCTACTAGGTGATTTGTTTAAATCATAAAATTTGACCCCCGATTTTTGAAGACATTTTCACTGTACGGGGACTTTAAAACAATTCCCATGTGTTTTAATGAAATGTCAGTTTTTTGTGTATAGTATTTGGTTTTGGGGGCTTTTTGGTTTTGTTGTTATTTTGCAAAATACCTCAGGGTTTTTTTTTTATACCTTATCCCCTATTTCTTGTCCTTCAGAAAATAGTCCTTTTGTAGGGGCAACCCTGTACCATGCAAGTGAGCAGCAGAGTACAACTTTTGTTACTATGATGGCTGGCTGTGAAGTCTGACCCTTCCAGGGGCTGAGCACAGTGTAGGAGAAAAGCAAGCACGCATAAAGACAATAGAATTTTTTTTTAATTGTTCACGCAGCGCTTCATATACTACACTATGTTTGTGGCTCATGGAAATGCATAAACCCCCCTCATCGCAGTGTGGACAACTAGACAAAGCAATGCTGCAAATCAGAAGCTAATGCCGTTAGCAAACGCTAATAGAAACATTTTGCAAAATTCACTGCAGCTCTGCCTACCTTTTGCCTTCAACATGATAACACGGGCATCACAGCAGTCGTGGATGTGGATGTTTGTACATGATAGAGACCCTAGAAGATTGTGGTTCAGAGAATGTCGTCTCGCCACCGCAGCTTGAATGTGTTGCTCAGCCAGTCAAGCATAGCATGTCACGGGCGGAGGAACTTGGTCTGGGTGGGGTTGATTATTAGGAGGTGCACAACGAATCACCTACAAATAGGGCGGAGCAATAATTCAATTTCAATATCGTGAAAGACACATGATCAATATCAATACAGAATTGACTCCATATTATGTAGATTTAAACTTTTGTTAATTAAAATCTGGAAGCAAACCCGACGGACCCCAACATTCTGCATTCTATAGGCAGATGTTAGATTTATGGTGCAATTACAAGCCCCTGTCAAGAAATTTGGAGCACAAAAGAATGTTTTACTACCAGATATTTTGAATGGTATTTTTCCTCTTGATAGCGGTGTTTCATTTAATATTTATCTTGAATGTATTCTATTGTTTAGAGTTTTATTATCACCAGCTGAGTTGTTTTTCTTATTTTAAATTGTTTTTTTTTTAAACCAATAATTATCCATCCATCCAACCATTTTCCGAACCGCTTAATCCTCACTAGGGTCGCAGGGGGTGTTGGAGCCCATCCCAGTCATCTTCAGGCAGTAGGCGGGGGACAGCCTGAACCCGTTGCCAGCCAATTGCAAGTCATCAATAATTATCAATATCAATACTAATATTTAATTTGTACATTGCGATCTGCCTCGCCCTATTAAATATAAGTTTAAAAAGATGTTTATTTCTTCTTTAAATTGACCATTCTCTCTCAAAGTCACCTATAGATGTGTCCTAATATGCAGTATAACTGGGAGAGTAGCCAGTGACCTTTCATGGCAATTGCAAACATTAAAATCAGTTCAAGTGGGTGCCAGTTTACAGTGGCTCATTTCCAGAACAAACTCTTGTGTGTCCTGTACATGTTGGCCTCAGAGTCTTTAAATGTTGCAGATGGCATCTAGGGCCAGCGCCACTCGCCAAACGTGCTGTGAAATTGCCCGAGCTGTGTTTGAGAGCATGCGTGTAAGTAATACATCACCTCACCTTATCTTGACTGGACTAATGCTGCCATAGTCTGCCCTGCTCACTCACTTCAAACGGAGCATTCGGAGAGCTTCCTAAGCCCCTGTAAAGACTTGACATAGATGCCGGCAAATAAATAGCTTCGTAAGTGTGGGAAAAACCCCAGTTGAGAAGGTTTGTGTCAAATTTAACAGACATGGACAGGAGAACTTCCAAAGTTGAGGGTCCCAAAAGCTGTAGAGTTTGTAAAAATGTGCCTCAAAAGTCAAATACAAATGAAATGATCATAATTTGTGAATATCAGAAGCAGAGGTTCTGAAATTTGGGGTGTCCGAGGAACTCCTCGTAACTCTAAGAATTACCATGTGAAGCCCTAAATGTAATGGGAATTATTTCTTTTCTGAAGGTCTCAATTTAAGTCGTAATTCAACAGAAAATACTTCTTCAGAAAGGTACGTGTGCTAACTTAAGTGTGTTTGGGAATGTATTTATTTTTTAGTCAGTGTTAAACATGTGAGCTTCCAAGTCTTTCCAGACTAAGTTCCAAAAGTAATCTGCAAAGATGCAAGAACTTCGAAGGTAAGTTACTTTTAGTTGTTTATTTAAAAAAAAGGTGTCACACAAGGCGAAAGAGAAAAAGACCAAATGCAAAAGAACAACAACAAAAAGGAAAAAGCATACCCCTACCCCCTTTTGACATTGCACACCCAATTCTCTCCTCATCACAGTTAAATCAAAGAGGCAAGAGAACAGGACTCACGTTGTTCTGATGGTATTTACTTAACCTAGCACGATAAAAACTGGACAAGGTGACATGTACAGTTCATAAGACAGACAGCTCACGTGGATCCAAAGACAGACTCTCACCAGCAGTTTTACATGTCGTCGACGGTACAAATGGAACGGGACGGTTGACAGCTATCCAATACATCAGACTCATCACTTTTAAGTCAGACTATACATGTGGCAATGGGCACTTTCATGGGAAATGGGATCAAATGAGAGAGAGAAAATAAATAAATAAATCAAGGTCCCATCTTGGGTTTTTTTGTTTTCTTTATGCGTTACATCAAACCTGCATGTTGAGGTAAGCATGTCACTGGGGAAAAGAGAGGAAGCCATCTCACATATATAAGACTCCCTTGACCGTATCCCCACTCACTTTGTAATTCGCCTTGACAGTAAATCAATTGTGAAGCCTGGCCCCTTCGACTCCTTGCTTAGTCCAAGCCAAGGCCCTCCTCTCTCGCAAACATTCCTGCACACATGAATCACTCCAACTCCTGGCTTCTAAAAGGCATTTCCTGCCCGGCCCTCTCGCTCGCTCTTACTCCTTTGCTGAAAGCTGGGCAGGAGCTTTTTGATTTGGACCCGCAGGGAGTAGAGCTCAGCTAACACTGGGACTAGACGGAGACAGAATGCTAGAGAGAGTGTTGGGTGATGCATGTACACCCGAGTTGGGGGTGGTGGGGGTTTTAGTGCTTTATCCTAAAAACTGCAATCCGAGCAGTGGACCGTATTCCGTCGACATCAGTCAACATGGGGGATTCGTTTCGTGTCAGCATGTAAAAAAGTACATTCTGGCTCAGACAGATGTTCAACTTTTAAGAGGGAATATCAATGTAGATTTTCCAGAATAATAGAGTAGGTACAGGTTCCCCCCGCCCCCCTCATCCCTTAAACACACTGCAAAGATTCATGATAATATTCAGTGCTAGGGGAGCATTTAGTGGTGACAATGTGCATGGTGGGAGCGCGAGTTGGCTCATCCGCACCGTGCACCTGCTTAACCAGTCCCTTAGAGATGCTGAAGACTATGATGCTAAATCCACAGTACATGTACATTGGGCATGTACATCATCTTGTGTCAGCCAAGCAGACTCCAAACGACCATAAGCAGCTCGTATGTCTTCGTATTATGTACACAACAATGTAGCCTACATATTTACGACATGAGGAACACGGATAGCGTCTCAAAGGGAGTGATGCACAGGCAGAAAATGAGTAGAAAAGGGCTCTTTTGCTGCTGCGACCAGGAAGGGCCTACAGTGCCGCCGTGTGTGTTCGTGTATATGTGTGTATGTGAATGTATGTGTGTACATGTGAGTGTACACGACATGGATGTGCTGTTTGTTTTTCTGCGAATGTTGGAGTGTACGACGTGCTCCCCGTAATCCTCAGATCATGGCTCGTATCACCAGCCTCCCTTTGACCTGGTGAAGATAGGTGCTCCTCGCCACCTCCAAGCCCTCGTCCTCGCTATCCGGGGGTTCCTCCTTCACCTTGATGACCCCGTAGTGTGTGTCAGGGAGCTCCACGCTGGAGCCGCCGCTGCTGCTGCCGCTGCTGCAGCTGCCCAGCGTGTGCTTCCGGATGACTCCTCCGGGGGGCAGCCTGTCCTCCTGCATGCGCTCCGGCAGCTCTTGGTGCGGAAGCTCGTCCTGCTCCTCCTCGGACTCCTGCAGGTGCGTGCTAGGCTGACGTAACTGCTCAATGGACTTGGACAGCAGCTGCAGAACACAGTGACATTAAGAAGGACTTCATTTTCCATGCAGCAGCCATTGTAGGCATGCAATTAGGAGAAGTTAAATAAATAAATAAACCGTCACGATTCTTCAAGTAATGATATCAAGTAATGAAAATATACACAATATCGATTCACAACCATCTCTCCATAGATGGACTTATGGGATTTAGTCACTTGGTATGGGGTCACTCACTAATTGCACATAACCCACTCGCACTTGCATTCAAATTTACAGGGGTGTTTGGCAATGCATAGCCACCAACCACCACACTAGCCTGCTTGGCTAACCTCAAACTGTCCCATTTACGACTTATCATGTCCCTTTTTATAGGGATAGAAAAACAAATTCTGACAAGTTAAATTTTGTGTCTGTGTGTGTGGGGTTGGGGGGTTACATCCCAAACAGCAGAGGTTTAAGAAATAAAATGAGAATAAATGTACATTTGGACAAGAATGTGCAAATTGTATTCTGCACATATGATTGCGCTAACTCCCATACAGTGGAAACCCCAGTCAAATGACCAACATTTTGTCAAATTTGAATTTCAATGCCAATTTTCTGGAAAAATATTTCTCAGAAGTCAAACAAATATTTCTCTTAATTCAACTGATCAATCGGTGTCAGACAAGCTGGCGAGACTTGAGCTCAGTAAACATCGAAAACTTCTCAAGTGGGTTTTGCTTTTCTTTGGCTTCTTTACAGTTTTGTGGTGACGAGAGGAAAATTGCTACAATAGCCATAGAGCCAAAAATCGAACTGATTATAACATGAGAAAGTGTCTGGCTACTCAGTATAATTTGAGCACTACAATTTGTGATCAATTATCTACAATTTTTGTCTTACTTTACAGTGGTTAACTTCTCTTTAATCTTGTATGACAGTTAAGAATGTTAAGATGTTCCTAGAGTTAATAAAGGCTTTAGGGTGAGTTCATTTTACTTATATGTATTATGAGTGGATGTTTGGAAATTAATTTGTTCAATAGTTCCACCGGAAGGGGGCTCTACAGTCAACAGCGAGAAGTGCCTGCTAACCAAATTATCTGCAGTTGGGAGGCCTTTTATAAATACCTCGATTTACCAGAATTAGCCTGTTTAGCTCAGCCTTTGTAAACACATGCAGACTTTTCCCAAAAGCCTAATCTCTTGTAAATTTCCATTGCTGTCCGCTACTGTAGCAGGCACCGGAGGATGTGAAAAAACAACCACCCCTGACAAGCCTACTGGGAAATTAATTAGGGCAATGTTTCACTGATCCTTCGCTGTAAACACTCAGGGCTCATCCCTGATTAGTGGCCATTTATAACCTGCGCTTTAAGTGGCTTTGCCCGGCGATCTCATTGGGCCGGATGATCACGGCCCAGCTCGCTCACGGGACGTTCTTTTGATGGAAAATCACCTTCATAGGGCTTCATATACATCAGTGATTCCAATTTTGAAAGTTGACTGAATTTGTCCAAAATTATTTATATGTTGCACAGACACAGATCTCACACGAAGCAAATGTGCAGGTTCGAGATAAGATCATGTCATCGTCATCCTCATCATTCATACTTTTTGTGACATTTTTATTTAGTGGTTTTCTTCAATGTAAAACAAGTGCTTTGGCTCAATAAAGGTTGGGAAATATATATGCGTTTTTGCTTCGTAACGTGGATGATGGTTATTTACTCAACTGCAGTGAGGGCTGGGGGCCTCATAAAGGTGAAGTGTTATTGTGCCTGTTTTGTTAGTACTGTACAGGATTATCAAATGGGTTAAATGTAGAGTTGGCATACTTTAGAATGTTCTAGAAATTCAGAATACTGCAAGATTTTTTTTTCTTCATTAGATCAGGGAACAGCAACAATTTTGTTCATAGGGCAACATGGTTCAGGTGCTAAAGTGGTCGTCTCCCAGTGTGTGGGGGTTTGGTCCTGATCCCCAGTGACCATGCCAAGTATCCTTGAGCAAGATACCGTAACCCCAGTTGCTCCTGAAGCTGCCTTGTGAATAGGTGAACGAAGAGAGAGTGTTAATGTGCTTCGAGTGCCTAGAAAGTGGTAAAGCGATAGCCAAAAGCACAAAAAAAAACACTTAGCATATTTCTGACAGAGCCTCTTCTGTAACTTTCTTGGGGCAATTGCAGCTGGAAAAAAATGGTGTTTAATTCCAAATTTGCCCAAGCTACTGAATAATTATGGTCTTAAATGTCTATATTTTGAGATCTCATTCCATGAGTAAATAATAATGTTTCAGTGAAATCTTATAGTATTTGTCAGGTCAAACTGAGTTTAAAACAAAATCAAAAATAGTTCTGGTTGCATTTCAACAATGTGGAGCAAATTGGACTGCTCCAACTCAAAAGCAAGCACAGTCTCCACACAACATAAGATCATCTTCAAATCACTTTAATTTATTCGAGAGACTGTTCCCAAGCCTCTGTACATGTGTCTTGGATAGCAACCGAGTTCAAATAGTCTCTCTAAGGTGAAGGGGAAAAGTAAGAGTCTATTTAAGGGGAGTGGTCTACCCCTGTGATGATTGAAGCCTAGCATCTACTTGACCGGAAGCCACTTTTGGAAGAAACAAGGATCATGACACATTCTACGAAAAGAAATCTGTAATATATGCCTTACTCATAAAGTTTCAAAGAGAGATGGTGATAAGATGCACGTGTTAGCTTCACACCAGTTACCACTGCAGCTAGTTTTTGCTTTTTATTTCCTCCTCAGTGGTTTCCCATTCCTCCTTCAGGGCCCAGTGTTAGGACACATCAGTGCAACTCACACAATGCTGCCTTTCACAGAGTCGGTCACCTCACACGCGTCCCTCACCAGAATAATTACTCTCTTGTGTCTTGGCGCGGTGACCTTGGCCAGCTTTCAGAAAGACAAATATTGCCACAGAGGAACAAAATGTATGCTGTTTTTTTTTCCCTCCTCCATTTGAACTTAGCTGAATTGAATTTCACAGTGTTAGCATGTGAACAACACTGGTGCCTTGAGCTATGATAACAGAATTAGTGCAGGGGAAGCATTTCTTCCCCCGTTTGAAGTTCATTGCGTGGCCGAATTAACAGCAGAGGAATAGCAGTGAAGAACAGACTGACGATAGGTCAGGACTGGAAACTTCATCAGCCACAGAATCTTTCAAAACAAACAAACAAAAATTTGTTTCCTTTAAATAAGTTTGACTTCACCCGGCCAAGAAAATGACTGACAGAAAGTAATATGCAGAATCAAATCTATTCATTCATTCATTCTCCGATCCTCACAAGGGTCGCGGGGTCGTGCTGGAGCCTATCCCAGCCGTGTTCGGGCAGTAGGCGGGCGACACCCGGAACCGGTTGCCAGCCATTCACGCTCATACTCACAACTACTGACAATTTATTTTCGAGTGTTCAATCAGTCTGCCATGCATGTTTTTGGAATGTGGGAGGGAACCGAGTACCCGGAGAAAACCCACGCAGGCACGGGGAGAACATGCAGACTCCACACAGGGAGGCCGGAGCTGGAATTGATCCCAGTACCTCTGCACTGTGAGGTCGACGCGCTAACCACTAGGTCACCGGGCCACATGTCATACATATTGACAAACCTTATTTATATGGACCTGCTGTTGGTATTGTTTCTGTTTCTCCAGGAAGTGCTGGTGTTGCTGCTGGATGACAAGTTGTGCCAGCGTGTTCTGGGGCAGTGGTGCTGACTGGGTTCTGTTCAAGGGCCGATGTTTGGGTAGTTTTGGCCGACTGGTGGACGTGCGATCCTTCATGGCCAGAGGGGATGGAGGGTGGGATGGCAAGGAGCCTGCACCTTGGCAAAGTGAACAAACAAACAAAACATCTTAGGTTTGGGCTTAAATTTCCAATGTATTTGTTTAGTACATCAACACACTGCGATCCAACGTTTGTTCTCAGGTACGACGTTCTTACCGGTGGAAAGCATCTTCTGCTGTCTCATCTGTTCCTTCTGGAGGAGGTGTTGGAGCAGAGCCTGGTGACTGGGGCTCACTTTGGAGTCCAGACAATTCTGAAGAGGAACAGGACCCAGGAGATGCCCTGGCAGTCCATGCTTGCTCTCCAATGATCTGTCCTTCAGGCCTACAGCCGCCTGAAAAGAGAACATATTGGTGGTGACTCACTTCATATATCAAATGCAAGACTCAGAATAGTTTTGTTGAATAGAATAATTTGCTGCTGTAGTATGACCACTCAATGACATTGCATTAAAAAAGAAACAGCTGATGTTTAAAAGTCACTGCTGTTGTTGAGCAGGACTGCTTGGAATGTGCCAGAGCTGAACAATGATAAATCACGTGGCGGGTTATCAAGAGTTGTACTTGAGTAGACTTAGGCTTTTTAAAAATGCAGTGATAACTGAGGTTTGAGATAAGAGCACGCTTCACACCAGACAGTATTTATCTAACGGGTGATAAAATCTTTGGGGGCCACAGGGGTCAATGGCCTTTCTGTGGTCACACATCCAGCTACTGCGGACAGCTAGTGATGGCAGATTTTCAAGATGCAAAAGCATTCAATTTGACTACCGATACCTCAAAATACTTACGCTCATAGGTGAAGACGCAGTCGGAAGGCCAAAGGAGATATTGGGGAGGGATGGAGATGTGTACAAACTCAACACGGACACGGAGCTCTCTGGTCGGAATAACCTTGGCTGTGAAGGCCATCGCTATATGAGACAGGACACAATCAAAGAGAGATCCTCGTTCACTTGCTAGAAACACACAGATTGCAGCAGTTCACTGAAAGTTGTCAAAGTAGTGTTCCAGCCCCACTTCCTTCATCCACAGCGGATCAAATGTAAGTTGGTCCCCGCCAAAGTGCCCTCTTAGCTACGCGCGTGAGCAATTGTGCACTTCTCACACCCTCTCCGTGCACATGATGACACAGAGGGTGCGCGCTCGGTTGTTCTACGATAGTTTGATGCATATATTGAGACACATTCACTCATACTCACCACAGACGAGAGGCTCGTTATGTTTTTGTTTCGGTTACATTTGGATGTGTTCCCTCATGTGCCCTTTTTGTCTCCACCTGTTCTCGTCATCCGTGTACCTTGTGTTTAACCAATCAGCTCCCGCAACCTTTTGTGTGACAACGACAAACACCTGGACTTGTCCACTTGCCACTTTACTTGTACTTAGTTGTCTGGGTTCTGTCAGTCTTTGTTGGATCATTGTGAGTGTCTGTGCGCCACTGTCATGTTTTGTTTTCTGTCATAGTTTTTTTGTTTTTTAGGTTTTTTTGGGGGGGGGTTCTTGTGATTTTCTGGACTTTTTATGAGTACTTCAGTAATTTTTTTCCAGTGAACTCCTTTTTGTATTTTTGTCAAATACAGTACATCTTGGTCAGTCCATTCCTCCCTGCTTTTTGGGGTCCTCCAACTACCATCATGCAAAATGTGACACTGTGCGTAAAGAAACATGGGCCAATTTTATTTGTGTCATAAATTTCCATTTGATTATATTTTCTATTTTGATGTGTAAGTAATTCAATTTTTTTTATAGCATACTACATTACGTGCCTTGTTACGACTGCGTTTTTGGACGGGTGTGATAGATACTAGCTTGGTCGTCGTTTCCATGTCTGATGCTGCTCACAAGAAATGCTCAGGGAGTTTGTGCTCAGACGGATGGAAAATTAGAAGGAACATTGGTCCCCACTCTCTAGAAGGACACCACCACTAGGGCACACTTCCTGCGCCCAGCAGAAAAGGGGACCAGCATGTGGTCTCGGAACAGCCTTGTTTATCCTTGCGACCCCTGCCAGTACTCAGTGACCTGTATGTGGATATCCGGGCCGTATTCGACCCGAGGGACCCGTTCCCTCTGAAAAAGGATACCTAATGTAACGGTGCATCAACATGCATTGCTTTTGCAACAGGCATGAGGTCTACAGGCAGCCCCACTCTTGGCCAATGACTTTCATGAGATCTGTAGCTTGGACTGAAACAATAGCAAGCTTGTGTGTTTATGTTGCTCGCATGTGGGTGTCTTTTTGGCTACCAGCGCCTGGGATTTCAATTAAACGACACAGTTCGTTTGTCTCCCTAAGCCCCGATGTCAGGGCGTCTCTGCATTCTCTGTCACCGGAGGTCCTCGCGAGAGTCAACAGCTATGGTTCAGGAAAACACAGCTGTTCTGTTGAGATTGCAAGTCGATGTGTCATATCTGCCACCCGCTATAATGGTCCTCTTTGTGAGCTTAGTCCAAGGGGATCCATGCGCCAGAGCTCATCCTTGAATCTATCACAAAAATGCCTCTGAGGAGCCGCAAAGGCAAGCCAATGACAGAAATACAATGACAAGCCAACGGTGAAACTCTGAGCCAAACTCCAGTTGTAATTGTGCAGAACATCTGGAGGAATAATGTGAGCGATAAAAAAACAAGCAGGATTCAAACTGTTGTTGTTGTTTGCTGTTAAACACTCACATTTCCTGCAAAATATGTTGTTTTAACACAAGTAAACCTTGCGCAGTCGGACACACGGGTCAAACTGTGCCTCTTTAATGTCGGTGCAGGTAGTCATTTTCACTGGAGTGGAACAGACACAGGGCAAATGGCTGTTTTTATAGCTGTGAGCAGAAGTGCAGCCAAGCATTCTACACTTTCACTTCCCTTCACTAAAACTTTTTTTTTTAAACCCGCATTTGCAAAGTTTCCTTCATTTGGCAAATAAATGACAATGCTGACATCAGGGCCAATGTACCTCCGTTTTTGTGGTGGTAGGCAAAGAGGAAGGTCCATTTTCTGCTCCCAAGGCACTGGACGCCCCGATGGGAGAGCTGGGGCCCGAGCCAGGGGCACTTTTTGTGGGCGTAGAGTCTACAGAACATTTAAGAGTTTAGCAAGTATTCATGCACATGTACACTATCACACAAACACTTGGAATATGTCCAAGTACAGTTATCCCTCGTTTATTGCATGTATATGTAAAAAAATACTAATAATATATTGTATATATATATTTTTTTATGAATATGTTTGAAAAAATCCGCAATAAACGAAAATTTATCAAAAAAACAAAATAGCGAGGGATTACTGTAATGACCTCCTCTGACCACAAATACAACTGACTAATTTTGTTACATACATCTGATGAGGCCCAATACAAGAGTTACTGTATATTAAACAAAAATAATCTTCCGTTACAGAGAAAAATGGAAATGTAAGGCCTGCCACTTAAAATGTATTATAGGGCATCCTCCAATTGTTTGTCATTGAATATGTTCTATTACAGTTTCATTAATAAGACGCGCATCCCTCAGTGTGATGTAATGTCTTTCTACTCAGCAAACTACAACTACAGTAATAAACATTGTTAAATACCCCCCCCCCCCAAAAAAAATATATTATCTGTTATTTTTATTTATTTTTGGGGGGGTGTCTGAATTTGTGGCCAGTTTGTGTATGCTGTAAAAAAAAAATGACGAACCACCCTTAGCTTGGTCATACCCATTAGCTCCAGTGCCCTCTTCTTGTAAGGTGTCATGAGGTTGCCATCTTTTCTCTTGAGCATGGGGCTGCTCCGCCTCTCAGCTACTTTCTGTTTCAGTCTGGAACGCACCTTCAGATTGGGCTCGGAAGCTAAAAAAAAAAAAAAGAAAAACGAAAAAAGATACATAAATAGGGAGGGGACCTTTATCTTACAGTAGTCTCAGTTCATTCCCTCAAGGTGAAAAATAACGCAAGCCAAGTGAGTAACTCAAGCAGTGTTTTTTTATCCAGCCAATAGAATGGAACGTGTGAAAGCATCATAAAATAGAGACTATCAATCAACTTATTATATGATTACACTTGAACAATTGTCGGTTTCCAGAATAATTCCCAACATTTTTGGACCCATTAAATGACTCAGGATCCGGGCTATTTCCAAGTCATCTGGACTAAATTAGTTGGTGAAACGCTGAGCTCCAAGTGAAATTCTGCCGCTACCTGCCGCCCTAGTGACCACAGTCTGATACAGTAGCAACAGTTAAACTAACACAAAAACATGGCAGATGTTCAGGCTCTCCCCAACACCTCCCACGTCCTAATGCAAAACAGAAATACCCATATACTCCTCAGTGTTAAACGGCTAAGCTTAACCTGATCCAGACCCAATCAATCAGCTGTGATAGAACAGCCAATATTTCTCCTGTGAGACGCAGTAATTTTTGACTTTTCACCCGCTATTATCAACGCTTTTCAGAGCATAAAGTATATCAAAATTAGTAATACTCGAGATAGATAGAATATTTGTTGTCAGTACCAATGCTTTCAAACTGGCAATTTCAAAGCAATGAAGAAGTAGACTTTTATAGCCGACATTGGACTTGTTAACCCACACAGCTAGAGGTAGAAACAAAATTCTCCCAAGATAAAATGGGCATCTTGCTGCATTGAAGTTATGTAAACCTGTTATACAACACTCAGCCTTTTTTTTAATTATTCAGCTTGTGAATCAATATTTAAAGAGTTATTTTGGTGTGTATATTGTGCAGACTATACAGCTGAACATGGGGAAGCGGGGGCCATGACGGAGGAGTGCCGCAGGGGGAGGATGGATATGGGGATAGTACTGGAGGGTAGATGGGGTACAGTGGGCCAGATGTTGCTATTTCTGGCATTTGTCAAAGCAGCCAAAGCCTCATCCCTAATACGTGGCGCGGACCTCAAATCCTGTGGGTTTGAGGATGAATGAAAGAAGGGGAGAAAGGAGGCTTGAAAGAGGAATTGGAGGGAGAAAAGGCTGCCGGGAGTTCTGTGAATCTGCTTCACGCCCCACCGACTTGATTGCTTTCTATTTTTACACACTGCTGCCACCAACAAACACATGCCAATTGGTCGCCACGGGAACGCCAGACAGCAGTATGAGAAAGTACACTTTCTCACTGGCCCCCATGGACAAACACAAAAACACATCGACGCTCTGAGATACGGGAGGCAATTATGACAGCCTGGAAGTGCAGATGGCTCGGATGGCCGAATAACTTGGAATTTTGTCTACAATCCTGAGAACTACACAGGCATCCAATTCAGTGACTATCTCGACAAATAAGTCCACTTTCTTTGGTGTTTTTTTGTGATACCTACTTATTCCGAATGCCACCTCACAAGATTAACAACTGAAAATAAAATTAGATGGTTTTGTACATGTGTCTCTTTTCTGCTTGCTCAATAAAATAAAGCCACAACTAAAATAAGTAAGGTGACATCAATAATAAGTACGGTATGTACACCGGAACTTGAACTATATTTAGTCCTGTCTTAAAAATAGACTCGACACCCAAGCAATAATCCCCCTCTCTCCAGAGGCCCTCATGTTCTCAAAATTAATAATGAGTACACAGTATTGCTTTAGCAGTGGGTAATTCATCTCGCAAAGATGCCCATGAAACATTGTCTGCGCAGTTCATCAAGTTTCTTTTTTTGTTTTGTTTTGTTTTTATAATGGAGGCGGTTCCTCCTCTGGAACAGATTACTGCTATTTCCTGTCTTGCTGGAAAAATGTAAGCTAACTGGAGGTTGAAGTATAATGCGTTTGACTTAAAGGTACTGTAACAAATATCCTTATGTACCATAAAGGATATTTCACATCAGTTCAAGTGAGAAGTTTACGCATGTAAGGGACGTGTACAGAGTTGGCAATTGGGTCAAGAGCACAGTTCTTCCTGCTGCGCTGCATTTATTCTTGCAGCAGACTTACTGCGTGACTTGTCCAGGGCAGTAAAACAAGATAAACTTAGGCAGATAGGTTCATTAGTCTTCGGGTGAAAATTGGAGAAGAGAATCATTCATCTCCTGCTTGCTGCCATTTACAGCATATGAAAGTGGTATTAAGTTTTGCTTTCGCTGTTCATCATTAACATCCTTATTTATGGCAACGGCCAAGGAAGAAACAACACAATTCTGGTCAAGATCTGTGATTTTTTTTTTTTGAGCGGGTTGTAGTTATTGCACTTTTGTATCTATAGCGATATAGGGAAATTGCACTCAACTTTTCAGTAAATAATACAGGAATCCTATTAGTTATGACAATCTGTGCTTTTTCTTTTTTTAAGTCAGAGCACATCACTGTGGCCGTTTAAAAAACAGTCACATGTTATTATTTGGCAGGCGACTGACTTATTTCCTGTTAAACTTGGAATGGGTTGACATTTACTGGGTTTGGAAAAGACCCAAGGACTTATGAAAAGAAGTATGTGTGACAAAATACATATTTCAGACAAATGTGATGATGTAGCTCTACCAGAACAAACAATGAACTTTGCCCTTTGGCTGAAGCAAGCAGTCGGGTGTCTCACACGGAGTACTTGAGTCACCTCCAGCTTGTTTGGGAGAGCTATCTTTTCTTCAACAAACAATCAAGGTCCGTCCTGCTTTTGCCAGGCGGACCGCAGCAACACCTGCCAATCAGCCATCAGTGGCAGTCGGTGGCTGGGAACAACACCACCTTTGTGTGTCAACCTCACGTGCCACGCTTTTTAAAAGGCTCTAATGAAGACAGACAGGAAGTGGGGGAGGAAAGACTGAGCAGGAAATGACCACATATAGATTCAGGAATCCATGAAACAACAAGTACCGTCGTTATATCAGTGTGAGAGGCGCGCACCTTGCTCACTTTCGAGCAGACTGAAGATTTTGGAACGGTTTTCTTTCTTCTTTTTTTTTCCCCAAAAACAGCAGGTCTTAAACACATTCTGTGGCTGCAAATAGATAGGCATTTCTTTATTTTGAGTTTTACAAGTTCCTCGCGCTTTTATGTATCTATGGTTTTTCATTACGACCTTTGTTGCATTTTACATTTATCTCAAAAGATAGAATTCCTCTGAGCAATGTCTAATTTGGGTATATGCAGACCATGACAGGCTTGTAGTTAACTCTACTCAACAAGTACCATTGTCTTGGAGTGTAATTAAAGCGACACTGAGGGGGAAAGAACATAATGTAATTTGGTGACCTCATAGCAGAGTTTTTCTTTTGTTGGTGGTTTTTTGGGGGGCGCTTGCTAAATCTTCTGCTTGTGAAAACTAAGGAACGGGAATTCCTTTTATTTATACAGCCTTCCCCCAAAGGAGTCCTCAAGCTTTAGACCACTAAACCCAAGTTTTTTACCTTTCGGTGGGAACCTGTGTCCATTCAAAATTGCTTCCAAAGCCCAGAAAAAGATTTGACCGCAACCATTACTGCATTTATTACTACTTTTAACAGTTACTCATACAGCATATGATTAGTCATGGTACTAATTTGACAACAACAACAATATTTCTGTGAAATTATTTCAAAGTGAATAATGAAATGGAAACAACTAAAGAAGGAATCCAAGTGTCCTCATAGAGGTTTTGTGGCGCGCCCTGGAGAGATGAGAGAGGGAGGGGTCATAATGTGACGAACTGATGTTATTAGTAGGTCATCAGCAACCAGGAAACACTTGATGGCTCGGCAGAACTCTTGATTGACAGGGGTCAAAAGAATCTTCATAATAGTAACCCCCACTGTCGGAAAGAGTGGGACAATCCTTTTTGTTCCTCAAAATTGTACTCATGTAGACTTACTAGACCAGTGATTCCCAACCTTTATTGAGCCAAGGCACATTTTTTTTTAAGTTTGAAAAATGGCACGGCACACCAACAAACAAAATTGTCACAAAAAGAGGACATATTTGTCCATATTCCTACTTTTTACCATCTAACAGAAGATCATTTATTTGTTCTTGCTGTCACTGTAAGTTGCTGGCATAGATAACCAGACAAAGATACATTATTTGTTGTTCATAAATAGTTTTCTTACCAATTACGTGAATTTTGATTCGTTCCCGCGGCACACCGTTAGAGCTCTCGCGGCACACTAATGTGCCACCGCACACTGGTTGGGAATCACTGTACTAGACTACATCATAACTTTCTCTCTCTTTTTGAACCACGGACTGATTAATATACGGTAGCTTACAAGCTGGAAAGCCAGTAGGTATCATACCTTATTAGGTATCATCCTTGTGACGAGCCAATCTACTATTAAAGGTCCAATGATATACTTTTGACTCCAAGTGCAGTGTAGTGAATAGGAATTGACAAAAGCCACTGAATAGTTAGTTGCAACAAAGTTTGCACGAGCCTTCCTGTAGAGTTCTATGAGTGCTTTTCAACGTGTTGTCTGCGTGTCACACAAATGCAAAAGAGCAGACCTGTTTTCCTCAAGGGGAAGTCATCCTTGCCATCAGCGGGTGACGGCAGCGTGTAATGACATGTCGGGGACATGCCGCCCAGAGGTGGAGAGCTTTGGTCCAGAGAGGTATGATGGGAGGACCTGACCACACAAAACAACAAAGAACACAAGTGAGTGCAATGTGTCGTAGGGATGTAAATGCACAACCCAAAAGGGTTTCTCCTTTATATAAGACAGCCAGGACTAAAAGTAGTCACCTGTACCAGAGCTTGGGGTGGTGGATGAATGAATGAGTGCCTCCATTACTGGCAGGGTCCTTTGCTGATTTGCTCAACAGAAACTCTTGGAGTTTCTGTTTCACCTCTGTACTGGCCACTGCACCTGTGAGACCAAAAGGTGCAATAACAAGGATTGGGGTTACCCTAAGGATACATGACTTGTGAAGTAAACAGAGCAGCGTATGAACATTTTAACAAAATGATTTCTTTCTCTAGGACTGTCTCGAGCCATGTAGAAAGATCTCCCCCTAGTGGCCAACATAACATTAGATTGCAAAAAAAAAAAAAAAAAGAACACCCCTCTTGGAGGCCGACAGTTCCAGGGCATCGTTTCAAATTACCTGACCTGACAAAGTCATAAGTCATATCTTCTATTATTAGACAGAGTTTAAAAACAGAAATGAAACCTTAGCTCCTATGCTATTCTCATTGTTCTATTAAAAGACATGTTCAACAGAATTCCAAGATTAAATTGCACCGAGAAACCTCAGCTATTTGTATCGCTTTAATTATAGTCTTCATTATAATCGTCACCTTACAATTACAGGGATCTTCTCAAATCTGAAACAGTGTCAGAAAAAACACATATGCAATGACGACAATATGTTAAACACTTTAAAATTAAATTGTTTTGTAGTCTATGTCTATGTACTGTAGGTGAGGCTAATTTTTATTTCATTTCTTGTGATGTACTTTACAATGAGCACAAGAATATTATCATGATATTACACCATATGCTTTGTTGTACTTTACTCATTTAAACCCGTTTAAAAGTTGACATCAATTATAAAAGAATAATTTACCATTAATAATATTTTTGTTATTATTAAATAATATTGATTTTATTATTAATCTTATTACAGTAACAACTGTGTTTATTTTTAGTAAGTATTCGATTCATCTGAATTTTCTCCCTCGTCAAGCTCTTACTCTCTCTGGAGCGCTCTTTTGCCCTTAGACTCAAGCTGGAAATGTGCAGCTCTCGCCGGTGCCTCTCCTGCTCTTTCTCCTGCTGGTTGTGTTGGTGCTGCTGGTTTTGCTGCTGTAGCTGCTCCAGACGGAGTTCCTTCTCTGCAAGTTCCTGCTGCTGTTTCATCACGTGGAGCTCCTGTTGGAGCTGAGAGCGCAGCAGACCCAGCGGTAAGCATGAGGAAAGCAACTCTAATGAATAGTGCTTGATGTTTTGGGAAATAGCAGCTGTTTTGGTGGGCTCACTGTGCTTTTCTATTTTGCAGTGATGGATGAGTTGATGCTTGCATGTGAAAACATTTCTCACACTGTGCTGTAATACTTGATGCTGGATACCCTGAATAGCTGAGCTGCTGTATCTTTTTCTCCCTCATGTTCAAAGTTCTACTATTTTAAAGCTTTCTGGACTATACCACACTGCGTTGTGCTTGCTGTGCTGTGTGCAAGTGCCGTGCCCACCTTGAGGTGCTCCTGGAGCTGAGCCTGATGCTGACGGGTCAACTTCTCATGCTGCTTCTGGAACTCACTGATGAGCAGCTGCTTTTGGATCTGCTGCTGCTTTTGGATGAGCAGTAGCTCCTGCTGCAGCTGCCTCTCCCATAGTCCCGGGTCCGAGCCTGGCCCCAGCATCCTCAGATCTGTGCGCAGGTCTAACGGAGATACGGGTTCCACAACCAGTGGTACGTCTGATTTAATCTCCACTGTATTCCAAAACAAGAGGATGAGAATAAAGAAAAGAAAAATATTAAATGTCAAACAGTGAACACGTGCCCGTCATGGGACACAGTCGGGGGTACATCAGTGCTGCTATAGAGGGGGTGGGGTGTGGCGGGGGGTTGCGGGGGGTCACAATAAAGCGAGACAACTACCGGTATATTAAGGATAAGCAAGTATAATGGAGAGCGAGGAAGAGAAGGAAAACAGTGAGACTCACGAAGGCACAGCTTTCTCTCATGCAAACCTGTAATTATAATCGTTTCTAAAAACAAACAGTGGATCACATCCGGCAGAGTCTACTGGGAGCAGCTGTACTCAGGACCCAGTGGACATTTGGCACGGAGCTCACAGTGGATATTTCAAGTATTTATTTGAATCTTTTCGTCTTCTGCCTGTTCAATAAACAAACGGCATTCTTCTCATCCCTCCCAAGACATCACGTAGCTTATAAATCCTTTCAGGCAAATATTTTTTGAAGGATGGAATTGGCATTTATGGGGGCATTTCTGCGATCTTTTGTTAATGAGTGCTGACGTTAATGGGAAGTATTTTGGTCATTTTGTGTAATTGACAGATACAAAGACACCGGGGTTTTCTTTCATGCTCCGAACTCTGTATGTAGTGGAAAATGATATCTAGTTAAAAAAGTAGACAACAAAACTACTTCGTCTTCGTATTCCTCACAAGAACTATCATTGAAGTACGTTTTTATTTGTGTGTGAAAGTGAAAATAAATATCAAGCACAATATTGCCACTGAATATTTTGACCTCTTTTACATTTTGGGAAATAGATTACAAAAAATAAAAAGACAAGCTATCGTAACCTACATAAATAAGTCAATGTCATGAAGAAAAAATAAAAAATAAAAAATTAACCGAGAAATAACTATCTATTCCATATTCCATATAATTTCATTTAACCGAACATTTACTGGTAAAAATATATATATATATATATACTCCCTGCTTGTTTCAGCTGTTTAATTGATGAAATTAATTTAATCGTAAAACTAAGAAATTGATAGAATCCTGCCGTTGTAAGATGATGATTGCAATGAAGACAAGCTAGACTGTACATCACCAGTGAGACATCACGATTGATCTGCTTTGAATAAAATGTCCAAAATAAACTGATATATGAAGGTGATCAGGATTCTGCAAAGGGTTTTTGACACCAGTGATACATCCAAACCTACTTGAAATTCCTGTAGCCACAAGGCGATTTATTGAGTGCATTTATTGCCTTAATGTTCTCCAGGCAAGAGATGGCGCGCACACGCGTGCACACACATACACACACACACACAGAAAACTGACACCTCACATTTGACATTTTTGGAGTGCATTGTAACAATTTTATGCCATCATTTATTTTTCATTATTCATACAGTCGATTTTAAACTAGTCAATGAAACACCTTCTCCTTAGTTGTCATCACAGCAGGTGTATGATTATTATTATTTTACTGCCACTGTTCCGTTTAAACGTGGCGGTGCTTATTATATAAATAGCAACATAAAAGCAAGTGGCGCAATCCTGGTCTGTCACAACCCCCACACCCTAACTTGCTGCTGTCATAGCAACACCAGCTACGTATGTAATTATGCCCCCCCCCCCCGCTCCCCAACAAACACCCCATCCTGCAGATACAGAGCCTCGCCACATGTCATCTCCTGCCTACTGTGGCAATGTGACATGTGGTCTCTTATATCAGCTCTTATAAAAGGATGGAGTCCCCAGCAGAGAGAAACGCGGTAAAACAAAAACAAATTGCGCAGAGCGAATAGTGAGTGATAACTAGTCTTAGAAGAGGTTCAAAGAGTGAAGGCAGTCAGCGGGGAGTCCTGGGCTCAGGTGTTCTAAAAACAGCTTCAGTGAAATGACAGAGGAGGGCACCAGCTCGGCAGGCACATGAATGGGTACCTGTGGATCAGACTCCTCTTTGTTGACAAGGAAAATGCATCTTGGCATGTCAGTATTTGACAAAGGATTGTCCTGTAACGGGCGCTGTTCCAGGGACAGCCGTGAACCTGTGAACCATTCAAGGACTCCGTGAGTCAGACACCGTCAGAGCTACTTCTGCCTAATGGACCTAAAAATAGCCACAAAAACACCTGCTGGCAGGGAGAACTCGCCACTGTGATATTTAATTAATCTCATATTTCATTCTCTACCCTGACTGCGAATGACATTAAGGATCACCACTTTGATCGGCGCATCAAGCTGAGCCTCTATGACTATTTCTCTGACTGAGGAAAGAAGGTGTAGGCGGGAGTGTGAAGGCTTAAGGCCATATTTGATAACCGAGGCCGCACGAAATGGCCCTTGAGGAAACCACAACAACCTCATGCGCCCGTGCTATTCCGGTCCGCCCACTGTCCACAAGAATAGCGCAATGCGGAGCGGCAAAGTTGAGGGAAAATAATGAGATCCTTAAGGTATGGTGATTATTCAAGTGTACCAAATGGAGCATTGACAATGTACATCGGTCACAACTGCCTGATCTCGCCATGAGAACAGTTCCAAACGTTCTTCAGATGATGTGCTTCATTCAACAACAAATGACATTTGGGCTAAAAGCACACACTGTACAGCACTGCTGCCTGAAACGGAAATCTTTAGCTTCTGTCAAACGAAAATAATCTGCAGGCAGACATGAATACCGAACCACCAGTAACTGTGGCCAAATATAAATGCTCCTAAGATAGACAATGTGCGAAAGACTGTCACACTTGTGAAGCCGCCAGCTTAATTCAACACTTGCAAAAATAAAAGCGCCATGTAGCATTCACGTAACCTTTGGGTCATATTAGGTATGGTGATTCTTGATGCAAATACCTTTTTTCTAGATTGGAATGGTGCGCCTAATGTTAGGAGGGCGGCACTGATGCTCCACCTACTGGTAAACAAGATATTTATGAATGGTAGCTCCCAAATGTGTTTTTAGCACCAGGGAGAGACAAGAACCCCGTTGCCCAATGGCCAAATTCCTCCTGTAGAGGGCCAGTCGAGCGGCGATTGGGTGTTCCTAAAAGTGTTTACTCTCCTGCCGGTTTGCCTTGCTTGAGCCTTGCTCTTGGTTGGAGTGACAATTACAGCCTTAATTTGAGACGGTTGCTCGGAATAAAATGGCTTACAGGACAAAGAAGCCATTCATCACAGCAATATTATTCACTGAACAAAAAGTACAAAGTTATTCTTACACCCTCAGTTTGCCCTCATGTCATTCAATGAAGTTGACACTATTCCAACTGAACAAAGACGCTTGCTGTGCAAACACCATCACGTGTAATCGTGTAGTAAGCTCATGGGAAAAACACCTAGCAAGCACTGTTCAGATTTGAAAATTGCTCATAAACCAATTGTGCGGTGAATTGCACCACTGCATCTCATTTTCAAGAAGCATAGCAATGAACACTATAAGTATATGTTTTTGTTTTTTTTTAAATGTAAAACTTTCTAAAACTTTACACTCATAGAACTCCCGTTTCACCAGTTGCATTGCTATTGAGGAGCCCTGATATTGGCTGGCTTGAATCTTTTTTTTCTTTTTTTACGACTTACAAAGTAGCTTCAGCAGTTACACTTAATAGCTTGATTTGTCTTGCAAGTTGCCTGCATTTGGAATGGATGTTTGCGGAGCTAAATTCCCCGTCTGGCAATCAAAATAGAAACAGAGACACAGAAGATC
The DNA here is from genome assembly GCF_025434085.1 of Hippocampus zosterae. Taxonomy (NCBI): domain Eukaryota; kingdom Metazoa; phylum Chordata; class Actinopteri; order Syngnathiformes; family Syngnathidae; genus Hippocampus; species Hippocampus zosterae. The sequence continues at coordinate 13,413,947 of NC_067455.1, forward strand.
TTCGGGGTGGGGGGGGGGGGGGGGGGGAATAAGCTGATCTTTGGGACTGCAATGTGGCAATGGATCTCTCATTAAGTGCCTTGTTATTTTGAGCAGCTGGCAAGTCTAAAGCAGGAAACGGCGTTTTATTTTTAAGACGCCTGCTCGTCCTTGCCGCTGAGCCAGATTTCAGACTCGAAGGCTATCTGTTAACAAAGAGAAGTGACCCAAATCACCATGCTGGAGCCAGCAATCTTGCCGTCTCTTGTTTGGCCGCCAACAAATAACAACACACAAAACCCCCATGCATTAAGTATTAATAGCAAGAATAATGATGGACATTCTGAAGTTATCGTTCTCTAAAAGTGACAGCAAAGTTTTCTGCAAAGATGTCACTTTCTTTGCAGAAAATATTATTTGGATCCTAATAAATCGCTGGAACTTAATTACACTGATGCCATGAGCAACAGCTAGAAGAGCATCCACAAGGCTCCCTCCTCATATTCACACAAACAAAAATCGAGAACAACAGAATAGAATTATATAACCTATTAGTTCACGTTTCATCTCTTATGAGTACTCTGATTGTTGTTGTGTATGTGTGTCACGGGCGCTTCAAACACATCTTGAGAGGACATGAAGGTAGACGAGCCACACAAGGGTACTTGTAAAATAGGCTGTCATTGTCTGCAAGGTTCCTATTGAAGTGGGTTTGGATTTGCACTCAGCTAATTAGTTTCCTGGTTTGAGAGCCCATAGCTTTTGTCTGATGTCACTGACACACGTCCTTTTATTTACGTGATCTACTTTGAATGAAATAGCTTTTTATATACATACGCATGGCTGTTTGCTTTCGAGAACAGATTTCCGTTAACTTCAATTCACGGCACATGATCCCTGAATTCAGTAGTGAGACGATCGAGACTTGTTCAGAAACATCTCATGAATGACTGCATATTTGTCAATGTGTCAAGCGATTTACCATAAAAGAGAGAACAAATACAGCAGGCAAAGGACTTTCACTATTAATATATGTTCCAAGGCCCTGTTATATCAGGAGCATGCCAAGATGGAATGATAATGCACAGACGCCTAATCTTGGCAGGCTAATGCCATAAGCCGAAAATAACTCACCTAAGAATAGCTGACCCACAGAATAAGCAAGGAGGTTGAATTCGGGCGTTCTGTGCAGCCGTTGTTTGCCACACAGGCCTCGCACAGAGAGGACAAGACGCGCGACATGATTTATTGACAGATGGAATGTGTCATCCTCCCGTCTTCTTTCTAAATTCGTGTGGCCCGCTGCCTCTCGGGGTTTTGCCTGCAGTCAAAGTCATGCTTGTTTTTTAAGACCCAAATTCACAGTGACCATTCAATCAAAATGATGCTGAAACTTATTTGCGTCCCACCTAAATTCGCATAATCTATTCTAGGTTACAGTCTCTAAAATCACGATCTCAACTTTGTCGGGAAGCACCTGTGTCACTTTTGACGATCGACAAGCAAGCCTTTCACAATAGCGAAATGCGCATGACAAAGTGAGTCCTGAATCAACCTCATTCCATTCATCGCATAGTCATTCTCATCTGAGTCATCCATGTACATTTCCATTTTATGTGAAGCCAAAAATAGAACAGAAAAAAAAATCTGCGGAGAGAAACCTTGAAATTGTCCCTTCAGCATTCCCATCACACGTTTACCACTTCCCTAAAAAGTACACGAAAACAACATCCCCTTCGTCATCTCAGTGATTCGCTTCGGCCGGCAAGACCTCGGGAAAGGGGGCAGCACACTTCCTATTGGTATTGTTCCTATGAGAACATTCACGGCGACTTTTCGGTTGCAGTGCGACCGATTACGAAACGCAGCGCGGTACAGTAAACGGCATTTATGAGAGCAAATACCTCGATTCGGGAAGAAGTGCCTGATCCTACCACGAAGCCCAGCTGAGTTCTTCGCACGAGGAAAAAAAGAGAAACTAGCTGGGCGCGCAGTTGCGAGTAAGAGGGGGCGAGAGAGTGGGAAAGAAGTAAGTACACCGATGATGGACGAGAGTGTGAGATGCGAAGCTGGAATGCGCGAGCAGTAAAAATAAAGGAGGTGGGGGAAAAAAACGGAAAGAAAAGCTGACATTGCCGAGGTGGATGAACCAGAAAGGCTGTGCGCTTGCGATCACCTGAGCTATTCACGTTGTGCATCCTGCTGTGGTTGGGGAGCGGCCGGGCTCCAACGTGGCCGTCTGTTGTGGAGAAACTTGACTCGCCCTCGTAAATCGTCTGCAGCATACTCCACTTAGCACTCAGGTCTCATCGCACGCCGTCACCAAGAGAGCCACCCCTTCGGCCACCCGGGGGGAGCGAGCGCCACAACAGCCTGCCTCCGCCTCCTCCTCTGAGGCAAGCGCTCTCACTGCAAAGCGTGCACACTCTCTGCTGGGCGCTTTGCCTTCAGCCGGCACCCAAACACTAACGCCGTGTCAAGCTCCCTGCCTATGCCTGCCTTCTCTTCTCAGTAACTGTGTCGGAGGAGAGCCTGCAAATGTTAAGCGGAGTTACTTGCCAAAAGTCGTGCGTACTGCGGACTGAGCACCTCACACAGGCAAGCGATGCAAGCTGGGGAGGGAGGGAGCCTCATTTGCATGTGAATCAACAACTGCGTGGCCCACAGGTGACAGAAATAGAACAATAGCCAGCCCTGGCTAAAAATAGGTCAGGAGAGGCGCGGGGATTGGAGCAGCATTGATGCGTTTAAAAATACCACACCAAACACAGCTGTCTTCTACAGCTCCTGCCAGAAGGCATGTCTCCTGACTCCCCTCTCTGCAGATGGAGTCTTGATCTGCCAGCCCCCCCCCCCCCCCATTCCCCTTCTCCGAGTTGTGGAGCAATCTCTCATTCTCTATTTGCGTCTTCATTTTGTTCTCACAGGTGGACGAGCAGAAAGATCTCTTCTTGCATTGATGTATTTGTCAAACGATTCATAAAAGTGCTTCTTTCATGTGATTCACAAAAAACATGTAGATTCTATATTTAAATATAGCCACAAAGGCGTGCTGAAAGGTGCTTTCTCCACCCCTTCTTCACTTTCTCTGGGACAAACCAGTCGTGTTTCCCAGAGTAGAAAACACAGGCAAGCCAAAATGTGTCAAGATAACCCATGTGAGATGTCTTTCTTTCTGCTACTGGTGGCATAAACAGGAAGAATGGTTGCTTGTTTGTTTGTTTGTTTTACAAGAAATAGCCGGTGACCCACTTACCATGTTGTGTCAAGTCAAATCTGATGGACATTGGACTGCTTTCTTGCAAAAAAGCTTGATTCTTCATAAAGCGAATTCAGGTCCTGTGATTGTACTTTTTGGAGAAAGGACGCAGTCGTGGTCCATTTTCATTTCTCAAGGTGCAATCAATGCTAATGTACCCTCTTCGTGTACTGTAAAGATGTGATGTGATGAAAGTGGTATATGGCTGCGAAGGGTGCTCGTGTGTATAGTCTCCAAAAGGGGAAGTCAACACAAAAGAACCCAATCTTGACAATAGCATGTTGTGATACGGCTCACCTGTTTTCTAAAGCTGAGCCATGATTGGTCGTTACCTGAGCGCTGAGCAACAGCGGCAAGTGGTAAAATGGCCGCCCCCTGATATGACAAAAAACAGGTGGATTTTGCTGCTTCACTCATATCCCATGAATGCAATAATAATCAGAATTCCGCGTTTAACTAGTGAAGGCGTATAGACCATTTGCTAGAGAACATTTAGGGGTTGACTTTCCCATTGAGAGACAACGAACTGTAAACACTTGTACATACACACATTTAAAAAAAGACCACGCCTTGAGGTGGACCAAAAAAAACAGTGGATTTTACTGCTCAATTAATAATCAATTAAGCAATATGAATCTGAATGTCAGGTTTACACTAGTGGGGCCGCATAGAACATGTTCTCATAAACAAAATTTGGGTGTTGACTTTCTCTTTAAAATGGATTCAAGCTACACGATTTAAGTGACAGTTCAGTTCTTTTCTCCATGTGGCCCAGTTCAGAAATAAGGCCAAGGCAGTGGAAAAAGAACGGACTATCTTCTGATCGGAATTATGCATGGACAAATGATTTCCTAAAATCAGAGACAATAAAGTTATCTGCAAATGCAGCGTAAACACTCAGATTCCAATAAACCCTGTCAACAATTAAGGCTGAGATCTCCCCAAGTCTGCAGATGAATTACAAATGCGTCAATAATAATTACAACGAAGCACGTGTGGTCGGAAAAAAAAAATCACAGCAAACGCGTGGACGACTCAACGTGAGGACCTAAGACATGCATATACCATTAAATAAGGAAAACACTGCTTGATAGCAGCCAATGAAGTAATTTAGAGGCTACCCGCATTTAAATCAACGAGGAGAGTTATACAAGGGAAAAACAACCTTCTTTAATGTTCTCATTTACAGTATTATTGTTTTGTATGAGTTGTACATTTAACCGACCACTTTTAAAAATGTTATCCCCACTCAATTGGAATTGAGCACAGTGTAAATCCAGCCTTCGAACCAGCTTTCTACAAGTATGACGAACACCCGACATGATGGGTTCAAGTGGTAGGCCGCATAAACACTGTGTTTTTTGAAGACACATTGAAGAGTGTGTGCCTCCTCGCTGTGTCGGCTCAGCGTTTGCATGTGTGGGGTTTAAGTGTGTAATCAGGCCAGCGATGTTACTCAGGAAGCATGCTTTCAACTTGCCAGGGAAGCCAACTGGAAGATGCCGTAACAGCACGACGGCAATTACATAAACCAACTGTGTCAAGAGCATCTCTCATGGCCCCCCCCCCCACCCCCACCCCCCGACTCCACCGTCGCCCCCATGCAACAGCCTGTGTAATGTGATCTATAATGTGGGGCTATGAGAAACTGCAAACACATGACTCATTTTTAAAAGCTAAACCCTGAGAAAATATACAATTTCATGAGTGTTCTATTAATATGTCTTCCAAAACGAGCCAGCATCCATTGTTGATATAATGTGACTCCCTCCCATAAAAGTCAAATCAAATCTGACCACTAAGGCAGCTTTGTGGCCAAGCAGCCTGTGCCTTTAAATTTTTCATCTTCCTTCATAATTTGACCTGTCCCCCAGCCAGGGGCGTGGAGCCAGAACAGCTATTTTTAGGTGCTGAGCTCTGACGACTGGCTGCAGACGCACGCACACGTGTACATGCGCGCACAGTCGTGCGCACAGACGCAGATGGACTTTTACTATGTTATTTCAGCTGGACAAACATAAAACCTCCTCATCCTTTTATCACAACACAGTAGAGGATGTCAATAACGGAATGCCCGACTGATGTCTGACATTAATTATGTCGCTTGTGACCCAATTAGCAAGATAAGCACTCAGTGTGGTTGTTTTTTCAATAATTATAATAAATTAAAATTTAAAAAAGGCTTCTTCTACTTTCATCGAGTTTTAAATCAGGAGACGGCTTTTCTCACTTAGGTTCCACATGCTCCTCATTTCCCAATGGATAAGATTGTGTGAGAGATAGCGAATCTTCAAGTCATAGGTAATGATGGCTAAAGACTCAGAACTCCATCTGTCGCAGCATCTGTCGGAGCAAAAGTTGTTGACTCCAGCCCCAGAGGCTGACCTCCACAAAAGCCAGGAATAGTTTTTCAAACGAGGAAGTGAGTCCATCACATGAATAATATGAGAATGGAGTTGCTATTTATATGAGAGAGAGAGCAGTCCTGGCTTGTACTAAAATTAATCTGTTGCAGTACATGTTGCAGAATTACCTGCTTCAACAATGGTCCTCTAACACACTATTCATGATTTGTCCTAAATAATTATTTCTGTTCTAATTTGTATGTTCCATCTATAAATTGAAGGCAATAGGTCAATCATCAGTTCCTGGTATTAACTTGAAACATATGTTAGTACTGTAGTGATTAACCTAAAAAGTTTATTTCTGACTATAGCTTCCTGGGGCTGATGAGGGATTGTGGACTGGAAATAGCTGCGTCCAATTGCTAGGGCCCCAGTAAACCGGCAATGTGGCGAGACCGTTATAGCTCCAACTGCGTCATCCGTGGCCTTTGTCTACTTTAGTCCTATTAAAGCATTTAAGTGTGAATGTCAGCATCTCGACACGATAGTCACTGTGTTTACTGTCACTGAGTGTGTGTGTGAGTGTGCATGTGTGTGTGTGTGTGCATGTGTGTGTGTGTGTGTATTTGACCAGCTATATTCAAGAATGTAGGTCTAAAAATGCATTGTAAGTCATAGAAATATGTCATTTGGCCTATAAGTGGAAACTTTATTATATGAATCTTGAAAACAATCTTTTCATAAAAATATGCCTAATACAAATAAGTTAATTGCGTACTGGCAAAATGCAGTGAGTTGACAAAGCGAAAGCAAAAACTAACGCTTAACATCCTATTGAAATCGCACACTTTGGAACGTAACCACTTTTTCGTGTAAAATACAATGCAAAAGTTGCACAAACCCTCACAGTTCAAAGCAGCTGCCAACTGATAGAAATTCACTCCCAGACCAATTCAACGGAAGAAAATTTATATATATATATATATATATATATATATATATATATATATATATATATATATATATATATATATATATATACTGTACATACTGTATATGTGTGCGTGTGTGATTTCTAAATTATCCCTCAGTTACTGTACCAGGCCCAAGTCAACAGCCGACTTCTGTGGCTTAATCACCATGGCAGTGCTGCCTTGTGACAACGTGTGCATGATGAAACCCAGCAGGGAGGCAGGCGGGAGAGGGATAAGTGTTGCAAGAAATAAATTAGGAGGACAAACACTGCTCTATATAAATGTGATTTTGACGAAAAATGTGTTGTTCTCTTTTCAGTGCGCACAATCCATTTGTGCGAGGTAGTGAGCATTTTATAGTTCTCTGAACTTAAGGGCTCCTTTAAATTCAGCAGAGTTTCCTTACATCACCCCTTGGGGGGGTGGGGGGGGGGTACAGTGAATATGGTCAATATCAGGTGCCCATTCCTTCGGTCAGAGGGGATGCATCTCCCAGGAGAGGGCCAGCATGCTGGAGCAGCAACCCCTGATGTAAGAGCGCCGCCCGCCTTTTCCCTGAGGCTCTCATGACACTAGAGGGAAATTAATTCTCCTCCCAAATGACCTTATTGGCCCCGATCTTACTTACATCAGTTCCTCATGAGTCACCATCTTCCAACGGTGGAAGACATTTTCCATTAATTTGGACAGAGGGTTGCTTCTGTCTCTGCATTCGCTTGTCAGCAGCGCCTTATACCTGTTGAAGTTTGGTAGCGTCAAAACATTTTACATTTACCTCGCGGTCAGCTTCATAAAAGCACAAAGGCCCTCCAACTGTTAATGTGATGGTGAAATCCAATTAGTGTGTACATCTGGATGTGTAATGTGAGTGTTTTCCCACTAATGATTTGGGTGCCCTCACTTTTAATTAGGTTACTCTGTCTGGCATCCTGTGGTATTTCCTGCTGGATTTTTTTAGTGCGATACAGAATGCACTTAACAGACTGGATCAAATAACAAGGGGAAAAAAAATTGAAGGCAGTCATGTTCGCGGCTTCATTGTGAAATGCTGCCAGAAAGTTTGGCAACATAGCTAATAATAACACCGTTAATTGGAGGACAGGTTACACTCTTACAAGAGTGAACATGAAAAGCAAAAACTTTCTTCCCCTCATCAACAATTCCAGAGAGGCTCACGTGCCTAAGTGACATTGCCAAATATCTTATTAGACTGCTTTGCGAAACACAAGCACAATTTGAATTTGGGAAAAGTCAGCGGAAATTTCCATCTCATCATCATGCGAAACATCAAACAAGGCTTGAGCAACATTTGAGAGACCCCAGTGTACCTCACAAGAGCTCAGTTCAGTCAACATCAAAATGTTTATGTTTGTACAGTGGTCACTCTACAGTGTTTTGCCTTTACTTATGTGCCAGTGTATGCTGAGCAGCTTTTTGCAGAAGTGAGTGATTTTGTTGAAGCCTTTAAGCTAATTTACTCATGTTACATCTATTATTTATTTTTACTCCCTTTACGCCTGTACTCACGCACTGTAGTAAATCACATTTCATTGGTTGTTGTCATTTTTCTTGAGCATGAAGCTTATTCCAAAGTATGTCACAATTCAAGGAAGGGATTCATAAAAATACAAATATTATATAAGTTATGTGCACCATTGCACCATCAATCATCTCTTCACTCCCTCAATCTGCGTTTTGAAACAGCCTGAACCCACTGAACCACTGTCTTCCAAAATGAAACACACACACACACACATTTTCAAAGCAATTTCAGGGCATCCATGTATTGTGCACTGAACTTGAGGTCAGTTGACTTTCTAACTTTGAAAAGGTCTCTGACGCTGTGCATTCATCTGTTGCCATTGGCTTTCTATAAATAGACGCAGCACAAAGGCACACTGGAAACAGAGGGCAGCGCTTGGTATTTTTACTGATCAATGCGCTCATCTCTTCTGGAAAGCATTGATCGCTGGATCAAATTGACTCTGTGTTGTACAACTTCCACCTACATACTTTCAGCCTACTACTCTTTTAAGAAGCAACACTGTTACTATTAAGCATCTGATAATTATTCATTTTAATGACTGCTTTTGCTTTCGGCAGCTTTTATCTGTATGATAGCGTGACAGTATAGTGGGAGAAAGTAGAATTCTTGCAGCAGCGAAACAAACACAGGAAGAAAAGAGATGCATCATGCGCATACAGACACACAAGTAGAACTGGATTCTTGCAAAGCTTGGCTGGCTAACCTTAAAATATTCCCTGAAGGATTCATAAAAATAAAGGTTCTTTCTCTGAAGCATTCTTCCAGAGCACATCCTGACCCAGCTTCTGCATTATACCTTGGAGGGGCCTGGAAGTATTATCTTAATGACAAAATACAGTACATATTTCTGTAATGCTGCAGTATTTGACAAAACGCATGAAATGCTGTTGTAACTACTGGTCACTGTTTAAACCAGCTCTGATGCAAATAACGTAACAATGTGAAAGTTCTACGAAACACCAACTGCAATCCTGTCAATGACCTTTAAAGACAAAGTTCCATTCATACAGTAGTTGACATGGTCTGCTTCAAATGCTGTGAGCAGGAAATCAAGTTTACTATGGGAAGGGAGGGTTAACACTTATTGTCCAGGCAACTTCCACCGACGCCACCACTGCTTGACGGTGCAGTTGCTCCTCCTGCAATGCATGTCTCAAAGGCCTTACAAGCAACAATACCTCCCCAAAAATATATTTTCCTCTTATCGTTAAGGCAACGCAAAAGCCTTAGCAGCAAACATCTCCCAGTGCAACAAAATAATCATAAATACATGTAAAGGGGAGTGCGGAAAAAAGTTGCCTCCAGGAGTACTTTTGAAAAGTGGAAATGACAATGGGATAAGTGGAAAGAACGCCTCGTACATTTTTCTGCAATGTTGCACCCTGGAGGTCGACCCAGTGAGGATGAGGGCAATTAACTGCTTGAGACATTACAGTGCACGCAAATATGACCCACAACTAACACTCAACAGTCACTGCAGCAAACACACTGGAAACAGAGGGACAATTACATACAAATAAATCTGCAGATTTTATTTTTACATTCCTACCACCAAACAAAAATTATTAATCATTAAAAAAAACATATTAAGCTTTAGTAACGGAAGCTTAAGACTGCTAGTTATGCATTGCCAGCCTGCGATGCATGTTTTTGGAATGCGAGAAGAAACCGGAGAAAATGATCTTGTTCTGACGAGAACATTTCTCTTTCGAATGACGACTGAGTTTGACACTTTCTTTCAAAAGATTTTTAACATCCTATATTTTTGTTGTATCTTGGACAAGAAAGTTTCACGTGCTAATGAGAACCATATTTCTATACTTTTTTTCCCCCTCATCCCACTTTACAGGCTCTGCATGTAGGTGATTGACCATGATTTTTTTTTTTTTTTAACCCTCAAAGGGAGTGAAAGTTTGTTTCGGAAGCAGGTGGGTCACTAACCCCGTTGCACATTTCTGGCCACAGAGCCCTCTCTGGTCTTAGATATGCAGCCCGTGTGTCCAATCCCCATGTAATTCTTGGATCAGTTCTGCAAATTTTACGCAAAGTCAGGGGGTGCAGCGGCCATAATCACCCATAGCCACATAACTCACGCAATGTCCGCAGAGGTGGTGGTTTCCCGCAGATGAAAGGTAACAACAAAGACATTTTTGGCATAACACACTGTGACGAGAGGTGCGAGTCCTGGAGAATGATGGGAAGACAAATGGGCCCGTGAAGTCTGACGTTCGTCTGTTTAGGCCATCAGGAAAGAAGATCCCGCGCTACAACAGGTGACAATCTGCCCATCAAGTTGGTCATACCAAAGAGTAGCTCATTCATCATCTTCAATGATTGCACCACACAGACGGACCACAACATGAAGGACTTAACTCACAATGCATGTTGAGTGACAGCGAGACCTGATGGGGAAGGAAGATAAACTGAAAGAAATAAAAACGGTGAACTAATCACTTCTACATTTATTAATGATCACATGAACTGTATTGCAATTGTAATTCAATTGTAGTGCATACTAAATAGTTCATACTACTGACAAAAGACATCAAACGTAAGCAGGATACAATGACTGAATAGTTTTGTCCGAATCATTACAATAAAGGTTGTTGGAAATACTGAAACCACACAGGAGGCCTCTCAAAGGAGGGAGTGATTAAAAACGCATTGTGTAAACAAAATGTGGAAACAAATGGATGTGTGGTAGGTCAGATAGCTCACTGCCGACTCCGAAAATAATAGGGCTAGAACCTCTCACTCTGGGCATTACCTTTTCCTTCCTCCTCTACCTACAGACTTGGCAGAGGAAGAGCTGTTCCTCCCACATGTATCACTTCTTGTTTCTTTCTGAATCAACAGCCGCAGCCCAAACTGTACGCTATGAAAACCGCACCGACTTTTTCACCCAGCAAGCGATGTTGGATGAGCATGTGAGATGAAAAATGATTTGAATATTTATGAGCATCACCATGGTGTTGATTTAAGGACTGAAGAATGAAGCCACAGTAGGCAAGAAGCAGACAAAGCCAATAAAAGTGTGAAAGGAATTTTTTTTTTGGGGGGGGGGGGGGGATTCCATCACAACATGGCAACAAATAGCTTCAGACTTCCATGCTTGTGGTGCATGTTGAAACCATAGAGAGAAAAGTAGAACGTTGCATTTCCTTTCATAGTGACTAAATAATATCGGTAACAATGCAAACATTCAGTGAGTTTGACACTTTCTGTCCTCCTAGCTGTGAACTAAATTTTGACATCTCATATTAATATGTTGTATTTCCGCTAACACCCTCAAATTGTGACAAGAGCATGATTTCTAGCCACGGACTGATACATACTCTTGAAAAGAACCATCCAGGCATCTAATGATTTGTCAAAACTGCAGACCATATGCCATGTTGATGTACAGTATATGAGAGAAAAAAAACAGCACCGCTTTTTACTAGTTGAGGACTTGGATTATTGCTGTGCTTTTTTTATTCGCCCAAACACCATACATATAAACACCATGCTGTGTCTTTACTGTAATTGTTACTTTGTGCTATCCTCGAAGCCAGACAGGGAACAAGGAGCTTGCATAGAACAGAGACCAACATCCTCTGGGCATCAACATTTTCTGCCTCCTTTCAAAACTCACTGACCCGAGCCCATTTTTTCCAGTCTGAAAGAAATGTCAAGTTCAGACCTAGAACTTATCTCTGAGAAGGGAACATAGCAGCCAAATATAGCCTGCCTCTTGACATCCACGAGACTCTACGGGGCTCTGCTGAATTTTGGTTATCTGCCATGTGGTCACGAATGATTAAAGAATCAAAACTAAACAAAATAAATCTTCACTGAGCATTGGTGTAAGCACTGGATAGTGGTTGGTGGCTGGTAACCTAATGCAACAATGTGGATGATCCTTAGTTGAAAACAGAAAATGACAGTTTGAGCCAAAACTAGAAAATACTGAACATGAATCCATGAATCATTCTAAGATATAGTAGAGAACATCCAAAGTCAAATGCTTCTCTCATCATGATGTCAAAACAAGTCAAGTCAAGTCAACAGTATTTATAGAGCACTTTCAAACAGCCATCGCTGCATACAAAGTGCTGTACATGGAGCGATTTAACATACACAATAAACAGTAAGACGAAATGGTAATAAAGGCGGTAGAAAGCACCAGCAGTCAATTGTCAATTTCACAAGACATCAGCTCAATAAACATGTTTTATTTAAACCTTCTTGAAACAAAGAACCTCCATCCATCCATCCATCCATTATCTGATCCGCTTATCCTTACGAGAGACGCCAGCGTCCTGGGGCCTATCCCATCTCAGCGGTGTTAAGGCAATAGGATGGGTACACCCTGGACTGGTCACTGGTCAATCCTTGAATGAGTCAAGAGTCGAGCAACATTCTGGATTCGACTGAAATAGAACATGTCTGGAACTGTGCAAATACGAATTTGAGCTCCTTTGCATAGGTGAACCTTATTTTCAGAGTAGAATAACGAACAGCGTAACCAATGGCATTCTTTACTTAAAAATGTGAAATAATACTGGACATACAAACTTATCATGTAAAGATAGTCCAATCTCGTATGAACTGTCAAATTGACAAACTAATGAGTATTTACGTATTATTTTGCTCATTGAGAAATTCAATGAAAACACCAACTGTCAACTGTCACATATTTAACATCATCCTTTACAATAGCATACACACACACACACACACACACACGTATAATTTTCATGCGGTTAAGTTGTGAAAAACGATAGGAATCAATCACTTTGTCACACTCTTGGCCACAAAACACTGAGGTATTCATTCTTTTTTTTCCTCAATTGTGATTGCACTTTGCGAAGACTGCCTTCACACCGTCATGATCAATCAAAGATGGCCCATATATGCGGGAAACAAATCCGCAGCAAGAGTGTGTCATGCATCATCTTCACTGCGGGAAAAAAAAAAAGCTAAATACATTGTGTAACCTGAATTTGTGTAAACAGGCTCACTCACACTTCCTATGGTATATTTAAAGTGTCGTGCTGTTCTAAAGTGCATTTTAATAAACATGAACATGCCTGATGCCAATTTTTAGGCCATGATCATGGTGAACATGCAGCACACGGCGAGGATGTTATGCATTATGCGGTGTTTGTGAATTGTGTTTGGTGATTCGATGCCTAACTTATCAAGTCCAGTGAATAATTCACAGATGCCTTCCAAGATTTGTTGTATCGAAAAAACATTTTGTCTCATTAGCACATTCAGTGATACGAGGAAATTATGTGTCAGGCAAAGTGGAAAGTACTGTTAAAATGACTCTCTCTCGTCGACACAGCTCAGATGGTACCTGCCCCCTCAAGCCATCTGAGCACTGCAGACATCTGTGAGCATTAACCTGCCAAGAACAAGTCTAATGTACAAATATTAAATATTGTGAAATGGAAAGACGGCTGAGAGGTCATTCGGAGCAACTGCAGAAAGCTTTCATGAAAGTATCAGTGGTGTTTTTCAGGTGTCAGGTGAAAATGTGTACACTGGAGGGGCTGTGGTTCTGTTGCTTTCCAATTACCTTGCACAGAGAGACTCCAGAGTGTTGTGACACCCTCAGAAAGACTGCTGGTCACTCAAGTGAGCAAATAAGAACTGACATCGCAAAACAACAAACAAAGCGAACCGTATATGTTGAAACAGAAATTGCAGACTCTGCAAAGCCGAAGAATGGCCAGAATCAGCTACTGTATTTTCTGGACTTAGAAGACACTCTTTATTTTCCACATGCTTTGAACTCTGCAGTTATTAATAAAGCAGAAAATATTGTGGTGGGCCGGGCCAAAAGTTAGAAATAGAAAATAAAGAAGATAGCGCAATGTCCTTGTATGCCAGTAATAATGTAACATTCTCCTCCACCATCACACTCAGCACCGGTTCAAGGATGTGTACTGAGCCCCTTGTTGTTCACGCTCTACACATTTGACTGCTCTCCGACTCTTATTAGCGGTCCAGTTTGCGGAAAGATTTTAACATAACAATCAAACCATTCTAGGAAATGATCATTTACAAGCAATTCACTCTGAGCATGGAAATTGCCAGAATCGGACCGAGTAAGAATCGCTTCCTTGTTTTTCAAAGTCTCGTAGATTTGAGTCTTTCCGACTCCAGGTGTCTCGTGAATGTTTCGTACTTTGTTACTCGCTTCGTTTAATCATATCACTTTCCCTTCCATGGTCATTACTCTCTCCCTCTTTCTTCGTCTTCCCCTCCCTCCCTGTGCTCTGCAACTTGAAGTAACAGCACCACCTGCTGTTGAAATACCTGTCATTACAAGTCCAAACGAAATTTTCGGCGGGCCAGATTAAAAAGTCCAACGAGCCGGATCCGGCCCGCAGGCCGTAGTTTGCCCATCCCTGCATTAGACCAATGTAATTACGGAACATGTCACAGTGAACCAATGAAACTTTTTGCAGTCCGCCCTTACTGAATATTCATCAGCCATTTGCGGATGGAGCGTGCAAACGGGCTGTCTGTGAAATGCGGAAGTCTCTGTGCGTAGCGATACGCAGCTGTGTAGGAGTGAATATCAAGGATATAGTACATAGTAGAGCGAAAATAAGCATAGTGAGTTGCCTCTAATAAGTAGTGGGAATGGGTGCCATAAATACAGCCAGTTCTGTAGTGCGACCCCCATCTTTCTGTTGTTTTTTTTTTTCTACTTGCAACTCCGACCATCACTGGCAACGGACGACAGGCACTTGCGGCTAGCCACGAAAGAGAGAATTTCTTGCCATAGAGTGACATCCCCTGCGTCTCCCAAATAAATGGGTTTTGAAAGCCTGCACTTCAACAGACTTATACAGTATATTAGCCTCATGTAACAACAAACGTGCCCTCACTGCCCTGTAAAGGCACGTCAGAGGCCGCCATCCACCCCTGCAGGGAGTTGAAATGGGATTAGCTTGGGGATACAGTCCTGCCTCAAATGGAGGAATTCAAGAGCGTTACCATTATTGGGAAGAAGAAATGAGGCACATGTCAATGGAGGGTGTGCAGTAATACGTTCACTGAATCGAACACGGTGAAGTGAGAGCTGAGCCAAAAGACAGTCAAATTTTCCCACCCTCACCTGTGGTCGACAACTCTAGGGAGTGATAAGGTTGTGGCTGCCTCTGCGACATGCTTGAACTGACCGTGAAGTCTCCATCCAACTGAGCGGCGAAATTTTGTGAGTTTTGGTGAAGGTAACATCAGAGTCCGTTAACATTTCCTCCCTGTTGTACCAAACATACACTAACCCTAACTCAGAAGTTCAGCAAGAGTTTTAGTGGTTTTGTTTGTTGCGAGTAAATTTTGTTCCTTGTGACAAAAGAAAAAGAAAAGGCAAACATGTGACAAATGTCGAAAATGTTGCGACCCTGAACGAATTCTGATGTGAACATTTTGCTCCTTTTGCCAAAAGTCGCAAATATTGGCCACCCACTGGGATAAGAGCTTTAGAGATTGGATGAAGATTAGTAATTTGGGAAAGAGTCACAGTCAAGCCACTGCCCCACCACATCAAACAAAGGCAGTTGGCTCAGGTATCTGATTCCGATGCCTCCCAGACACCCCTCAGTGTTGTGTTCCAGACACAATCAAACAGCACGAGGCTTCAGGGATCACGTAAGATCTGGACTGTCTAAAAGATGTCCTGGGAACACCTCGTTGTCCCAACGGGGAAACAAAGGGGTGTGGCCGAGGAGAGGGAAAATTGGATGTGTACCCCTGCAACCAAGATAAGAGGAAGAAAATTGTTAGTTGAAAGGTATATTGGGTGCTCGAACTATTTCACTAAAATTGCATGTTACATTTATGTATTCCTTGATGCGATGCACACATTATAAACGAGAGTGTAATTTATAATTTCTTGGAGGTAAGAAGAACTCTTTGCTACAGCTGCACTGCGAATTAAGTTGAGAAAAACACCAACTTACTTGAGCATGTTACTGGAGTCCCCTATATTCATCCATTTGTTGCATTGGTACCGATTGAAGACAGAACAGTAAAACATGAGAAAACTTACTGTACTGTACTTGCTACTCAGTACAAGGCGAATAAATTGGCGGATGTAGAATGTAGAACCTCTAAAATGGAATCTTCTTCAACTTGTACAATTTGGAATTCTACTTATATTTTCGTCACAGAAACGCCACCTCGGTTCAAGGGAGTAGCAAAAGGTTTTAATCCAGGAGTGTCCAAAGTCGGTACTCAGGGGCCGCCGTCCTGCCTGTTTTTCAGCGCTCTCGGGAGCAACACACCTGATTCAAATAATCAGGGTTGTTCTAATGCTGCTTCAGAGCTGATTTATGAGCCATCAACTGAATCAGGTGTGTTGCAGCCGGGAGAGCTAGAAAACAGGCAAGACGGCGGCCCCTGAGGACCGACTTTGGACACCCATGTTTTAACCCTCATGTTCAAGAGACAAATTAAACAATTAGAATTGGTTTAAAAGCAAAAATCTATTTTTTGCGAAAAACTAAATCTGTTATTTTGCGTCATATCGGTAAGTCCTAAGGTACTGTGAATTTGCTATGGAAATGTTCCTAGTCTTTATACTGACTAACGTCACACTAAGATGTACCCCAGAAAACTAGCATTTCAAAAATGTACAATACATTTAGCAGTTAACTGACTAATGAAACATTTCAAGGAGGAAAGGCATGTTGTGTATTTGTGACCTGAGGTGATGAAACCGAATCAGCTTTTTGATTCCAGTCAGTTGAATGAGGTCATACTTCGTAAGCAAGTGTCTATTTTTAGATTTTGTCGGGACTCTATGGTGAGGACAAATAGCAATAACCTCTACTTTCCAGGCTAGGTACGTGGTACTTGGCGTGAAGGAAGATATTGCTTTAGGCAAATCGTTCTGCCTTGTGCATTTGTGAGACGACTGACTGGGCGAACCGAATAAACTCTGTGTAACTATACACTACTGTTCCCTAATAATAACAACTTTTGGCACAAAAAAAAAGTGCTTACCTTAATTGTTTTACACTTACGACTAGTGTTAATAAAATGAGCACAGTTTGTCGCATTTATGTATGCAACTATTCAGACATTTTATGTTGTCTTTCAATGATGGAGTACTTAGAAAGTGGGGCTACATCAACTTCACGCTCCTTCGTGTTTCCAAGTGCAACAGTGAGGAAATGTTCTTCTTGGCTACGTTGGGTGCAGGGTCTGACCGGCTCGTGTTAATTTAGATAGAAGAGGCGTAGGAGTCAAGCAGTGTCTGGGCCAGCGTGACGGCGGAACTATAAATAGTTGAATATTCAATGTAAAAAAAAATATTTTAAAAAAAAGCTAATTACGCCAGGCAGATAACGTCTTATATTCACCGAAAGACCCAAGACAGGGTTTCATAAAAACATTGTGTAAAATAACATTGTGAAATAATATATCAGTAATATGAATATGAATTATTGTATGCAGTCATGGCTGACAATTACTACTTTAAAATGCTACGGTCCTTGTCCGACGCTTCAGGAGAAGCAGTTTGCTTGACATTTCGAATCTTTCGAGCAAACTTAGAACCGAACACCTGTGGGGTACGCTCATACAGACGGACAAACTGTGCTCTCTACTGGTCACTTGCGGGACTACCTCGCTGCCGTCTCAACCTTGCGCACTTTAATCAGGTGACATTTTCTGAAGCGAAAATTCACAATTCAGGATGTCCAGCATGTGTTCATGAATGCCGTCAATGTAGTTATGATAGTGCCCAGGGGGGAGAATTAAAGTGTTAGCTGTTGTTGGTAATTAATTGTAATTAATTGTAAAAAACAATATATACACACACACACACACACACATACACGCACACACACACGTATCAATTATGGATGTCATATTGTATATATAGCCTGTGTATACATCACATACGGGTTATTCCAGAATTGGAGGACAATTTACGGCCGCCCCATAATATTTCAATAATCCACAGACAAAATACGAAAGCCTGCAATTTGAGTAAATGTAAAAGTCCTGAGACCAACTCTAAAAACAAACAAAACAAAAAAAACCTAATAGAAAATATTGCTTTAAAACAGTTTTTAAAATATCAAATACGTTTGGAGTACCCCCTAAAATGCCAGGATTTCTTGTATAATTTAATATTTTGCACTGTGGCAGCTAATTTAATGATGGAAAGAATGCCACCTTTTGGTCACTTAACCACATAGCTATGTTGTAGGGACCCATTTTAAAAAAGAAGGGAAAAAATGAAAAGTTACATTTACATTGTGTGATATTTTTAATGATGCACCCCACAGTGGGCAACAGTGACCCATGTAACAGAAAAACAGGAGGGTTATAGGATTGTGCCACTGGTGGAACCTTACATTTCATTACATGCTAACCAATACTGGAGGTGCATTAAGTATTCACCAAAACACAATGACACCAATATTGGCATAATATCATTTGACAGTGTCAGGAAAAACTGTGCATTAGTGTCTTTTGAAGGCAATGTTTGTGTGGTTGTTGTTTTGTGTCTTATGTTTTGAGTAGATATACTGATTGAAGTGAGAGTAGATAGTACGCAGGTGCCATTGGAGCACTTTCCCATTGGTGGGAGTTTTGGGTAAAGGAGTGGGGCCCTAAGTGATTGCTTCACATTATACACATATTTGTCATTGTCATAAATCTACAGCTGTTCACAGTCTCACATTTATATTTGTCACTTCAAAGCATTCTTGCCGGCCTCTTCTTTTACTGTGGGGCTCAGTGGACAGATCTTCCTCTCAGAGCACAACAAAGTTCTCTCTTTTATTATTTCCCACAGCCTCGCTCATCAAATGTCAACATTTTTTTGACAAAAGTTCATTCATTCTGCCCTCTGGAGATATGCATCCTGCTTGAAATCTATTTTTTAATTCCTGCTTTTCCTCCGCTTCATGATGGTACATGACAGTGACAGCTCTTTCCACGTGGGACCTACGCCATCCAGCTATTGGTTATCCCTCGAGTGTGATGTTCGTGGACAACGGTGCAGGATTTCAGGGCATCGGTTGCATGATCCTGCTTGCGTGTCACTGTGGTGAGCTCCACCCCATGCAGGATTCCATCACTGGGACGAAATCGGTCAGGGTCCATCATCTCTCACTGACTGGTTCTCCAGAATTATAAAACGTCAAGGGCAGATGTCTCCAACATGATGCCCGTGCTGCACATTTTTAACGCACATTTTAAAGCTGCTCACTAATGATTATTTGAAGAATCAACTACTGGAACCAGAGATAAATGCATATGCAATAAAAGTGACGCATTTTCTTTGGGACTGGCATGCATGGAAATTAAATTTGGTTGGTGCTGTTGATCATTTCTAACGTGTAAAAAGTGCACAGGTGACTGATTTTCTAGTTTTTGTATTTGAAATAATATTTGTTGCAATACTTTAGATGCATACATCCATAAGACTTTGGTTTATATTTCTTCGAGCAATAATTTCAAAGATCGGGATAGGAACTGGTCATCAACATTTGATGCATAATCAAGCGATTCACTCTTTTTCAGCAATGCATGTTAAGATCTACTGATGAATTTTTTACTCATCTATTCATTTAGCTTCCTAACTATCGTTTATATACATTTTAATAATACTTCTTAACTTTTTCAATCACCAATATTGATTTTCCTCAGATCACAAGGGATGCAGCCTTAAGGAATGGGCATGTGTTTTCTTCATTTACTGATATGTGATCGAGCCACTGCTTCTCTTCTTAACCTTTTCAGGGACGGCGGTTACTAGAGTGGACAGCATATCATGTTATCAGGTTACAGGTTATCATTATTGGTACATGAAAGGGTTCAACTGAATTTGTAGGAACCTTCTTCTTCCCCATATCTCTCGGTGTTCCATGTTCAGCATTCCTGCTGAGCTTTACTGTGGCCTTCACAATTTTTCTAACAGCAGATCAGGAGACCTTACCCCATTGCAAAGACCTACTGTCTACCCTTAAAATCACAAGCATAGCAGCCACAAGCTCCACCTCAGACCTCCCTACCCTTGAAATGTGAGACTGGGAAAGAAAGTCCAGCCCCATGGTGAGGATAACCCACATTCTTTCACAGTAGCCCCACTTGCTCACTAAATCCCCTTACTTAATAGGTAATCACTGCAAATAAGTACACATTTCAACAGACAACAGTATTGATATAGTGCAGTATATTTACTCTTGGATATTACAAATACCATAGTATTCACTGGAACAAGTATGCTTGTTTTTAATTGTCAAATGGCCTTACATGCATTTGAGCTGCTCCTGGGTCACAGGCCAAGTACCGGTAAGCTTGTGTTTGGAAATAGTTGGGTATCTGGAGTCCTTGCACACACAGAAGTGAGAAATTAAACAACTAAGTAAATGTTTTTTCACTGCCTCTTTCTGAAAATGTCTCGACGCAAGCCAGTCTGCACATCCGCCTCACCGTTACGACTCAATAGGGATCATTTTAACCACACCCGATAGCGAGTTTCTCCGCCATCGAAATGTTCGGTTCGGCTGGCCGAAATCCGGGGCAACTTTCGAGCGATTACTGTAGTCCAGCCACCGAATTACGAGGAAATTACGAGGAAAGCTGAACGCAAGTGGAAAAGAGACAAATTGCATGTCTCTTCTCAAATTTGGAAAGACAGCTGGCGTATCTACCAGCTCACAGTAAAAGAGGCCAAAAGAAAATATCTGTCGGACCTTATTCTAGCCAACCGTCACAACCCTCGTGCACTATTTAAAACGATAGATTCTGTACTCAAACCCCCTCTGCCTACTTGCGCGGATTCTTCAGCCGAGATGTGCAACAGATTCCTTCAGTTCTTTATTGATAAGGTCTCTACAGCTAGGATTCCGGTCCCAAATACCGCATCTGACCCCTCTGTCCATGTTCCATGTTCAGCTGTCCTAAATTCTTTTGATACTGTGTCCTTGGCGCTTTTGGAGGATGTAGTTCGCCAGACGAAGCCATCTGGCTCCCCTTGCGACTCTCTTCCCCCACGCTTCTTTCAGGAGGTTCTCCCGAGTGTTGGTGCATCGGTCTTGGATATCATCAACAGCAGCCTTTCTTCTGGTGTAGTTCCCCAACAGTTTAAACATGCTGTGGTCCAACCCTTGATCAAGAAACCTGGTCTTGATCCAGATGAGCTGTCAAGTTACAGACCCATTTCCAAACTGCCTTTCATTTCCAAAATTCTGGAAAAAGTGGTGCACATGCAGTTGAAACTTTTCTTGGATGAACATAACATCTTGGAGGTCTTCCAGTCAGGTTTCAAGACGATGCATAGCACGGAGTCAGCCCTGTTACGCGTTTCTAATGACATCCTCCTGGCAAATGACTCTGGAGACCACGTGTGTCTGGTTTTATTGGACTTAACTGCAGCATTTGATACAGTGGATCACAGTATTCTGCTGACTCGTTTGCAGCACTTGGTGGGCATTGGCGGGAGTGTTCTTGATTGGTTTAGGTCCTATCTAGCTGACAGGACCTTTTGTGTCAGCCTTGGCTGCTCTGAATCACGCACTGCTCCCCTGTCATGTGGTGTTCCACAGGGCTCAATTCTGGGGCCTCTGCTGTTCTCGCTGTATCTGCTCCCATTGGGTTCCATCTTAAGGAAACATGGTATTCCTTTCCACTGCTATGCAGATGACTGCCAGATCTATGTCCCACTGAGCAAGAAAGACACCTTCTCATTAAGGCCACTCCTATCCTGTCTGGAAGAAATCAAAACCTGGATGGCACAAAATTTCTTGAAGTTCAACGAAAAGAAGACAGAGGTGATATTGTTTGGCCCCAGTGGACCTTGTACATTCCATCCTGTAGACTTGGGCCCCCTATCTCCTTATCTGAAATCAACGGTCTCAAACTTGGGACTTAAACTGGACAGTGATTTCAAACTCGATCGGCAAATTGGTGCCGTTGTTAAATCCAGCTTCTTTCACCTTAGACAGCTGGCCAAAATAAAACCTTTCCTCTCACATGAACACTTTGAGACAGTAATTCATGCCTTTGTCACATCCCGGCTCGATTACTGCAACGCCCTGTACTTTGGAGTCAGCCAGTCCTCCATCAAGCGCCTTCAGCTGGTACAGAATGCCGCTGCTCGCCTCTTGACTGGTACTCGTAAGAGGGAGCATATAACTCCTACTTTGGCATCCCTTCACTGGCTCCCCATTCATTTTAGAATTATTTTTAAGATCCTCCTCTTTGTTTTCAAATCTCTGAATAATCTCGCGCCACCTTACCTCTCTGAGCTCATACGCCCCTACACCCCTGCCCGGCGCCTCAGGTCTGTGGACCAGTCTTTGCTAGACGTACCAAGAACTAAACTGAGGCTCAGAGGGGATCGAGCCTTTTCTGTTGCTGGTCCATCTCTCTGGAATGACCTCCCACTGAACATTCGGCAAGCCTCCTCGCTGCCCATCTTTAAATCCCTCCTCAAAACTCACTTGTATTCTTTGGCGTTTGACTCAGCATGACTTAGATTTGCTATTGGTTTTACTGCTTGGTGCTTTCTACCGCCTTATTACTTATTACTTATTACTGATTCGTCTTACTGTTTATTGTATATGTTAAATCGCTCCATGTACAGCACTTTGTATGCAGCGATGGCTGTTTGAAAGTGCTCTATAAATACTGTTGACTTGACTTGACTTGACTTGTTGAATGTAGCCAGAAATCTTTCAGAGTAGTGGCCACGAGACATTGCACCTCACTGAGAGGTGGCCATGGGTGGCTGTGTGTGTGTCATTCTTTATCATACTATCCACAGTCAGGCGATCATGAAATAAAATCCACACATATTCAGAACAATGCACATCACACTCATAATTAAGCAGGAACAAGTCTAAATAAAAGTAACATTTGGATGAAATTTATTTACTAGATGATGGTCTTTTCTTTGCTGTTGCTTTGCTTTTGTTTACTGTCTCATAGTTTACTTCTTAAGTTTGGCTTTAACCACAGATGTAAACAAGTTAAAGGACCTTGTTTACCTGCCGACTAGTTGCCAGTCAGTCATAGACACATGGAGAATCATTTTCACACTTTTGAACATTTAGTTTACCCCATGAACATAATAACTGTGTTGAATGATGACTGATTTCTCTTTCCTTTTTACTATTTTACATACCTTACTTTATCTCAAATTATTACTGTATATGTTTTACGTTCAATAAACGAAACAAATTTTAACTTAACATGTATGCTTTTAGAATGAGGGACAGTGGGAGGAAAAAGTGTAAATATCGGAAATCCACGTGTGCAAAATAGAGAACATGCAAAAACACAGAGAGGAGATTCTAATCCCAAACCTCACGTGATGCTGCCATGATGATTAAACCACCATGCTGACTAGACATTTCATCCATTTTCCGATCCGCTTTCTCCTCACAAGGGTAGCTGGAGCCTATCCCAGCTGTCTTCAGGCAGTAGGCGGGGGACACCATGAACCGGCTGCCAGCCAATCGCAGAGCACACATAGACGAACAACCATTCACTCACATTCATACTTTAGGAGAATTTAAAGTGTTCCATGAACCTGCAATGCATATTTGGGAATGAGGGAGGAAATCGGAGTGCTCTGCGAAAACCTACGCAGGCACGGGGAGAACATGCAAACTCCACTGAGGAAGCCCGGAGCCGGAATCAAACCCTGCACCTCTGCACTGTGAGATCGACACGCAAACTACTGGGTCACCGGGCCGCCGCCAGAAATTTATACAAAGTATTCAAAAATCAGTAGTTCAGTTAACAGCCTCTAGGCGGAGACAATCGACCAAATTTTGTCTAAAATTTTAACGTGAGACTAATCCATAAAACACTTGTTGAGTAATAGATAAAACAAGCGGAAATCTGATGGGATTTGACAGATATACGCATGACAGATATAAGCATTTGGGCAAATGAATTCGATTTTATTTCCTGTCAAATGTAAAATACATTGCTTCTGAACCTGCAATTTAAATAAATGCACAATAGAGTTTAATAGCCATTGTAACAATGGATGAATCGTCGTGTGGATTCTGACCAAAATTCAATTGGAACATCTTCAGGAAATTACCCATTACCCAAAGAATAGCAGAAAGGAAGTTGCACAGCAAGAAAGACTTTGGGTCTTTTTTTTTTTTTACAAATTGTCACATATCACACAGAAAACCATCAGACATCGAAATGAACAAAGTCATTACAATTATAAATAGATTAATAAAAAAATAAATTAAAAAAATCCAGTGGTCGAAAATAAAACGAAGAAATATTGTGAACATTAAAATGCGAACACAAGTTTCAAAGTTTTGAAGGTGCTATCTTTTTTTTTATGGTCAAATCATAAGGACCCAGGCAAAATGCGTCAGGGATCAACATCCAATAACCTCCTTTTTTCAACATGGGAAACAAATTGACCAATGAAAATGCTTGTTTTTGGAAGGTAGAATATGGCGGCGGTAATGTTATGGAGTTTCCGCTACTCCTTGACTTGCATGCAATCAGGCCAGGGGGCTAGCAAGGTAGCTAAGCTAACGTCACGCTAGGCCTCCAGCAGACTAGCGGCAGTGATAGCAACAAGATCACTTTGTTGTTTGGGAAGGGAGACGAATAGCCCTTCACGCGTCTGCATGAGAACACTTACAACCACAGAAATATGGTGGTTCTCAAAATTCGAGACCAGGTAAGAGCGCTATGCCAAAAGCGAAATTTAAGTTTGACTGCTAGCTTCGATTTCAGTTTCCCAGCGGACTATAATGGAGTAGCTCTTCCGAATCTTTTCGTATAACGTTCAGTTGAATTTGAATTTAACATCAAATGCTGTACGTCCATTGGCCATATCGCAAGTAGTTAGCCCAGCTTCTGTCGTAATGGCAATGTCCATCACCCATGCTCAACCAGAATGAGTCCCAACCTGCTAACAGGACAGGTTATCTCCAATAATTAGCCAGTCCCCTCCTCACAGCTCATAATCTCGGGTTTGACTTGTGAACGTGCTATATCCAAAACTGTTGTAAATTGGCCTGAATATTTGCTTTCAATTTTGAATATTTGTAAATCACTCTCGAAACGTTGTTGGGGACGCCTACCATGGCAACATAATTTGAGTTACTGATTGTGACGTGTAAATGTTTGTGACATTTCATGGTGAGCTCTTTAGCTGTTGTTGGCTTTTTTGCATTACTGCGTCATCGCGTCATTTGTAAACAAATAAGGTACAATCAATGAGCCTATGTGGGGTAGAAATTGATCGATATTGTGACATCACGATGGCGCCAACTCAATTACTTTGTTACTCTCTTTTAATAAACCGGTAAAAACCTCCCATTGATACCATTTTACTGGGACATTTTTGTTTACAGTATAACATGTTTATACCACTCTCCTGATTTAAAGGCTGGCCCAAATATCTATTTTCAAAAATGCAAGTGTCCATAGTTGTTCAGAATTTTTTTTTATTACTTGCGTATTTGGTCAACACTTGTTCAAAAGAGTGTGTCATCTGTACAAATTATTGAAAGCACTTATTCTTGTATTGCGCATTAAGTATGCCTCATGTCATCAGGTGCTGAAGTGATCTTCTGTTACTCAGTGTGGTTGCTTTAAGAGCTGTCTCTATGGTGACTGTTTCAAAGGCCCTGAATGGGGCAAGGAGCTGCGCAGTTGTGCTGCTGGACGAGTACAGAAAATCTCCTGCAGCTCTTGAGCTGAACTGCACAGCTGAAAACAAAACGCAGATTTATCCCACACACCGTGTCAACATGAGACACTGTGAGAAGCACAACTGCCTACTTGTTAGCTTCATTTGACCCTTTGTGCCCTGCACATTTTCATGAACGTTTCTGAGCAACATGATTGTCTAGTATTATTAAAGCCCCAATTTTCACTTAGGGGCGAATAATTGCTGTTGGCGAAGGTAGAAAAAAATAAAATTCATGTTAGAAATCATCATGGTTCGTTCAAGGTTGCAAATGTTTGGGAAAACGTTTGCTCCCACATTATCTGGATTCTGTGACTACTGTAATTTGTATTATTTTTCCCTTGAGTTTGCTTTGCCTTGACATGAAAGATGTTCTGCTGCCGCTGCAGTGATGTAGATAATTTGGACTATTGAGATCTAATTCATGAAATTGAATACACTTGTTTTCTTTACCAACATTGAAAACTAAATCGGAAAAGGCAAATTCATTCATACACGCACACATATTTGACAATGGCACACTGAAATTTCAAATATTTTTATTCAGGCTGCAACTGCATGCACAGTTACAAGGTTGTTGCGATAAATACTTAACAACAAAAAATATTGAAAGCATGATTTACAAACAATAATGACTACAGAATAATTGGGTTGTGTAATTGAACAGTATGCATGATTCTTCTTACCCTATTACATTAACATCCCAATAAAAATGTAAAAAAATATGGAAATTGGGACAAATTGGAATGGAAGTGAGGTTCGGATGTGAAATTCTGGAGCAGCTCTGAATTTGTCGCAACAAAAATGTCTCAACATGACATGTTGGATTGCTGACATTGAACAGATGAGCTGGGTGTGCATAGTGATTCTTGAGAGTGAGGATCCCACAAACTTTGTTTCTGCTGAGGTCTGCAGGGTTAGTTTGTCATTTGTTCCATTTGGATGCTTTCGCTTCATGGGAACTACTGCAATTACATGTCAACACATTGTAAGAATAAATTGATGCTCTTTCCTTCCACAGCCTGCTTTGCTGAAAGCAATTTTCAACGCGGACCCCGATGAAGTGCGCTCGTTTATATTCAAAAAAGAGGACGTGAATGGCCAGGTAATCACCACTCTTTTTTTTCTTTTATGATTGAAAATCATACTCTATCATGTCCTTTTAATTGATTTTCATAGTAAAAAATAACAGCATTACATGGTATTTATTTTGTTGCATTCCTCATGACTTCAGTTGGGATGTTTGTCTTTTTTTCTACCTCGTGTTCCGGTGTCACACTGCATTTGTTCCACTAATTGTTTGGGTGTTCTTTGTGGAGCTGAAAAATTGATCTCTTTTCACCACAAATTAGAAGCCTTGAATTACTGTAGCCCGTCTCTCTTTCTTTATAGGACAATGAGAAGCGAACGCCACTCCATGCTGCTGCCTACCTAGGAGATGCAGAAATTATAGAACTTCTGATCCTTTCAGGTCTCTTTCATTTTGAACTGCAAATATGCACAGTTATGCGGTAGATTGCAAAGTAGGTGGTGTGAGTTTTGTATGACGTGACTTCTGTAGTCACACCCTTTTTTCAAATACTAATATGCCTCGTGATTTGTACTGAGTCAAAACTGTACTCATTTAAAGGAGAAGTCAACCACCAAATTTTTTTGACAATAATATGGTCTGTGCGCCTCCATTATTGTAAACACAGCGTTCTGTTGACTAATGTGCACGTGGAATAGGAGATAAGCAGCAAAATCCACCCATTTGTGTCCATCTCAGGGGGCAGCCATTTTGCCACTTTCTGTCAACTGAAAATGACATCACAGTTGCTCAGAGCTCAGGTAACAGCCAGTCAGAGCTCACCTGTTTTCTGAAGCTGTATGCGGTATGCTGAAGTGTGACACGTAATGTAGATTGCAGACTCCTGTTTTTTTCAGTTTGCTCAGTTTGTGCTCATTCTGTTAGCCTCTCAGTGGAATTTCACACTATTTTTTGTTTACCCATTACCCTTTACTCAAAAGATGTTGTATGGTACAGTTTTGATGAATGAATTGTGAATTGTACTGGTAGATCGTGAAACCCCACATATTACTGCGATTTTTCAAGAAGGTTCATTTTGGGTTCTATGTTTGACCATCACTGGCACTCTTCTGTGGTAGCTCCACAGGGGGGAAAAAAACCCCAAAACTCACGAGACTTTAGTAAATCTCATTAAACTGGGTGGTATGTCACAAATGGTATTTCCAACTTTGTAGTTTTTGTGTGAATTAAGGTATGTTTTAATGAAAATTGTTTATTTTCCAATTTGTATGACCCTGTATAATTATAGGTTTTACACTGTATGAATTTTGACTAGTTCTACCAAGGTTCAATTTTGTGACAAACTGCAAGGTACACTCTTGTGTCCTTAAATAGACTGACTGCCAGTGTCCCCTGACTTACTGTAGGTGCCAGAGTAAATGCCAAAGATAGCAAGTGGCTCACTCCTCTGCACCGAGCTGTTGCCTCCTGTAGCGAGGTATGAGAATGTCCCTCAACTCTTTCATGCGCACACACAAACGACTGTACGCCCCAGAGAATAATTAACTTGTCAACTTATGACATTTTGTTGATTATATTTTTACGGTAGGAGGCCGTGCAAGTATTGTTGAAACACTCTGCAGACGTGAATGCCCGAGACAAGAACTGGCAGACGCCTCTACACATCGCCGCAGCCAACAAAGCAGTCCGCTGTGCCGAAGCACTCGTCCCTCTGCTCAGCAATGTGAATGTATCGGACAGAGCTGGCCGGACTGCACTGCACCATGCGGCCTTCAGTGGTCACCTGGAGGTAATACAATGAAGCTTCACCTATTTGCGATTCAGGGCTTACACAACTTCACGCATTTGCTTTTTTTTTTTCTGTGGAACCTATGCCAAGCGATTTGCTGAAAAACTCACGTAAACACCTGTTATTGTGCTCTTACTGGAACGCTGTAAGAAAACACCAGTTGGTGTCCCGGGTAATAGGAACATCGTAATTGGTGTGCAATAAGTCTTAATGAAGTGATGCATCTCGACTGAAAGCCTTTAGATCAGTGGTCCTCAACTAGAAATGCTGTAGGTCCACTTTGTTTTTTTTTTTAATAAGACCAAGGTCCGGTCCCATGCACGGCGGTCATGGGGAGCAGGGCTATATGCCCATTTAGTATGGTCAAGCCAAGCTTATACAAATCAACACTCCTCACAACCAACCAATAATGGGGTGCATGAAAATAACAATTATTCAATTTGCCAGTACACAGCAAATAATGAGAGGTACTGTGTTGAGGCACAGAAACTCTTTTATTTTTTAAGTTGTGCCTGCTTAATAATAGAAATGGCCCTTTTAGGGAAATAAGACATTTTTACTTTAACTTTGTTAAACAGTAGTCTTTTTCCCCTTAATTTAACAAAAACAAAATACAAATTTTACCAAAATAAATACTAAACATGAATACAAAAATATCCTTTTCATTTGTACAATTCCCCTTTTCACATCCCCTCTGAAATCACTGAAAAATATATCAGGAGAAGTTAAGAACCATCTTAAATACTGACTCAAGGGAGTACAGCAACGTGCAGTGCTGTTCTTCCGCTTAAGGTGAATGCAATGTCTGAGGCATGCAAATATTATTTGAGGACGCCATTTACCATGTTGCGGTGTTCTGCTGTTAAACAGCTGCAAAGATCCCCGGGTAGACGGGAGCAAACTGCACACAATCGAAACCTCCCGCGATTCGTCTTGTCTAATTGTCTGTGTGCGGCTCTCCTGGGTTGAAGCTGTGAGCACACTGTGGCGTCGCGCATGCGTCTGTTTCCTGACACAATCATCCATTTTGAATGCGTGTGTATTGGGATAGACGCGTGCTAGCGCTTATGTATGGGCACACCTTAAGTTAAGAGGAGCCAATCAGCGCATCGTTATCGCCGACATGCCTTGCTCAGCCAGGGTCTCAAGTTCGTCAAACATTATACACACAAATTCGCGCTGCTGCGGTCCTCTGCATTACATCCGATAGTGCACGCAAAGAATACAACGGATAATTTTAACAAGCGATCGCGGTAATGCGCAGATTATAGTCCAAAAAATCAAATGTATAACGTAAAAATCACTTTATAATTTATTATTTTTTACAATTTGCCAAGAGGAGGTCGGCGGTCCGGTCATGGATCCACGGTCCGCCAGTTGAGGAAGACTGTTTTAGATCACAGGTGTCAAAGTCAAGGCACGGGGGCCACATCTGGCCCGTCACATCATTTCATGTGGCCCGTGAAAGCATGTCAACTTCCATGATGCATGCTAAAGTCTGAACCAAAATTTCGAATTGTTATCGATATAATGTTATAGTTACAATGTTTGAACAATCCATTATTCTTGACTTCTGATGTCAAAACTAGTTATCCATCTATTTGTTGTTTGTGTAATATGTTGAGCTGGTTAAACATTGATATGGTTTCACAAAATTCACAGTCATAACACCCTCCAAGGGAAACCGTGACTAGAATGTGGTCCACGACAAAAATCACAAAAATCAGTTTGACACCCCTGCTTTAGATTGTTTTCTCTCGGGAAAGAGCTAAGTTTAGCCTGGGTTAGAAATGCCTCGATAAGTGGAATTTACACAAAGTCTCCGCACTATCCTCTTTGCTGGTTGTTTATGTTTTTGCTCTGCTGAGTAGGGACTATTAAAAAGCTTGAACTACCGGTAAGTAACAATGGGGCTCTTATTATTGCTTAAGAATTGGTAACGGGGGTGTCCATCCATTTTATCAATGTGTCTACAGCGACCCTTATCGTGCTGGACCAGTTTGTTGATTCCTAACAAAATAATTCACTTTACTTTTTTGTACTCGTACCTGGCTTGGCACTCTTGTATTCACTAACCACAACATAAATACACAATCTAATATGAACCAGTACAACAACTCAGTCTGTGTATTACTGTGGTATAGAATCGTACTAAAAGTTGAATAGTTTTGTGATGTTATTTAGCTGCAA
Organism: Hippocampus zosterae; assembly: GCF_025434085.1. Taxonomy (NCBI): domain Eukaryota; kingdom Metazoa; phylum Chordata; class Actinopteri; order Syngnathiformes; family Syngnathidae; genus Hippocampus; species Hippocampus zosterae. The sequence goes on from NC_067455.1 coordinate 13,444,763, forward strand.
TGCAACACTGCACTATAACTGTTAACGGATGTTTAAATGAATGCTCAGTGTCAGTCAGTACTGATGCATCTCATGCACCATCACTTTGTAGTTGGAAAATCACGTGCCAATGTCGGAGCTTTCAACAGATCTCATTTCCAAGAATCACATGAACAAAGAATGTTGAAATGATGAAATCCATAGTTTATAAACTGGGTTCAGTACCTTCTTTCTATATTATGCACTCAGCATTAGGAGTGGCTGCCCTAACATTCAGTGCATGCTGCACCCAAGTAACTTGGCGGTTGAATGTACTTTCATGTGGATTACCGGTAGTTATTTTAGGGGAGGAAATGCCTGGTCGAATCAAGCATTAATTCCTTAGGCTTTGTCAAGCTACTTAACTGAAGTAAAACATTAATTATTCAATCGGAGGTACTCAATTGTTCTTTTTGCAGCACTCTATTCTTAAACTACAATGTAGCAACAGAAATTGTCCTGGCCCTGTCTTAAATTGAAATACCTATGTGGGTTCAGCCCATTCCAGAACTATCCACTTCATGGTTGGTCATTGAAAGCACAGTCTATTTTCAAATCCAATGGATTAGAGCCAGTGACTAAACCTGCAAACGGTGTAGTTCATATGCAGGGTGTCTCATCTGTTTACATACATAGGAAAAATACATTTTGTTTTTTTACTGAAAACTATTATGTATAATATACTCTACATCAGGGGTGGCCAAACTTTTTGGATCGAAGATCTACTTTTCGATCAACTAACCTCCCGGGATCTACCCGTACCGCCGCGCGCATGCGCACGCGCACACCCACACCCACACACACACGCGCACGCCATGATGAGAAACAGCCTGAAATGGAGGCATGCGGCGCACTTTTGCAGCCTGTTAACTATCGTAGCCCACACGTATCGTTTTAAAGTGCTTCCCTGGGCCCTCGGTGAATTGAACACGAAGCAAACTCTGAATGAGAATCATGACGATAAAAGATAGAGCGCAGCAGCTCTGATCACAAGCTGCAATTGCAAACTGCTGAGCGCTAACAACTTCCGGTGATGTAATCACGCGCCACTGTAAATTTAAGGTTTACCTGCTTTATTTAATTTTTTTAATATTTTTTTGTGAAAATGAGACTGATAAGATTATTAGTGTGCAGTGTATATTAACACAAAAAATATATTACTGAGATGTACAAAGACGCAAAAATGGTTGTTTTTTTTCTTCTCGACACTCCTCGGATCTACTTCGGACCTGTCTTAGATCTACCGGTAGATCAGGATCGACCTAATGGGCACCCCTGTTCTACATGATTGCTATTGTTTTGATAGCACCTTTTGGTCTGTCCTTAACTGCTGATTTAATATGTATTTTCACAGCAGGAATTAAGCCTGTAATAGCGTTGGCGATACGTTGCTTGAAATAATCGAATTTTTGTTTCCTGATATGCTGTGCCCATCAAATGTCCCGAAAGATAGAAATTAAATGGTAAAATCTGGGATCTCTGAAGCCATTCCTCAAGACTGCGCCATGCTAATCTAACCTTTGACGAATGTGAATATCATTGTAAGATTCTGTCATCCCATATTCCGTCCCACACCATCAATTTACTGACACATTGCATCTATTTTAGGCTAATGCAATGAGCATTATACATTAAGGCTGCAACCAACCAATATTTTTAGAATTCAGTACTTTGATTCTTCTATTGATTAAGTAATCCTGTGAAAATTGATTTATTTATTTTTTATTTAATTTTTTTTAACCACGGGCAGGTTATTATTAGTCCACTTTGGGTCACCATCCCCATGTTCCTCTGGTATCGGTGACTTTGAGTGTGTCTGGCTTTAATCGAGTGCTTCCCAACCTTTGTTTTATTTTTTATCTACCCCAAATCTTTTTGTCACACTATGAAAACCACCTCACACGAACATGTTGGTAATTCTCCCAAAGTAGACATAACACAACTAATTTCAACTCGAATATAAAATTAAATGTTGTTTAATAAGTACAGTAATATGATTAGAAAAAAGAAATAAATAAATAATAAGATTACCTGTAACTTTTGTTATGCATAATTCTTATGACATTAACCACAAAAAAAAAATGGAGCTCATTTCAAGAAGTGCGTTTTAAATAGGCATTTAAACATGAACAAAACGTTGAATAAGAATATGTATTTAGACCCATGATAGCAGTTTTACTATATTTTAATCAGCCATCCGAGCTTTAGTGCTTGAGCTGACATGCAGCTTTTGTTGCTTTGACATAGCTGTGCCACAGGTTATTGTCTCCTGAGGATACAATTTGTAACACACACACACACATACGCCACCTTGTTTCTACACAGGTGGTAGGTGGGACTACAGCATCATAAGTTCTTGTAGAAATACGATCCATGCAAAGCTTGGAGACAGAGAATTTGAGCCAACCATTTTTTGAAATGGAAATGCAATCATTGAAGTTATTTGCAGCTTTAATTTAACATGATTCCCATCATTAACGTTTTATTGATTAACTCCTCCATTAGCATTGAACGCACTTTAAAATGTACTGTCAAAACAATGGTAGTTATCTAGCACAAATGATTGTAACTTAAAATGTTTTTCAAATCAAATTATTTTTTTCTATGTAGAGTAACTTATGACACCATGTAGTGATTTTTACTCGCAGTATGTCCACTGTTAAAATACAGCAGCGTTCTATTTGTGTTGATCACCCCATGACTCATTGCTTTTTCTTTTTTTTTTTCTTTTTTTCTTCTCCCCCTGTCCCTGCTGATGCTGTCAGATGGTGCGGCTCTTGCTCTCTCGAGGGGCCAACATCAATGCTTTTGACAAGAAAGACCGACGTGCAATCCATTGGGCAGCCTACATGGGTAAAAATAAATCCACTTGTTCTGTTATGTAATTGTAGATTTGTGTAACATAGAACCATAACTTTGAGCATCAAATGTATTTAAAGAACACGTATCATTGCTATTGATGAAAATGACATGAAGATGTGTATGTTTTACATGTAGTACCAGAACCATATTTCCTTTAAATCACTATAATGTTGTACAGTACTATTTCTGTAAAATTTCCGTGGACTCCTATAATTTCCTTGTTAACGTTGTCTGGTGGGAAAAAAATGAAGGGGGAAGAAATCTACTTACCGTATTTTCACGACTATTCGACGCACCGTACGGTTGGGCGCAGTCTCATTAATGGGTGATTTCTGTATTTTACACATAGACAGACCGCAGTGTACCAATGGGCGCAGTTTTACAGTGGTAAAACATACGCCAGCTTAAACATACGGCATGCATGCGCGCACGCTAACATGTTAGCTTGAAGCATACGGTAGCATGCCAAGACATACAGATACAAGCTAAAAACACGTTTTTAAAAAGGCAACGAAAGCAGAACTGAGTTTGGGTGTATTTTATTTAGCCATCGTACAATGTTCTCACGTTTTTCGATCAATCATCACCCAGAAATCCATCAAAGTCCTCATCCTCTGTATCAGACGCAGAGGACTGAACATCCCAGTTGTCATTGAACGCATCACATGCTAGTGTGAGTTGCTACGCATTGCTGAGTGGAAAGAAGGAGCAGCAACAGCAAAGTCAACATTTCTCTCGTGTGAAGCTTTCCCACATTTGAAAGTAAAGAACAGAGCGAAACATGGTGGCAGCGCGTTGTTGCGTATTGTGGCGTAACTCGCCCAGCGCTGCCTCTCACTCTTTGTAAAGTTGTGTTTGCCATCAATCATCCATTGTTCCCATGCCGTTCGCAACTTTACTTTGAACGCCCGGTTGATGCCAATGTCCAGCGGTTGGAGTTCTTTAGTCAAGCCTCCGGGAATAACGGCAAGCTCAGAGTTCATGTGCTTGACTTGGATTTTCACCGCTGCTGTGAGATGGGCACGCATGCCAAAAGCATAACCGGTGGCTTTAAGTTTGAACTGAGCTTCGTGGGCGTGTCTCTTTGTCGAATTTATTTTCAGGGGTTCTTAGAAACCAAAACCGGAGTTGTTTTGCAACAATGCACATTGCCACACTCTATACAGGTGTTGGTACGTGTTTGCGGCGTCCCTTTAGCGTCCACTTACACGCCCACCCTTCACCATTGGCGGACTGCTCCCCAGCTTGCCTGTCCTCTCTCTCTCTCTCTCCCCTCTCCATATATGTATATATACACGCCCACCCTTCCCCGATTGGCCGACTTCTTTCCCACATGCCTGGCCACAGTCACTTCCGCCTTTTCTCTATATAAACAGCGTGTCGGCTGTCAGTCAGATTTTGGAACTCAGCGCATACAAAGGATGCTCCGCACCATAAGGCATCCTGTCCATTTTTGAGAAAATTCAAGACTTTTAATGGCGCCTTATAGTCGTGAAAATACGGTATTTTTCGGTTTATGATGAAACAACGATCATATAGCAGCAGAGTAACCGTAATTTGGATGCTGCAGTGTAACCTGCACATCTAGATTCCATTGTGGACCGTAAATGCGCTTGTTGAAGGGTGCATCCAAATGTACATTTGCACCCTCAGTCCAGCAGACGCATTTAATCCGGGCAGGGAGTGGTAACATGACAACATGTAATTGTCGACGGCGGGGAAGAATAGCACCCGTCACACGTCTTTGTGTAATATACGACTGGGTAGAGGGGGATTCGTATGGCAGACATCGCACTAATCGGCAACGGGCCCAGAAAGGCTGAAAATCAACACATTTTCCCCAAATTCACGATGGCCCTGCTTCATGGCCATCCGGTTATGATGATAACACATATTTTGGTGACTCAAGACGTGGAGTGTATGCTATGGGGTATATACTGTAACACATTGACTAGTTATTGAAAATGTAGTATTTACACAATGCTCTATTTGAAGTATTCCAATTTGTATCATTTCAAGGTTCCTGTCTTGAAGTTTAGCCATTTTCGGTTTGGAGACTGTATTGTTACATGCTTAGTGATGTAAATTAGTAAAACTTTTTTATCATCATGATTTTCATCAGACAACAGCCTTGTGTTAGTAATAGTTCAGTTGATGCTTTGATCATAGAAGTGCTTCTTTCATAAAGAATACAAAAATGTTATATTGGCGATATACCTACAGGTCACATTGAGGTTATAAAGCTGCTGGCGTCTCATGGTGCCGAAGTGGCCTGCAAAGATAAGAAATCATACACACCTCTGCACGCAGCTGCCTCCAGTGGGATGATCACTGTTGTCAAATACCTCCTGGACCTGGGGGTGGATGTAAGTTCCACCCACGACTACGCTGTATGATTAATTCTCTCTTTCAAAGAGCAGATATGCAAAAGCATCACAACTGTTCCATATCTCAACGTGTTTGTGATTATAAGTTAAACTTCTGCGTGTTGGTTGGTTTTCAGATCAATGAGCCTAATACATATGGCAACACGCCACTTCATGTGGCCTGCTACAATGGTCAGGATGTGGTGGTTAATGAGCTCATAGAGTGTGGGGCGAATGTCAACCAGGTGAACGAGAAAGGCTTTGCTCCCCTCCACTTTGCCGCTGCTTCCCGGCAAGGCAAGCTATGTCTTGAGCTGCTTGTCTGCAATGGGGCTGATGTCAACATTAAGGTGTGTGAACGTTTTTATCAGCGCATCACCAAAGAACTAGCTATAAGTTAATTGAAAAAGCGTCATAGATTAGAGTAAAAATCTCTCAACAAACAAGTCCAATTACTTACCTATTCAACATTTGCAGGCTAATCCAAAAAGCTGTTTTGAAAAGCTTCACATTTTCACCACCACGGCTTTGTTTTAATTTAGAGTAAGGATGGAAAGACACCTCTTCACATGACCGCAATCCATGGGAGATTCTCAAGGTCTCTAGCTATCATTGAAAACGGTGAGCTCGTCCAAAACTGTTTGAATGTTGTTTCTCACTGGACTGGAACCGAGCAGCAAGTGCATAACTTTGCCTCAAAAGGTTGATTTGTTTTACCTCCCCCGCCTCCAACCTCTAACCCCACTTAAGGTGCTGAGGTTGATTGTGAGGATAAGAATGGAAATACGCCACTGCATATTGCTGCACGATATGGTCACGAGCTACTTATCAACACGCTCATTGCCCACAGAGCTGACACGGCCAAGTGAGTATACCCTGACCACAAATGCACCAAATACATTGCAAAAAAGTTCCAAATCAAACGGTCCAAATGATTCTGAAGATATGTAAGATTAAATCCTGTTAATCCATAAATGGTGCAAGGATTCTAGACACCTTGCATCTGGCATTTGCCAGTTCACCAGTGTGGAATTAAATATTTTGGTCTCACAATCAATTAAAAAATAAATCAGGGATGTTGTTTAACAGTTTCTATATTTTTGTTGTTGGGAGTCAGTCGAGCTGCACTGCATCCAATTAAGTTTTTGACAGTAATTTTCCCCCTTGTGAAGCTGAAATAACGTAAACAAAATAATAATGTAAACACCTCACACGTCTACATTACTGCAAACTACAACCCAAAACACGTCCGTCTTCCACCTCACCATTAAAAGTTCTACAGAAGCTGATTATCTTAGTCATTCGATGTGAATGTTCACAAGAACATTAAGGAGCTGATCTTATCTCCCTCGATTATCTCAGTCTGTGGCTAACCAAGACAGCAGTACCAAAGAACATATATGGTCTCAGCACAAGTTGTAAATTAGTTATCTTCACACCATCGAGGATTTTTCATTCTGTGGATATGCCATCTTTTCTGGCTAATAGCATTCCAGTGGACACTTTTTAATTGCGTTTGTCCGTGTTCCAGGTTGCTATGTTCCACCGCGTCCATCTCAGTCCTTGCTGTTTCGCTGCATTTGTAGTACTTTTTAAAACATTTTATAAAACTACACGTTCACTCAACAAATTCTAATATCCTAGTCACATTACAGTGTTCCGTCTTTTATCTCAAGGGTTCCGGAACGTTCCAAAAATAACCACAATCAAAGTATCTCCAAAGTAGAGGTTGATTTTAATTGGAAGTGTTTATTTTCATTTGTCTTTTATTAGTTTTTTTTTGTTTACAATATGTTTTTTGTTTCATTTATCACATTTTATTCATTATTACACTGTATCTTTTCCATTCACAGTCCTGTATTTTACTGTAAAAAAAGAAAGCATGATACACTGACAATAATAATGGACGAAAAGGCGAGGCTCAGAAAGATAAACTGCGTAAGCGAGGGCAACAAATTATTGTATAAATCTCTGCAGGCGAGGGGTCCACGGTATGTACCCACTGCATTTGGCTGCTCTGAGTGGATTCTCTGACTGCTGCCGAAAGCTTCTATCTTCAGGTAACTCCGGTATGAAACGTAATCATTCACTATAGTGGCGTATTGTTGCTCATCATCCTTTCCTGATCAGGTTTTGATATAGACACTCCTGATGAATTTGGAAGGACTTGTTTGCATGCTGCAGCTGCTGGAGGGTGAGTGTTCATTACAGCTTCATTAGTTTCTTTTGTTTTATTTAAACATATACTCCAGTCAATTAATCACTCCTAATTATAAAAGCCAATCATTTATCATGTTATCATTGATTTTAATCTCTGCAGGAACCTGGAATGTCTCAATCTACTTCTCAACACAGGGGCCGACTTCAATAAAAAGGACAGCTTTGGCAGGTTTGTGATGATATTTAATAGTGGTGTTCTCTTACGTCAGTCGTCATTTAGTTGGTTTTAAACAGCCAGCTAAGCAACGTTTACCTTTCTAGGACTTCTTTGCACTACGCCGCTGCCAACTGTAACTACCAGTGTCTGTTTGCGCTGGTGGGTTCAGGGGCCAGCGTGAATGACGTTGATGAGAGGGGGTGCACGCCGCTCCACTATGCTGCCGCTTCTGACACAGATGGAAAGTCAGTAATCCTCTGACCATTGCTTAGCATGGAGTAATGGTGAACCAACAAATGTCATGTCATTAAAATTCATACCCATTTTTCATTTCTGTGCATAAAAAAGGAGCGTTATAAACGCAATATTTTTTTGTGATGAAAAACCTTAAAGTTTGTTATATTATTCTTGTTGTATCATAAATACAGTATTTTTCAGACTATAAATAGCTCCAATATATAAATTGCACCTGTCAAAAAATGTGTCACGAAGAAGAAAAAAACGTGGAAGTCACATTTATTGTGGAAATGTATTTTTCAAAAACCAAGAACAAAAAAGATCAGACTTGCACCCAAAATCCCTGGTGCCGAACCATTTTGACTGCAGCGAACAAACAACTTGGGTTAGGGAACAGGGGTTTTAGCCTCAAGCCTGAGCTGTAATTTTAATGTTTACAAGACTCACACATGAGCACCTGAGTGTAACTCATGAGACCAGGCAAATTATGAAAAAAGTGTGACAGAAAAATACAGTAAATGCTTGAATTTCAGATCTAAAGCATCTCTGTTGTGGCTCCAGGTGCCTGGAATATTTACTGCGAAATGATGCAAATCCAGGGATCCGGGACAATCAAGGCTACAATGCTGTGCATTATGCCTCTGCATATGGACATCGCCTTTGTCTGGAGCTGGTGAGGGCATCGCTATTGACTGCATGCTGTGTAAAATCCATTGCACCAATACTATGAATACTGAGAATGGTATTGCTTAATTTCTCCAATAATTCTAGATTGCGAGTGAAACTCCTCTAGATGCGGTGAGTAAAATTTGTGAATTGTCTGTACTGTATGTATGGTATATCCTCAAAAAATGGCATCCATGCTAATGAATGCATTCCTTGATACGTTGTCGGATCATTGTCCAACTAATCCCTAGAGATCCATTTTTTTCATCGTTTTTAACACAGACTTAGCCTGACATGAACTTGTCCCAAAATAAACAAGTCACCAAATTAATAACACGCGTTAAAAACTAACTCTACAGCACCTTACAGCCAATAAAGTGCAAACTTAAATTGGTGTAATTTTGCAAGAGTGCTTGTGTTCGTCTGTGTTGGCTGTACTGTTCAGGCTGGTTGAGTATTTTGCCCCTTTGCACCGGTTCCACCCCGAAGGAGCCTAGTTTCCACCCTGTGTTGTCCTTTTCCATTACACTTTTTCAAGACCATCTGGTCACTAGAGAACCCATCCTCAGAACCTTTTCGAACCTGGTTCTAGAACACGGGCTAGGGAGAGCTTTGACATAGGATATGGCTGACATATGAAGGAATTCCTTTTAGCAATGTAGCAAGGAATTCAACTGCACATGCCTGTTTCGAGACAATACTTCACCATTTTTACAATTTCATATGTACCAATGGATGAAATGGTGGAGCTTGTGCAAAGAATTTTCGCGAGCGATGCACACCACGCCGGGATCGTTCAATGAAACAGAGCGAGCCCCGTCTTTCAATTTATTGTATCAACACTATCCTCTTTAGAGCCTCCGCAAAATGCACAATGATTTGCACGATTTGCTGTAGGAAAAGGCCATGGTCGACAATAAATACAAATATGGGCAATTGGGGATATATTGTTTTGAATGATGGGACTCGCGCCTTCAATTTTTTTTGTATTTTCTTTTGTCGGTTCACCAAATAATTTGGGATCAACCCCTAAAATAATGGGGATTTTGGATGTCAGCCTGAGTTCTAATTATCTAATCTGTACTGTATACAAGTCGCACCTAACCTCATAGGACCAGCCACACTTTGAAAAAAAAGTTTGGCTTGTCATTTGAAAAACTCAACTACACAACTTGCGGCTTCAACTGCAATTGCGTTTTTGATTGGAACCAGTGTAAAAGAACACACAAATATAAATCACAAATGTGAGGTGGTCACACATTCAATTCCCATTATAAAAATAAAAGGGACAGTTCTCAGTTGGCCAGGATACGGGCTTTAGTGTCCAACTGTGCTTAGAATGAAGTTTAAAATCAGGGAAGCCAAAAAAAATAGAAACTTCCTTCAAATAAACCCTTTGAATAAATGCGGGAAGTATAAGTGCCTTTGGCCACTCTTTGAGGAAATGCTGTATTTGAATGTATTGTGCATTAATGTGATCTTGTGCTCCAAAGCCAATCAACCACTGTTATTCAGTTTTTTTGTTATTCTTATTTGTAATATCAGTTAATGGAAACCTCAGGGACAGACATCCTCAATGACGCTGAAGTACGAGCTCCAGTTAGCCCTTTGCACCTTGCTGTGAGTCAAAAGTTTAGCACTGCAAACATTTTTCTCTTTGCCCCCTTTTTTTTTTAATCTAATATTTGGACAAATATTTTGCGGTGTGAAGGCATACCATGGTCACCACCAAGCCATGGAGGTCCTGGTGCAGTCTCTGTTGGATCTGGATGTGAGAAACGTCCAAGGGCGAACACCTCTCGACTTGGCTGCATTTAAGGGGCATGTGGAGTGTGTGGATGTTTTAATAAACCAGGGTGCCTCCATCTTGGTCAAAGACTTCACCTTAAAGCGAACCCCAATTCATGCTGCAGGTATAGGAGTCAATCATTTAGTGGTTCTACCTTTGTTCTTTGAAATGTATAAACTCTAACACAATTATGCACATTGATCAATCCCTCCCAGCTACTAATGGTCATTTAGAATGTTTACGTTTGCTGATCGGAAATGCTGATCTTCGAAGTGCAGTGGACATTCAAGACGGTAACGGACAGTAAGTAATTCTTTTTTTATTCGCTGTTGTGGTCGATCATGTGAGTCAATGTACAATATTTTTCTTTTTGTATTGTGTGTGTGTGTTTCAATTCTCAGAACCCCTTTGATGCTGTCGGTTCTAAGTGGACACACAGACTGTGTGTATTCTTTGCTTAATAAGGGAGCCGGCGTGGAAGCCAAAGACAAGTGGGGCAGGACGGCCCTGCATCGAGGAGTGAGTGTAACTTTGTTTATTCTCTGAATAAAGGGGAAGTCAACTCAAACATTTTTTCGTATTATGATTAATATTGCTTTTGTAGAATGTGAATTAAGCAGGCAAAAAAAAATCCTGTTTTTATCTGTTTCACAGAGGCCGTTTTGTCTTGTACTTTGTGTGTGTGTGTGTGTGTGTGTGTGTGTGTGTGTTTGTATTCATGACATCTCAGGACAATTTTATGATAACACACCTTCACAATGAGGACCTGTGGAAAAATGAGGACATTTTTCGCGTCCTCATATTTCCACGCAGTCTACACTACTCTAGAGCTCACGAGGATACTCCCACACCAAAAATAAGTGATGTCCTGAAAGAGCACAATTTTCAGAAATTGTGTGTTTAAGTGTGTTTAACTTTCGACTCACTTTTCATTTGGAAAACTAGTGGCCAACTTCGGTACTTAACACACTTTTAACACACTTTCAGTGACGTCATTGTGCAGGACCTCAAATGTCATCTTTTTCGGACTGACTCACACATTTTCCCCGCCCTCGTCCTGATAAGTCACATCAATTAGCAGTCACACAAAATCCAACATGTGAAGCAGCCAGACAATCCTACTCTCAAACACGACCACGCGTGGATGACCATCGGGTAAGCAATTCCTTTTCATTTATCTTACCGTAACATAGAAGTTGTTCAATATAACCGTGTTTAACAGTGCCCACCAAAGGTAATATCATTCAATAAGACAGCTAGCTAGCTAGCTAGCTCGATCGTTAGCATGCTAATAAGCTTCCAGTAAAAGTAATGTGGACATGTCCTGCAGGCAAGGTTCTGGAAAACTTTTCTAAATCTTTAACAACACAGTCTGTGGAAGTTGGTTTTGGTACCATATGTCTATTTCAGTGCAGTATTTGTTTTATTCGATTGCAGTTAATTTAAATTAGTTAGTACAGGTAGCCTAATGAAAGTGGGCCAGGCACTTCTAGCATTTACGCTAAGCCCGGTGTATTTACACTGTTTATTCTTGTGCTGATTCAATTGTACACCGTTTCAATGAAAAAAACAAACAAACGTTTGCAATGAAATTATAGCAGAATTCAGCTTTGTTGGTACATTTGGTCAAGACAATATTGTGTTACTCTATTTTAATTTTACATTGTTATCTGCCTGACAAATGGTTTGCCCGAATCTATTAGTCTGACCAGCAAATGTTTGATGAAATGAATTTTTGTATTTTTGAGGAAGAAAATAATATTCCTTTGGCTCAGTACTTTTTGAGCCAAAATAAGTGCTGCCATAATATTGTGCTTGCTTGTCTGGCTGACTTCTTCTCACTTTCCATTGTAGATGTTTACTGGTGGTGATAATGTCACAAAGAAGAACCAGACTGAGCCCTGAATCTGAGGCTGCTCCTTTTATCTGGAGTCAACAAGCCTTGTTTGAAAGCCCAGTGGATCAATGATTATAAAGGTATGCTATCAATCTACCTGCTATCTAATTCTTATGGCTACCGCAAGCACATGACAAGAGCTGCAACCAAAGCCTGTCACAGTGACAGATTTTATTCATACATTGTATTTACCCCAAAAATGTCACAATAAACAGCATATTTTTTATGCCATTGATCATATTGGAGCAAAAATAATTGAAGTACTTTTGAAGAAAATGTTTAACAGCCATTATCATTCAATTATTGAGAATATTGTATTGCCATGTAGAACTAGGAATATCTTGGAATGAAAAAATAGAAATAGAAATTATTCGGCTTCTGTTAAAATATTGTGCTTCACCAAATTCATAAAAACACATACCATCCGTAATAGTCGAGGAAAATTAGATGCCTTTAAACTTCCTTCATAATGCTTATTTCACCTGATTGAAGAAGGCTGTGGTAGCTGTTTGACAAATCCACATTTTTATCAGCAATTTGTACTGCCCATCAAAAGTCTCTACTTAGTTGAAAACAACGAATGGTCACCGGAATTATTTTTCAGTCATTACATTGTTTTAGTCTGAAAGAGTATGTTTCGGGTGTTGTCTTTATTATTTGAACTCAGTCATGTCTGTTGTCCTGAAATTGTTAGCTATAAGAGCTGTACAGTGGTAACTACCATAAAGAGCCGGCTTGTGCTGTGTATGAAGTTTAATTTATTCAAAAGTCATGTAACTACGACATATTTCTGACACTATGGTTGCTATAATGTTGATTTTCATGATTTCAGTCATGCCCTCATACTTCCCAGTTACTGTAGAATACTTTTTAGAATATTTCTGATACTGTAATGTTGCTGAAAAATCTGAGTGTGATCAGGTGAAATGACTTTTGTCTGGACCTAACATTGGAGAGCCCGTGTTCGAATGTCCCGTAATGGCACCGTAATGGTGTTATGTTGCAGACACCAAGTGACGGGATCTTGACTGAACCTTCTGGAGACCAAGAAGGGAGTGAGAGATCCACTTCATCCTTACAACAGGTTACTAGTTCTTATCATGATATACTAGGTTTGAGTTTTCAGCTTTCTTTGACAAACACAGGAGAAGTTATAAATCAGAAACATGGACTCTCCATGATTTCAGTCGTCATGTCCTCATATTTCTTTAGACCTGAAAAACCCGAGTGTGTTTCAGGTGACATGACTTTTGCCTTAACCTAACATCTGGTGAGCCTGCGTTCGAATGTCCCCATATTGCTGTACCACAGAACTGAACAGTGTTAACTTTCTATAGTGTGGTATATTCATCCCAAACTCTCCCGTGAGCAATGTTCAATGATAATTAATGTTTATTCATTTCTTAAATGGTCAGAATGAAGAATGCTGAATATTTTGACACCGTAATGTTATGTTGCAGACACCAAGTGACCTGACTGAACCCTCTGGAGACCATGAATGGAGTGAGATATCCACTTCATTCTTACAACAGGTTACTACTTCTTATCATGATATACTAGGTTTGAGTTTTCAGCTTTCTTTGACAAACACAGGAGAAGTTATAAGTCAGAAACATAGACTCTCCATGATTTCAGTCGTCATGTCCTCATATTTCTTGAGACCTGAAAAACCTGAGTGTGTTTCAGGTGACATGACTTTTGTCTTAACCTAACTCTGGAGAGCCTGTGTTCGAATGTCCCCATATTGCTGTTCCACAGAACTGAACAGTGTTAACTTTCTATAGTGTGGTATATTCATCCCAAACTCTCCCGTGAGCAATGTTCAATGATAATTAATATTTATTCATTTCTTAACTGGTCAGAATGAAGAATGCTGAATATTTTGACACCGTAATGTTATGTTGCAGACACCAAGTGACCTGACTGAACCCTCTGGAGACCATGAATGGAATGATAGATACACTTCATCCTTACAACAGGTTACTACTTCTTGTCATGATATACTAGGTTTGAGTTTTCAGCTTTCTTTGACAAACACAGGAGAAGTTATAAATCAGAAACATGGACTCTCCATGATTTCAGTCGTCATGTCCTCATATTTCTTTAGAGCTGAAAAACCTGAGTGTGTTTCAGGTGTCATGACTTTTGTCTTAACCTAACTCTGGAGAGCCTGTGTTCGAATGTCCCCATATTGCTGTTACTCAGAGCTGAACAGTGTTAACTTACTATAGTGTGGTACATTATTCTCAAACTCTCCTGTGGGCAATGTTCAATGAGAAATAATGTTTATTCATTTCTTAACTGGTCAGAATGAAGAATGCTGAATATTTTGACACCGTAATGTTATGTTGCAGACACCAAGTGACCTGACTGAACCCTCTGGAGACCATGAATGGAGTGAGATATCCACTTCATTCTTACAACAGGTTACTACTTCTTATCATGATATACTAGGTTTGAGTTTTCAGCTTTCTTTGACAAACACAGGAGAAGTTATAAATCAGAAACATGGACTCTCCATGATTTCAGTCGTCATGTCCTCATATTTCTTTAGACCTGAAAAACCCGAGTGTGTTTCAGGTGACATGACTTTTGCCTTAACCTAACATCTGGTGAGCCTGCGTTCGAATGTCCCCATATTGCTGTACCACAGAACTGAACAGTGTTAACTTTCTATAGTGTGGTATATTCATCCCAAACTCTCCCGTGAGCAATGTTCAATGATAATTAATGTTTATTCATTTCTTAAATGGTCAGAATGAAGAATGCTGAATATTTTGACACCGTAATGTTATGTTGCAGACACCAAGTGACCTGACTGAACCCTCTGGAGACCATGAATGGAGTGAGATATCCACTTCATTCTTACAACAGGTTACTACTTCTTATCATGATATACTAGGTTTGAGTTTTCAGCTTTCTTTGACAAACACAGGAGAAGTTATAAGTCAGAAACATAGACTCTCCATGATTTCAGTCGTCATGTCCTCATATTTCTTGAGACCTGAAAAACCTGAGTGTGTTTCAGGTGACATGACTTTTGTCTTAACCTAACTCTGGAGAGCCTGTGTTCGAATGTCCCCATATTGCTGTTCCACAGAACTGAACAGTGTTAACTTTCTATAGTGTGGTATATTCATCCCAAACTCTCCCGTGAGCAATGTTCAATGATAATTAATATTTATTCATTTCTTAACTGGTCAGAATGAAGAATGCTGAATATTTTGACACCGTAATGTTATGTTGCAGACACCAAGTGACCTGACTGAACCCTCTGGAGACCATGAATGGAATGATAGATACACTTCATCCTTAAAAACAGGTTACTACTTCTTGTCATGATATACTAGGTTTGAGTTTTCAGCTTTCTTTGACAAACACAGGAGAAGTTATAAATCAGAAACATGGACTCTCCATGATTTCAGTCGTCATGTCCTCATATTTCTTTAGAGCTGAAAAACCTGAGTGTGTTTCAGGTGTCATGACTTTTGTCTTAACCTAACTCTGGAGAGCCTGTGTTCGAATGTCCCCATATTGCTGTTACTCAGAGCTGAACAGTGTTAACTTACTATAGTGTGGTACATTATTCTCAAAGTCTCCTGTGGGCAATGTTCAATGAGAAATAATGTTTATTCATTTCTTAACTGGTCAGAATGAAGAATGCTGAAACTTTTGACACCGTAATGTTATGTTGCAGACATCAAGTGACAGGTACCTGACTGAACCCTCTGGAAACCAAGAATGGAGTGAGATATCCACTTCATTCTTACAACAGGTTACTACTTCTTATCATGATATACTAGGTTTGAGTTTTCAGCTTTCTTTGACAAACACAGGAGAAGTTATAAATCAGAAACATGGACTCTCCATGATTTCAGTCGTCATGTCCTCATATTTCTTTAGACCTGAAAAACCTGAGTGTGTTTCAGGTGTCATGACTTTTGTCTTAACCTAACTCTGGAGAGCCTGTGTTCGAATGTCCCCATATTGCTGTTACTCAGAGCTGAACAGTGTTAACTTACTATAGTGTGGTACATTATTCTCAAACTCTCCTGTGGGCAATGTTCAATGAGAAATAATGTTTATTCATTTCTTAACTGGTCAGAATGAAGAATGCTGAAACTTTTGACACCGTAATGTTATGTTGCAGACATCAAGTGACAGGTACCTGACTGAACCCTCTGGAAACCAAGAATGGAGTGAGAGATCCACTTCATCCTTACAACAGGTTACTACTTCTTATCATGATATACTAGGTTTGAGTTTTCAGCTTTCTTTGACAAACACAGGAGAAGTTATAAATCAGAAACATGGACTCTCCATGATTTCAGTCGTCATGTCCTCATATTTCTTTAGACCTGAAAAACCTGAGTGTGTTTCAGGTGACATGACTTTTGTCTTAACCTAACTCTGGAGAGGCTGTGTCTAAATGTCCCCATATTGCTATTCCACAGAGAAGAACAGTGTTAACTTTCTATAGTGTGGTACATTATTCCCAAACTCTCCTGTGAGCAATGTTCAATGATAATTAATATTTATTCATTTCTTAACTGGTCAGAATGAAGAATGCTGAATATTTTGACACCGTAATGTTATGTTGCAGACACCAAGTGACCTGACTGAACCCTCTGGAGACCATGAATGGAGTGAGAGATCCACTTCATCCTTTCAACAGGTTACTACTTCTTATCATGATATACTAGGTTTGAGTTTTCAGCTTTCTTTGACAAACACAGGAGAAGTTCTAAATCAGAAACATAGACTCTCCATGATTTCAGTCGTCATGTCCTCATATTTCTTCAGACCTGAAAAACCTGAGTGTGTTTCAGGTGACATGACTTTTGTCTTAACCTAACTCTGGAGAGCCTGTGTTCGAATGTCCCCATATTGCTGTTCCACAGAACTGAACAGTGTTAACTTTCTATAGTGTGGTATATTCATCCCAAACTCTCCCGTGAGCAATGTTCAATGATAATTAATATGTATTCATTTCTTAACTGGTCAGAATGAAGAATGCTGAAACTTTTGACACCGTAATGTTGTTATGTTGCAGACATCAAGTGACAGGTACCTGACTGAACCCTCTGGAAACCAAGAATGGAGTGAGAGATCCACTTCATCCTTACAACAGGTTACTACTTCTTATCATGATATACTAGGTTTGAATTTTCAATGTTCTTTGACAAACACAGGAGAAGTTATAAATCAGAAACATGGACTCTCCATGATTTCAGTCGTCATGTCCTCATATTTCTTTAGACCTGAAAAACCCGAGTGTGTTTCAGGTGACATGACTTTTGCCTTAACCTAACATCTGGAGAGCCTGTGTTCGAATGTCCCCATATTGCTGTACCACAGAACTGAACAGTGTTAACTTTCTATAGTGTGGTATATTCATCCCAAACTCTCCCGTGAGCAATGTTCAATGATAATTAATATTTATTCATTTCTTAACTGGTCAAAATGAAAAATGCTGAGTATTTTGACACCGTAATGTTATGTTGCAGACACCAAGTCACCTGACTGAACCCTCTGGAGACCATGAATGGAATGATAGATACACTTCATCCTTACAACAGGTTACTACTTCTTGTCATGATATACTAGGTTTGAGTTTTCAGCTTTCTTTGACAAACACAGGAGAAGTTATAAATCAGAAACATGGACTCTCCATGATTTCAGTCGTCATGTCCTCATACAGTATTTCTTTAGACCTGAAAAACCTGAGTGTGTTTCAGGTGTCATGACTTTTGTCTTAACCTAACTCTGGAGACCCTGTGTTCGAATGTCCCCATATTGCTGTTACTCAGAGCTGAACAGTGTTAACTTACTATAGTGTGGTACATTATTCTCAAACTCTCCTGTGGGCAATGTTCAATGAGAAATAATGTTTATTCATTTCTTAACTGGTCAGAATGAAGAATGCTGAAACTTTTGACACCGTAATGTTATGTTGCAGACATCAAGTGACAGGTACCTGACTGAACCCTCTGGAAACCAAGAATGGAGTGAGAGATCCACTTCATCCTTACAACAGGTTACTACTTCTTATCATGATATACTAGGTTTGAGTTTTCAGCTTTCTTTGACAAACACAGAAGTTATAAATCAGAAACATGGACTCTCCATGATTTCAGTCGTCATGTCCTCATATTTCTTTAGACCTGAAAAACCTGAGTGTGTTTCAGGTGACATGACTTTTGTCTTAACCTAACTCTGGAGAGGCTGTGTCTAAATGTCCCCATATTGCTATTCCACAGAGAAGAACAGTGTTAACTTTCTATAGTGTGGTACATTATTCCCAAACTCTCCTGTGAGCAATGTTCAATGATAATTAATATTTATTCATTTCTTAACTGGTCAGAATGAAGAATGCTGAATATTTTGACACCGTAATGTTATGTTGCAGACACCAAGTGACCTGACTGAACCCTCTGGAGACCATGAATGGAGTGAGAGATCCACTTCATCCTTTCAACAGGTTACTACTTCTTATCATGATATACTAGGTTTGAGTTTTCAGCTTTCTTTGACAAACACAGGAGAAGTTCTAAATCAGAAACATAGACTCTCCATGATTTCAGTCGTCATGTCCTCATATTTCTTCAGACCTGAAAAACCTGAGTGTGTTTCAGGTGACATGACTTTTGTCTTAACCTAACTCTGGAGAGCCTGTGTTCGAATGTCCCCATATTGCTGTTCCACAGAACTGAACAGTGTTAACTCTCTATAGTGTGGTATATTCATCCCAAACTCTCCCGTGAGCAATGTTCAATGATAATTAATATGTATTCATTTCTTAACTGGTCAGAATGAAGAATGCTGAAACTTTTGACACCGTAATGTTGTTATGTTGCAGACATCAAGTGACAGGTACCTGACTGAACCCTCTGGAAACCAAGAATGGAGTGAGAGATCCACTTCATCCTTACAACAGGTTACTACTTCTTATCATGATATACTAGGTTTGAATTTTCAATGTTCTTTGACAAACACAGGAGAAGTTATAAATCAGAAACATGGACTCTCCATGATTTCAGTCGTCATGTCCTCATATTTCTTTAGACCTGAAAAACCCGAGTGTGTTTCAGGTGACATGACTTTTGCCTTAACCTAACATCTGGAGAGCCTGTGTTCGAATGTCCCCATATTGCTGTACCACAGAACTGAACAGTGTTAACTTTCTATAGTGTGGTACATTCATCCCAAACTCTCCCGTGAGCAATGTTCAATGATAATTAATATTTATTCATTTCTTAACTGGTCAAAATGAAAAATGCTGAGTATTTTGACACCGTAATGTTATGTTAAGGACACCAAGTGACCTGACTGAACCCTCTGGAGACCATGAATGGAATGATAGATACACTTCATCCTTACAACAGGTTACTACTTCTTGTCATGATATACTAGGTTTGAGTTTTCAGCTTTCTTTGACAAACACAGCAGAAGTTATAAATCAGAAACATGGACTCTCCATGATTTCAGTCGTCATGTCCTCATATTTCTTTAGACCTGAAAAACCTGAGTGTGTTTCAGGTGTCATGACTTTTGTCTTAACCCAACTCTGGAGAGCCTGTGTTCGAATGTCCCCATATTGCTGTTACTCAGAGCTGAACAGTGTTAACTTACTATAGTGTTGT
This sequence comes from Hippocampus zosterae, assembly GCF_025434085.1. Lineage (NCBI taxonomy): Eukaryota > Metazoa > Chordata > Actinopteri > Syngnathiformes > Syngnathidae > Hippocampus > Hippocampus zosterae. The sequence goes on from NC_067455.1 coordinate 13,464,618, forward strand.
ACATTATTCCCAAACTCTCCTGTGAGCAATGTTCAATGAGAAATAATGTTTATTCATTTCTTAACTGGTCAGAATGATGAATGCTGAAACTTTTGACACCGTAATGTTGTTATGTTGCAGACATCAAGTGACAGGTACCTGACTGAACCCTCTGGAAACCAAGAATGGAGTGAGAGATCCACTTCATCCTTACAACAGGTTATTACTTCTTATCATGATATACTAGGTTTGAGTTTTCAGCTTTCTTTGACAAACACAGGAGAAGTTATAAGTCAGAAACATAGACTCTCCATAATTTCAGTCGTCATGTCCTCATATTTCTTCAGACCTGAAAAACCTGAGTGTGTTTCAGGTGACATGACTTTTGTCTTAACCTAACTCTGGAGAGCCTGTGTTCGAATGTCCCCATATTGCTGTTCCACAGAACTGAACAGTGTTAACTTTCTATAGTGTGGTATATTCATCCCAAACTCTCCCGTGAGCAATGTTCAATGATAATTAATATTTATTCATTTCTTAACTGGTCAGAATGAAGAATGCTGAATATGTTGACACCGTAATGTTATGTTGCAGACACCAAGTGACCTGACTGAACCCTCTGGAGACCATGAATGGAGTGAGAGATCCACTTCGTTCTTACAACAGGTTACTACTTCTTATCATGATATACTAGGTTTGAGTTTTCAGCTTTCTTTGACAAACACAGGAGAAGTTATAAGTCAGAAACATAGACTCTCCATAATTTCAGTCGTCATGTCCTCATATTTCTTCAGACCTGAAAAACCTGAGTGTGTTTCAGGTGACATGACTTTTGTCTTAACCTAACTCTGGAGAGCCTGTGTTCGAATGTCCCCATATTGCTGTTCCACAGAACTGAACAGTGTTAACTTTCTATAGTGTGGTATATTCATCCCAAACTCTCCCGTGAGCAATGTTCAATGATAATTAATATTTATTCATTTCTTAATTGGTCAGAATGAAGAATGCTGAATATTTTGACACCGTAATGTTATGTTGCAGACACCAAGTGACCTGACTGAACCCTCTGGAGACCATGAATGGAGTGAGAGATCCACTTCATCCTTACAACAGGTTACTACTTCTTATCATGATATACTAGGTTTGAGTTTTCAGCTTTCTTTGACAAACACAGGAGAAGTTATAAATCAGAAACATGGACTCTCCATGATTTCAGTCGTCATGTCCTCATATTTCTTGAGACCTGAAAAACCTGAGTGTGTTTCAGGTGACATGACTTTTGTCTTAACCTAACTCTGGAGAGCCTGTGTTCGAATGTCCCCATATTGCTGTTCCACAGAACTGAACAGTGTTAACTTTCTATAGTGTGGTATATTCATCCCAAACTCTCCCGTGAGCAATGTTCAATGATAATTAATATTTATTCATTTCTTAATTGGTCAGAATGAAGAATGCTGAATATTTTGACACCGTAATGTTATGTTGCAGACACCAAGTGACCTGACTGAACCCTCTGGAGACCGTGAATGGAGTGAGAGATCCACTTCATTCTTACAACAGGTTACTACTTCTTATCATGATATACTAGGTTTGAGTTTTCAGCTTTCTTTGACAAACACAGGAGAAGTTATAAGTCAGAAACATAGACTCTCCATGATTTCAGTCGTCATGTCCTCATATTTCTTCAGACCTGAAAAACCTGAGTGTGTTTCAGGTGACATGACTTTTGTCTTAACCTAACTCTGGAGAGCCTGTGTTCGAATGTCCCCATATTGCTGTTCCACAGAACTGAACAGTGTTAAATTTCTATAGTGTGGTATATTCATCCCAAACTCTCCCGTGAGCAATGTTCAATGATAATTAATATTTATTCATTTCTTAACTGGTCAAAATGAAGAATGCTGAATATTTTGACACCGTAATGTTATGTTGCAGACACCTAGTGACCTGACTGAACCCTCTGGAGACCATGAATGGAATGATAGATACACTTCATCCTTACAACAGGTTACTACTTCTTGTCATGATATACTAGGTTTGAGTTTTCAGCTTTCTTTGACAAACACAGAAGAAGTTATAAATCAGAAACATGGACTCTCCATGATTTCAGTCGTCATGTCCTCATATTTCTTTAGACCTGAAAAACCGGAGTGTGTTTCAGGTGATATGATTTTTGTCTAGACTTAACTCTGGAGAGCCTGTGTTCGAATGTCCCCATATTGCTGTTACACAGAGCTGAACAGTGTTAACTTTCTATAGTGTCTTATATTAATCCCAAACCCTCCTGTGAGCGATGTTCAATGAATAACAATGTTTATTCATTTATTAACTAATCAGGATGAATAAATTTGAATATTTCTGACACTGCACTGTTGCTATGTTGCAGACACCAAGTGTTCCGATCCTGATGAAACCTTTTGAAGATCAAGAAAGGAGTGGAAGATCCACTTCTTCCTTACAACAGGTTACTACGTCTTATCATTATATACTAGGTTTGAGTTTTCAGCTTTCTTTGACAAACACAGGAGAAGTTATAAATCAGAAACATGGACTCTCCATGATTTCAGTCGTCATGTCCTCATATTTCTTCAGACCTGAAAAACCTAAGTGTGTTTCAGGTGACATGACTTTTGTCTTAACCTAACTCTGGAGAGCCTGTGTTTGAATGTCCCCATATTGCTGTTCCACAGAACTGAACAGTGTTAACTTTCTATAGTGTGGTATATTCATCCCAAACTCTCCCGTGAGCAATGTTCAATGATAATTAATGTTTATTCATTTCTTAACTGGTCAGAATGAAGAATGCTGAATATTTTGACACCGTAATGTTATGTTCCAGACACCAAGTGACCTGACTGAACCCTCTGGAGACCATGAATGGAATGAGAGATAAATTCTCAAAATTCTCAAATTTTCAAAATTCTCATTATTTCCTGGAATATCTTATTTTGATTATTTTATTTTTCCATTTTTAATAAATAATGCCTTCTTTTACAGGTGGGAATAAGAGACGCACGTGGACAGATTATGAAGTGAAGGCTGTTGAGCGACATATGTTTGATTTCATAACAAGCCATAAAGTTTCAGGTAAAACGAGCTGTGAGTCCTGTCTCCACGCAGAGCCAGCAGCTCTGAACGACAGAGGCTGGGTGTCCATCAAAAACTACATCCACAACAGGATATAACTGCATTAAAAAGGGAAATGAATGGCTAGTCCATTGAAATGCGAGCACGTCTGGGTACATTTCAGTTCAAGTTAACTAAAGCAATAGCAATGGTGCATTTAGGGTGGGATGGTCAATTATGGATTTCATATTTGTTGTTGGATACTGTGTTTCACTTTTGTTGTTTCATGATCTTCAAGAGCAATTTGGAAAATCCTTGAAGATGTATGAACATGTAAATTTTACTGTATATCAGGCATGTCCCGATCTGGGCCTCGAGGGCCACTGTCGTGCCTGTTTTCCAGCTCTCCCGGCTGCATCACACCTGTTTCAGATGATCAGTTCATCAGTCAGCTCTGATGCAGCATTAGAACATCCTGGGAGAGCTGGAAAACAAAAAGACAGCGGCCCTTGAGGACCGACCTTGGACACTCCTGCTGTATATAAACGTACGTACGATATACAAACTTCTCACAAAAGATAGGCTTATTAGGTTTGAGGTGATATTTTGGAAAAACCCTAAAACATTTGAATTCATCCTATTTCAAGAATTTCAATACTTTTTGAAAAGTTGCTTTTGTCTAACGGTAGCTAAAGAAGTTGCTACACACATGGCACAATATATGGCCAGATTCATTAAAAATTCTTCATCGCAGTATTCACATTTTGACATAATCTTCTTCAGTTCAAACAACCCTCATCTATTGCAGTGCTTTGTGTCATGGAGAGGAGGTGACATGTTTTCTGTGTTCATAATTTCATATTGTCAGCAATTAAAAAATAAGAAAGTGGACTGACCACATATTTAACCGTCTCTTCTTCTTCACAGCTTATTTTACTATCTTGTATTATTAATGTGAATATTTGAGGGATGACGGGTATAACGACTGTTTGGCACATTCGCCTCACAGTTCAGCAATTGATATTTGAATGTTTGAATCTGGGCATCCTTCCTTTGTAGAGTTCTCCCCATGCCCGAGCATGACAATTGGACACATGTGCCTAACATACCTGTATACTGTTGGTATGTAACATGAGTCAATTTAAAAATACACACTTTACTCTTAGCTGGTCTTCATAAGTCATATATACTTGAAAATGATGTGTATCCAGGGGGCTCAAAATTCACAAAAACATGAAATGGTAGTGTGTTTGAGGTGACTGTCTCCATAATACACAAAAACCTGTCAATGTCCTCATATGTAGTAGTTTTGTCATAAATCAAAAAAAAATTACGTCCTAGCCAAAATCTGAGTAGATGGCTGTCTTCCTGATTTTTTTTCATGGTTACCATATTTTTTTGGAGCCTGTAGGACCACGGGAAAGGCATGTACCCATATGTCGGGTGAACAAACGGACGTCCTGAAAATGCACCAAAACACGTATGTGTGTGTGTGTGTGTGTGTACACCGGATATGTTTTTTCATATATGAAACAAAAAAGGAAAGCACTTTTTACTTCATGTTGCATTTTAGGCTGAGTTAAATGAAAAAAGCACGGGAGCCATTCAAGCTAAAACCACAGGATTACAACTCCCAAATGACTACTCGACCTTCTGTACTTCCGTCTAACAGCTGTGCAGTAATATCAAAATAAATACAAATTTAAAATCAACCCCAAAGGCTCATGCATTAAATTAACTGCCAAAAATGAGCTGTAATTATAGTTTGTTTTACAAACGTAAAATGGAGTTTCAGTTAGTTTATTATTGTATTTATGATTTTATTTATATATATAATGTATTATATGTACTCAGCATGACTTTGATTTGTTCTTGATTTTACTGTTTGGTGCTTTCTACCGCCTTTATTACCGATTTGTCTTACTCTTTATTGTGCATGTTAAATTGCTTTTGAATGTACAGCACTTTGTATGCAGCGATGGCTGTTTGAAAGTGCTCTATTAATACTGTTGAGTTGACTTGTATTTCGTTAACGAAAATGTTTTTTCAATTATAGTTTAAAATAACCGCAGTAACAATACTTATCTATTCTTTTATTCTATTTGCAGGCTGTTACTGGTCATGAAGAATGTGTGGAGGCTTTACTTCAGCATAGTGCCAGCTTCTTGGTGCAAGACTGTAAAGGTCGCACACCCATCCACCTGGCAGCAGCATGTGGGCACATTGGTGTATTGGGAGGCCTGCTGCATGCTGCCCAGTTAGTGGAAACACCTCCAGTGTTAACAGATCGCCAAGGCTACACGCCGCTGCACTGGTCCTGCTACAATGGTTTGTGGATTTAAAAAGAAATGGACTATAGTTGGTCATGTTTTTAGAATTGGGTCCTTATAAATTAAATGCATGTAGTTTCATTCTTGTGGCGGTGAAATAAACCACGTTCGCAGGAATGCAAGGTAGTCTATACATAATAATAAATAAAGGTAATTGCAGTCAGAACGTCATGACAACAGTAAGTATTTCCATGGGGAAAAAAAGTCACAAAAAGTGAAATCTGTGATGTGTAAATGCACGATTAAAATACTCTTTTAGGGTGTTTTTACAGTATTTATGGCACTTATTTTACTTTTAAGGTTTTTAAACACATTTAAAAATGTTTCATGGAATTAAGAGTGCCCAAGAGAAATGGCGAAACCATCATCCCATCCCGTGACCATGCAATAAACAAATCCCTAATTAACAAACTTGTCAAAACCCCAAATCTTTGGTATTCATGCCTGAGAATGACAAAATGAACACAATGATTCTGTGGGTTGTGAAAAATCAGTCAATCTCTTGTGATAAGTAAAAATGTCTGGCATTAATTAACTTGTTGTTTCTTCAAATAAACACATCTTCTCACAATATGAACAATTAGCATGCCCATAGATGAACATTATAAAATGAACCGTAAAAACGCCAGCTGGAAACTGAATGAGACTTTAATTAATCTTATCAGCAAGGAGGCTGATCTTGAAAATTTGTGAGTTTTCACTGAGCGCACATCCACAGTGGAACAGACCAGAGCCCAAGTTGTGTGTCGAGGTGAGCACGATCATCTATTTCAAACTTCTCAACCTTGCAAAAACTCTCGTTTCCTCTCCTACATTTTGTGAGCCCATGTAAAGGGAACCCACATTTATTCTTCAACCAGGTCCTGTTTGTGCAAACCCATTAGGCGTTCGCCCCAATCTTGAGCCCACGCTCCAGAGGGGGGCCACCGGAGATAGGCAACTGAGCAAGGGAATACCTACTCCATGTGTGTGTTCATCGTAAGGGGCTCATAGCTATTGTTGTCTAGTCCTCACCTTAGCGCTGTTTGCCATGGGTGGCAGAAAGCCACAGACAATAGACTTATTTTGAGGGGGCAGCATAGAAACAAACGAAAACAATCTTCTAAAGAATTTTCTAAAGAAGAATGTCACTTTACAATTAACTGGAATTCTTTACTAAAGGTCATGATACATGTGTGGAGGTTCTACTAGAACAAGAGGTTTTCCAAAAAGCCGAGGGCAATCTCTTCACCCCCCTCCACTGTGCTGTGTAAGTTATCAAATAGTTGCACTAATTGATAGATGGTAAAACCATATTACTGCGATTAAAAACAAAAAAATCTCTCTCGTAAGGATCCGTGACAACGAAGGTGCTGCTGAGATGCTTATCGACACCATGGGCCCTGCCATTGTCAATGCCAAAGACAACAAAAACAGGTGAAATCTTTCATGCGAAAGTAAATGCTGGCTAAACCGTCCTAATGTATCAGTTTTTTGAAACCCTGATTTATGTCATTCATTTTGTGTCCAGGACTCCTCTGCATGCCGCAGCCTTCACTGACCATGTTGAGTGTCTGCAGCTGTTGTTGAGCCACAATGCTCACGTCAACAGTGTGGATGCCACAGGGAAGACCCCACTCATGATGGCTGCTGAAAACGGCCAAACCAATGCAGTTGGTAAGCTGGCTGCACACGAGCATCACTGGCATTGGACTGAAACCTTTGTCCAAATGTGGGTAGTTTCATGTTTTTTTCACAAATCTTTACTGTTGGTCACTCAACATCTCAGTTGACCAATCTCAAGTGTTGATGATGGCTTGCAGTCTTTGACGATGCATTGGTAATGGCTCAAAAAACATGCCATTTTGTGGGGCAGGGGCGGGTTTTCGCCTGACGCCAACAAAATTTATCTAAGAGGCAAGCTCATCAGAATGTTTGTCAGTAAATTTTATGTGTCATTTTCAATATTAAGAGCTCCTGGTGAGCAGTGCAAAAGCAGATCTCACGCTTCAGGATGCAATGAAGAACACGGCACTTCATCTTGCCTGCAGTAAGGTCTGTACACTTTATAACCAGTAGAGGGGTGTGTTTCAAGTTTAGGCAGCAAGCTGGGTGTCTTACCACATATGTATGCTAAACGCACACTGCATAATTGTTTCTTACTTCTCACCAAAACTCTGCTTGCTTTTCACAGGGACATGAAACCAGTGCCTTGTTGATATTGGAGAAGATTACAGACAGAAACCTCATAAATGCCACTAATGCCGCCTTACAGACGTAGGTATCGCTCGCAATAGTTTTTTTTTTTCTCTTTGCAGACATTAGGTAAAACTTAATTATTGTATTTTAATCATGAGTATATTTTGCATGCGTGTCTGCTTGTGACAAAATCCATCATGATTTTAAATTGTGTTCAAAACATTACCCCCAAATAATTCAAATAACTAAATTATCAGTAATTTCCATTAGGATTATCCAACTTGTGTGAGTAATTATTTCCAAAATTTCTTAGGGAACCCTCCCTCCCATGGAAAATGGCAAGACGTTTTCCACCTATTTACAACTTAACCTTCTATCTAATCCTTGTTCTTTCAATTCAAGGCCTCTGCATGTAGCTGCAAGAAATGGCCTGACGGTAGTGGTGCAAGAGCTGCTCGCAAAGGGAGCCAGTGTCCTTGCAGTCGATGAGAATGGTAAATGTGTTGATCTGATTCTAGATATAGATAAACATGTTAACATTTTGCAATAAACACTGGAGTGTGATCATTGCCTCAGGTTACACACCCGCCTTGGCTTGTGCCCCCAACAAAGATGTGGCAGATTGCCTCGCCCTCATCCTGGCCACCATGATGCCTGTGTCCCCCTGTAGCCCGCCGCCCACCCTTCCTTTCAGTGCCATTAACCACTACACCACCAGCCCTTCCAAGAGCGTCACCTTCGATAGTCTGCCTGCTCTGCGCGGCCAGCACAGCTCCTATTGCAGCTTCAACAACATCAGCCATCACGATGTCTTCTACAAAGACGAAGAGCTCAACGACTCTGACTCGGAGACATACTGAAGGCCAGGAAACTGCGTGAAACAAACACACGTTGTGTCTTAAGGTTCAAACAGGACCATCTTGGTCAGGCAGAAAAAGACACAAGTCCCTTCAGGAGCCTTAAAAGTAATCCCTCCTAACCTCATCCAGCACCAGGTGTCCTTCCAGCTGATAAAGGCTACACTCACTCACGATTGAAGTGCACTCGATGGACATACGGCGACCTTTTTACTGCAATAACATGCGGACGGAAGGACGGTAGCAGCTAAAAGTAAGCTAAACCAGCATGGACCAAAAGATGCAGAGACATTTTAACCGAATTTCAATTAAGTGTACATGAGTTTGTTTGTTTGCAGGTTGTCTTGGTTGGTTTTCCTGGAGATGGTGCAGCCAGTTATTTTTTTATGATGTTAGTGTGATCATAGAGGTAGATTCTTCCACATGCTACATCTTTCAAAAATCACTTGTCCTTTCAAGTCTGTCTCACACAGGAGGGAATTTCTGTGAATGTTGAAATTTTAAAATATCCTTGTCTTTAACTCCCTATCCGATTGAAAAGAAGATCCATTATTTACATCAAGTTATTTTATTGTTAATCAATTTAACTCTTGTGTATCAATCTGTCCATCATCGTTTAGTCTCGAGAATAAATTATTTGTTTATTTTTGGGTCCTATATATGTGCTCATTTGTGCCTTCATTAGTTACTTAAAGGAAATGTTTTGAGGCAGCTGTAAAAGCAGTGACTAGGTAAGTCATGAAGCACTTGGCCACTGTTGAGGTACAGACTTAGGTAAACCAAGGACAAAACAGCATTTGAGTTTCTTTGACCTTTATTATATGGCATGGTTTGCTTGCTTTTGTTGTTTTAAAAAGAACCCACTCAAATCTCAGACTTGAAATTTCTGCTTTACCTTGTTGAAGAGTTAGTTGAACTGGAAAAATTTGTACATTTTGTGTATTCCTGATGAATAATTTTGTTTCAGATGGGTTGCAATGTACATAGAAAAAAGAACTGTGAAGTCAAAGTTGCAATGAATTCTTTCAGTACTGAGATCACTGTATATTTTATGGGTAATAAAATTATTTATGAAAATGGCTCGTCATTAGGTATGTACAGTATTACATTGCATACACAAAGCAACTACTGGAACAAGATGTAACTGTTGCAAAGACTCAAGGTGTACTAGGCAATTCAATTTGTATTGAAATAACTTTAATTTCCTCCCATTTGGGGACCAATGTGTATACATGATTGACAATTTAATGCCATATTTAAAATGAAACAAATATAGCATCGTTTTAACTATAAAAGAAAGTACTTTAATGATATAAATCAACGTCTTTTTGGTATTCACTTAAGCTATAATTCATGAATATATTTTTATCATAACTTCGTTGTAAAACGATCCTCACGTAGTGGGACACGCCCCTAACTTCCGCTTCAGGTGACGCAAAGGCGTCGTGACATCACCGCGGCGTCACGGTTCCATGCCAGACCAAACAACTTTTCCAGACTGAGCGAGCGACTCCACACATTGACTCGTCCAGCTGCGACACGCCGTAAAGCGGAGATTTATTAGCATTGACGAGAATACCGACTGAAACACGATTACGATAGATTGCGAAGTATTTACTTTTGAGTTGAACGAATACGCTTCTATTTTGGCACTTTTTAATACTTATATATACTGTATATATAGAGAGAGATCGAGGCAGATTCTTCAGTTACGCCGTCTCGCTGAAAATTGGGATGAGGACTCTGTGGTTGTTGTTCCTAGTCGGGCTAGCCCCTGGATTCATAAGTGAGAAAGTAAGTACGGCGTGGCCTTTACTTAATTACTGGATATACTATTGTATCTTTGTATATTTATCTATCTCTTTAAACGCTGTATTTATTTTCTATACAAACCTTTCTAATTTGTCTCATCAGATGAAAAAACTGACAATGACTGCCTATTTAAGTAAATATTTCGATAAGAGATGTGGTGTTTGGCCAACTAATATTCACTTATAGCCTTCTCAGTCCATGTGTAGGTGGCCAGATGGTGTCAAGTTCACACAGGACCAGTCTGTTTTCTACTTTTGCCTTTTTTTCCTTCAAAACGTGACCACTACTTTCTCACTCACAGATAACTTTAAATTGATTGATTTAACTCTGACAACACAAAACCCAACCTGGTTTCTGCCCTTATCTGTTTGCGAATTAGGAAAGTTGGAAAACGCCAGGAAACCGCTTTCTTTTTTTTTCAACAAGGACGCAAAGATCCTGTTTATAGATGTAAGATAAAGTACAGTGGAGCCACATTGACTTTTTCAATAAGCGTGGTATTTATGAATCGCGGACTGTGTATTGTGAAAGCAAGCCAGCTGAAACCTGAGACTGTAGCTCCAGAGAGCGTTTATGAAGTTTCCCCACCTACAGTACATATAAGGCCCTGCAGGTTTTAACCCCAAAAGCACAGCCTTGGAAATAACTCTGATTGCTGAGAAACAGGCTTGAGCTGGATTTTTGCGTTGCCTCATTTCCCAAGAACCCAGTCTTAAAATTGCTGCGCATAAAGGCATATGTCGTATATGCAAACTGTCTCTGTTGGCAAGTGTGTGGCTTTAGAATTACTGGTTAGTCAACCAGCCAGGCTTCTCTCATGTGAATGATGAATGTCTGTTTGTGACAGGATGTGAGCTGTTTTTTTGTGTCATGTTCTGGATGGATGACTCACCCTGAGTCCCTCTGGGCTTGTTCAGGCAAGATTGAAACCGCGTGGGACATACAGAATTTGGGAGCAATACTAGGACACCTGCTCCCATTTTTTTTATTGGTATTACATTGAGGGCAGTGCACTTGTGGTTACCACTTTGCCTCACAGTTGTTTTCTTCTCAAGTTTTTTTGGTTTGAATCTCAGGTCTTGCCTATTTGACCTTCCCGTGGTGACTATACAGTGCATCCTTTCAGGCAATGCAAGTTTATTGGTATTGCACATCAAAATGAAAACAAATAAAGAAACATTAAAAGGCAGCCTTGCGACCTAATGGTTAGCACATCTGCCTCACACTTCTAAGGCTTGGCGTTCGAATCTTGGTCATGGGGGAACTATGGTTTGCAGATTGTCTCCGTACCTGAGTGAGTTTCCTCTGTGTTCTCCGACTTCCTCACACATTCCAAAAGCAGGCATGTTAGGTTATTAGGAGACTTCCGGTAATTTGTCCAAGAGGTGAATGGTTGGCTGTCTATATGTGACCTGGAATCTCAATCAAAGTCAGCTGGAATAGGCAACCATCCATCCATTCATTTTCCACACTGCTTATCCGTTATTAAGGTTGCATATGTGCCAAAGCTTCTCCCAGCTGACTTCAATTATGTATTCAAAATTATTCGGAACTGTATGATTTACTGGCAAAATGTAGTTTACATGGGAATTACAGGGTTCACTTTTTTTATTGTTAATACTGTAATACATTTTTATTGAAAGCGCTTTTCACAGTACTCAAAGATACAAGAATTAAGAAACACAAGATAAAAACATACAGTTTAAAACAGAATATACACAAGCTTCAAACCACACAAATGTCATGAAAAGAAAAAAATACAAGAAATGAGTAACAAGGGTTAAAAGACGTGAACAGCATCGTGGAACAGATGAGATTTGAGAAATTATTTGAAGGATGCTAGGTCAGTACAGTTGAGGTTCCAGAGGGTGAGGGGGCGGATGGAGAAGGCTCTGTCCGCCTAGGTTTTGGACTTGGTCATGGAGATGGCAAAGAGGCTTGCATTTGAGGAGTCGAGGGTGCGGGTAGGAGTGTATGGGTGGAGAAGGTTGCAGAGGTAGTAGGGGGCCTGATTGTGAAGGGCTTTATAGATTAATAGAAACATTTTAAATTGAATGCACTGTGGAATGCACTGCCGTGTCAGTGTTAAATTTCACAACACTGACCTGGCATTATGGTACTCCTTATAACAGCAATTGAGAAAGGTCAGGAAAATGAGTCTTTTTTTTTTCCAGTCTCCAATTCCGTCTTGGTGCCCTCAGTCTCCTCTTGAATAAAATTGGTTGTGACATATAGTAAATACAGCAGAGACGGTTCCCATGTCTCATTCCAACTGATTTGTCATATAAATTTAAAGTGAAATACTTAACCTCACTAACCTGAGGCGATCAGTTGAACAACCCTAATCAATTCAATTTTGTGGAATTACGATTAGAATCAATATGGTACGGCTTAGTTTGAGAAGCTGGGATGCAATGTTTCTAGTTGTCCTTTTACAATATGAATGAACTTGTCTGCAGCATGCTATAAATGTGGCATTTCCTTCAAAGATATACTTATCTCTCCAATCAGAGATGACTCGATACGCATCGCGATATATCTCAAAGTGGAACCATTTGGTATCTTTTAAATCAAAACCTGATTTTCCCATTCAAATACACATTTGTTTTGTTTCATCCCTCGTAGGCAGACTTTACAAAGCGTATGGGGCTGCTGCCCTGCTGTGCACTCAAGGTGGTTGGTTGCACAACCATGCTACCATGCGTCTGTCACTATTTTTGACTTTCAGCCTATGTGAGAAATATTTTGCTGTAATGACTGTAAGCCAAAGTGGTATAAAGAAATTATTTGTTACAAGCTGGAATAAAGCATTTTCATGAGTCAATCACGTATACCTTTGTTCGGCTGCTTACGTGTTTTACTGCTGTGACAGGGCTATTTCCAGCAAACTCTCATGACAGAGCACCAGGCTACCAGATGGGTATATATATATATATATATATATATATATATATATATATATATATATATGGTCTGTGTGTGTGTGTGTGAGAGAGAGAGACGCCATGTATGCTTTCCAGATGTCTGATTTTGATGTAAACACGCATTATAGCAACTCTCTGGCATGGCAGCGGGCTTGTGAAATGTATTTTATTTTGTTGGTGGTTTTCTTCTGTTGGCTTTTTGCCCACAACCTCACTGTAGGTCTACACTGGCATTCCGTTTCCATCTAGTTGATGTGATATTTATGTATGGCGTGTGATATTTTAGAAGCTTGGGAGGCAGCTTTTTGCTGTTCAGCGGATGAAAGCACCTGAGGTCACAGGAAGGTGAGCTTCTATCGCCATAAAAGGGAATCCTGCTTTCTTTCACCACGGTTTAAATGTTCCCTCCACACCAGAGAGTCTGTCTGTTAAGCAGACACTATGAGCTGCTTTGACTAAAAAAAATCTGAAGATCACATCAGTCTAGAGGCTGTTTGCTTTTGGGTTAAATCAACATGTTTTTGAGCCACTCGTTGCACTACTTTGACGACAAAAGGTTCCTCAAATGTCACCAATTATTTTAGAACGCTACATGCATATTTTGAGAGGTATAGTTTTGACAGCTGATGGTTTGATAGCACCAATCAACACATTTTTACAACACCTTTAAAAAAATTAGTTACAAGTCAACTTTTCGAGATGAATTACCATTACTGATTCCGAATCTGCCTGTTTTTTTCCCCTGTAGCACATCAGGTTCTCATTGTAATGCTATAATCAACCTGATGTGCTTGAAAAAAAAGTTTTTTTTTTATTCTTTGTGACATATCAAGTCATCTGTAATTGAAATTGGCTGTTTGATTGTTAGTGATCAGTGATGGTGTAATGCTGCATTCCCCTGACTTCTGTGCAGGTAGCGTGATCAGTTCCAACTACACTTTGTCGGATCGAACGTTTTGCGTTTTATGCACATTTTTTTGATTTGCCGCGATGTCTTAATTCACCAAGCCAATCACTGGCGTCATTGATGGGGTCTGCGAAATAAGACATTACAGTTGCAGTGTTTCCCACATGTTCATTTACCCGTGGCTAGCCGCCACAAATGAATTTTGGCATCCCCGTGCTACCCGTCAGAATGTAACTGTTGAATGAACTTTGTTTTGCTGCACGGAGAAGCCACTCTGCTCCAGGTGTGCTCCGTGTGTGCATTTGCTAATACATAAATAGCCATACCACTTTTCTTTCTAGTACAGTACTGCTAATACAGTGACTCAAATGATTTGAAGTGTCAAATCAACAGCGCAAACAATATCAATCCCCTTTTGACACTACATCAGGCGTAAGGCCCACCTGGTTACAATACACTCCGTACTATTTTTATTGTATTTGTGTGGATTTTCACTTTGAAACACCATTCCGTATTGGCCAAAGCCTGTGTGCAGTCATAAGTGCATAATCTGAGTTTTATATAATGTTGCCAAAAGACGATATCGCGAAGCAAAGAGTGCAAATTGTTTTCCTCCGAATTCTTTAGACTATGCCAGTCTAATGTTGAAAGAGCCATATTGGACAAATAAAAAAACCCAAGACAAACTACAAATATGTCTGGAGCCGCAAAAAAAATAAAAGCCTTATATAAGCCTTATAATGAAGGAAACGCATATTGTATGTATCTATATTCGCTATATTAGCCTCCTATCAAAATGACTAAGTTAGTGACAAATACGAAATGACCATTTAAGAGTTGTGAACAGGGCTTTCACCAATATTTTCCTGATTATATCTTAATGTTCTGTCTTAAACTTGACTTGTGTTTTCTGGAAAATCTTTCAAATCTGTTTACTCATTGCTTTGGATATTTTTTTTTTAATTCCCAGTTTCATAAATGCCTCTTTCAACGTTTTACTTACCATTAACTTGGCTGTTTTAGACTGAGATTCTTTAGGGTGACTTATTACACTGCAATCTGACCATATGCATCTCCTTTGTGTAATATAATAAATCACTGTGCTCTGAATCAGAGCAACATTTATGGCCATATTTGTTTTTGTCAGCACCTGTTTCTTAAGAAGTCCCTTCCCTTTCTTCTGCAAGGATCCATCCGTGTTCGCACCTGTGTTAGTGGAAGCATAGCATGCATTCCAGACATGCATACTTCACATCTCAGTGGGCCACATTCGTGTGTGTGTGTGCGTGTGTGTGTGTGTGTGTGTGTCTTATTGAATCTCAGGCTCATTATCATGCTGATTTCTGCAAAGGTAATGCCGCGAAAACAAGCCAGTAAATGTAGCATTTTTTAGCGTAAATGTACAAAAGCCTTATCTCCTTGAGTTCTTCCTGTGATGCTTGGAATGGCAACCGATTTAGCAGTTATCAGTCCTCTTGCAAATCACTAGAGCAGCATGTGAATTGAAACTATGTGCAATACTTCAAACAAACTATGACCTCCCTTTACTTGACTCAATATGGTATCACTTTATTGACACATTGTCTGAAGCCAAAGGTCAACTACCGTAGTCAGTGACTTTCTGTGAGTGATGTTTTTTTTTCTTCTTCTTTATTTTTCGGTTTGTTAGTAGTTCTTTTTAAATAATAATAATAATAATAATAATACATTTTATTTGTGGGCGCCTTTCTAGAAACTCAAGGACACCTTACAACAAGCAGTTAAAATCACGACTACAATGTTAAAAACAACATCAAATAAGAAAAAATAAATACAACAAAAATAAATAAATAAATTAAATAATGGCTTTATGGTCTGAGTGAATAGGCTTGTCGAAACAGATGTGTGAGTAATGACAATGAGTAATGACACTGTTTTGATAAAAGATCATTTTGTTTTCCTCTCAGATGCTGGTCTCTTCCCAGTCGCTCGCCTTCGTGGGAGATGACCTTTACATAGAGAGTCAAACATCAGGTGACCTCCCGATAGATGATGAAGACGGGGACGACTTGGGATCGGGATCTGGATCCGGGGACTATGGTAAGGTGACTGGGATTGCTTTTGAGTGACTTCCTAAGGTCACAAAAAAAGTCTGAAAATCTGCATTGGTAGATTTTTTTCCCCCCTGTTTCTGACAGTGTTTCAGTTGTACACCACATATTTACTTCTCTAAATGATACCCTATTTTTAAGGTGCATACATTTATGAGATGAGCAGCGTGACTGAGTCTCATTCTATTCTGCTGTTGTTTCTCATGTTTGGTGTGCTTCAGTGAATCAGATCGATGTCTTATCAGTAACAAGGAAAAAAAACAAGGCAATTTTACAATTTGTAGCAAAGCGTAAGGAGCTTCAGGAGTGTGCACGCACAATCCCGAAATCTGGTCTCAATGCTGAAATTATTATTCATTTGACTTTTTCACTCATCAGATGGATAGACTATTGGGGCTGTTCCAGATCTTTGTCCTAAGGTGATGTGGTCGGGGTGATATTTTTATTTCAAGCAAGTGGATGCAAAATACTTTTACCGTTTATTCATAATGATCCATCTTTATCTGTGCATAAGTCCCAGTTTGCTCACAGCAGACATTTTGACACAGTAACACAGTGAGTAGGAGAACAGATTTAAGTTGCATACACAAGAAAATATGTACCAAACAATGACCCTCTTGACATTAGTCTAGCTTTTGCTGAAGAGATCAGGAATTTATTTGCACTTTTTGGGTCGACATGCCATTGGTGGGACGGTACACCCTCTCAAAATCACATCGGCATTTATTCATCATCCTACATGAACTAGGAAGTAGCCTGCTAACTAACAAACAAGCACAAATATGATTCTAAAAAAGGCCTTTCTAATCATTAATAATTATCTTAACAGTGAATCTGTTGTTTGCCATTAGCTTCATTTGCTTATAATGCTGCCCAGTGAGGCTAGATATTGCAATAAAAGGGATCTTTGTCGTTGAACTCTACTACCTTCCTTTATCTGACATCATTCATGTTGTTGTTTCTTCAGTCCGCAAAAAAACGAATCAACAGTGCTTCTGCAAGTCATTAGAATGTTGCTAATCAGTACAGACTCCTCCACTCCTTTGTTGCTTCGTACACAACCCGCTTATCATTCCACCTTAAAGGGACATTTCCACACATCAATATACTGTGCCTGTGTAGTTGTAGTTGGGTTACCACATTTGTGTGGTAGCCCAAAAATAAAATGCGAAATACTTCTCTTCTGAATGATAGTTTCCTGAAGTGTGTTACAATTACCTGATATAAAATTCATCTCCTCAGGAATGAATATTCCAGAGTAAACATTCAAAACTAGATTTCATATTGAAATTACTTGGAAATTGGCCCTATTAAAAGTATTTTAATGTCTTTAATGAATCTCTACCTTGAAATTCACGTTTTTAGTTATTCTGACGAAATAAATTGTCTTGACCGCGATATTCAAATTTTTTTAGATGCACCTTTTATATTGATCATAACAACATTGCCAAAAAAACAATTAAAATGATGCTGCAGGTGGAGCGCAAGGTCAAACTCCTGAAAAGTGACTCATACCTTGAATCTGTTGATAGGAAAAGAAGAGGAGGAGACGGCGATCCTCACCTTGAACAAGAGTGAAGAAATGCTTCCAACCCAATCAACAGCACACTCTCCAGTCGGTCAACCGACCAAAGCAGCTGACCCGCGCAATCCACCGAACACAGTGATGTACAGTGAGACAACAGCGATCAGTATGGACACTAAGGACAAGGAGGTAAAATTAAAAAAAAGTCCATATTGACGCTGGTGCTGTGCAAACTATGGCTCCATACAGCCAGCCCTGTACGATCTTTTATCTCGCCCACCAACCAGTTACATTATCAAATCTCCAGTAAATTATTGCATGTGTAGCAGATTTTTTTTCACTGTCATGGTCATACGCATTTGTGAGCAATAAATATGCATTTAACATGTTTGTTTTAGAACAATCATTGGCTACTGAGTTATAGATTCATTATAAATAAAAAAAATAGAAGGATGTGTTATTGCAGTTGTTTAAATCAGGTGTGTTGGTGTGGGGAGATATCTAAAACAGACAGGATACGGCTCTCGAGGGACTGGAGTTGCCTACCTCTGCCCTAGAGCACTGAGGTTTTTCCAGCCCTGCTTTACATACCTGCTTGTTCCTTTTAGGTGGCAGGCAACGACCCAACGGCCGACTCATTCACACATGCTCCCAGTCCCAGCTCCACTTCCAAGGACATCAAAGAAACCCCAGAAGACAATAGCCTGGATAGGTGGGACGACTCCTCCGCCACCAAAGATGGTGAAGACAAAGATACAAGCGACCTTCTGACAAATGAAATTCTCGTGAGTCGAGACAGCAGAATGTTTGACTCTCCCGATGATGTGACATCTGAGAGTATGTGGGAGCGAACGGAGGTGCTGGCAGGTAAGCGCACATTTACTTGCAATGACTCTCAAGAAAACATGCACAAAATACAACGGTCCAATCGCGGTTCCTTCTGCCCTTCCAGCGGTGATAGCCTGTGTGGTGGTCGGCTTGCTTTGTGCCATCTTCCTCCTTGTCCTGCTGGCCTACCGCATGAAGAAGAAGGACGAAGGAAGCTATGACCTGGGGGACACCAAACTTTCCTCAACAGCTTACCAGAAAGCACCAACCAAGGAGTTTTACGCCTAAACCAACCAATAGAGACTGTGAATAGATATCATCACTTGTCTGTTCGAACTGAGAGCGGATCATTATCAGCTTTATTTTCTAATTTTCAACCGCGCCAAACTCCCCTGCTCGTCTCTCCCGTCTGCTATCTTTTTACGTCTCTCTCTCTCTCTCTCTGTCTCTCTCTCTTTAGTCTGCACAATTCTCACACAGAACGGGAGAATTCAAATATAATATTCATATCATTCCAATCTGGGAAAAGAGTGGAAGTCTCTCTAGAGTGTCATAGGATTACAGCCATTCTAGTTCAGGAAAGTCAATTCAATCAACACTGTGCCTTAAACCCACACTGCATCTATAAGATGGACTCACAATGTTGTCAGCTCGGCTAAACAGTAATGAGGAAGTTAAAAAAAGAAGTAGGACGCCTTCATTGTATTTTGAATGATATCCTAAATGGTACTAGTAGGCCAAAGAACCAAAGGTTAATCACTTTTTCCCTTTATTTTTTGGTCGAGGTCAGATTTCATCTGTTGTTACATTTCATTTAGTGCTTTTTTAAAAAAATGACTGTACGAATGTTTTTTGTTGTTTTCATGACTAGTGAATATGTTATTTTATATTCTGTCCAGTATTGGTACGTGAGATTGGGTTCCTCTGCAGGTACATACCTTTGTTTTTCCTCACAAGTCTTATATTCTAAATTCTCAATATGTTTTCTTTATTATCTTTGGAAATTGTAGCGTGTTTGTCTATTTTAAATTTTGAGATTTTTGACCTAAAAGCCATTTTAAAGAAAAGGTTTGCAGTCTACAGATTGTAGATTTCAAATGCCTTTGCACACACACACACCATGTCAACTTTGCATTGAACATTCTTTATATTTACAGGACTATTTTCTGTGATGACTGAGTGAAGCAAGCAAGGCCAAACCACATTCCATTGCAATTGCCAACTGTATGCAGCTATAATAACAGGTTTGACTGGTGACAGCATTGAGCATGAAGAGTCTTTCTGGACAATGAGGTTTTTCAGTAAAACGGGCTACAAAAATAACCACTTCAGTTTTCCATCTTGATAATGCAGTCATTTGTAGCTCCTCGGATTTATTTATATATGATTCACCATTTTGTCTGGTGCTAATTGTATGGCAAAGCAGTTTTTTTCTCCTTTGCGAGTTGTGAGGAAAAGTTAATTTGGAGCAGTTCTTTTGTTAGACTTCCTGTGTTTTCAAATGTTGCTTGATAATCGGACCTCTAAAAAAGTCTCTCAAATGGAAATATTACCATATTTTTGCCAGAGATTTGCAGCAGTTTTTCTCAGACTTAAAACGCATTTCCTTTCAACAACATGCAATAAAAAAAGGTCGACATTTCTGTTGCGGTTTTACAAAAGACGAGGCTCCCATGCATTTCTCAAATTTCCTGCAGAACAAATGACTGACGTTTCATGGCTGCAATAAATACAGCATTGTGTACATTAACACTATGTGATTTACCATTCTCATTGAGATCATAAAGATGCCAGATGATTGAGCAGAAAGGGCAGTTCATCAAAAAAAAAAATGCCATGAGATTTAGCCAGCAAGAACCCCATTGATAATTGTACTTTTTTTTTAACCTAAGGGTAAAAAGAGACAGAACTCGGAATTCAAACACACATGTTGTGTGGATCAAAGTAACGTTGTAGCTTTTGCAACTTTCATTTGGGATTGTCTACTATGTTGTGATGATCCAGTCACATATGTATGAATGTGTATTATTTTAGACTATAATCAATTTCAGTCTGTAAAATGTACAGTCCTTTTTTTCAGTGTCTTTGTTCCTACTGATCAGATTATTTCAAATTGCTTTTATTTTATGATGGTTCAGTTGATTTATGCCAAATTAAACCAGATTTATGCAATTTTCTTGAGTACTTTCAATAAAATCTGAGAAAATATCCTTTTACACACGTCTTTCTTTTAATGGGTTGAGCATGAATTGAAACAAGTGTTTGGTACAAAATGTCCATTTTGTAATAAATGATGACACCGAACTAAGGCAAACGCTGTGTTGCTCCAATGGTATGCTGAGTGAGGTTCATAATTGACGTGTTGAATATCCTTGCAAAGTTTAACCATTTATTTACCTTGACGTAGAAGTGCCAGCATAATGTTAACAGACCAAATGATACCCCAGTGGTCCTCAACTAGAAATGCTGTCGGTCCACTTTTTTTTTTTTTTTTATCAGACCAAGGTCCGGTCCCACGCACGGCGGTCATGGGGAGCAGGGCTATATGCCCATTTTGTATGGTCAAGCCAAGCTTTTATACAAATCAACACTCCTCACAACCAACCAATAATGGGGTGCATCAAAATAACAATTATTCACTTTGCCAGTACACAGCAAATAATGAGAGGTAGTGTGTTGAGGCAGAGGAACTCTTATTTTGTTAAGTTGTGCCTGCTTAATAATATAAATGGCCCTTTTACGGAAATAAGACATTTTTACTTTAACTTTGTTAAACAGTAGTTGTCTTTTCCCCTTAATTTAACAAAAAAAATACGAATTTTACCAAAATAAATAGTAAACATGAAAACAAAAATATCCTTTTCATTTGTACAATTCCCCTTTTCACATCCCCTCTGAAATCACTGAAAAATATATCAGAAGAAAAGTTAAGAACCATCTTAAATACTGACACAAGGGAGCACAGGAATGTGCAGTGCTGTTCTTCTGCTTAAGGTGAATGCAATGTCTGAGGCGTGCAAATATTATTTGAGGACGCCATTGTGATGTTTGGTTTGGTTTGGGTTGTTTATTGAACATAAAACATATACAGTAATAATTTGACAGAAAATAAGGTAGATAAAAAAGTAAAAGAAAGAAATCAGTCTTCATTCAACACAGTTATTATGTTCAAGGGAGTAGGATGAAGTAAAAAAACGTATCTAGTCCTACCCCGTTATGTGTTTATATCTACTAAATCATTTTTATATCAATCAGATATACCATGTTGCGGTGTTCTGCTGTTAAACAGCTGCAAAGATCCCCGGGTAGACGGGAGCAAACTGCACACAATCGAAACTTTCCGTGATTCGTCTTGTCTAATTGTCTGTGTGCGGCTCTCGTGGGCTGAAGCTGTGAGCACACTGTGGCGTCGCGCATGCGTCTGTTTCCTGACACAATCATCCATTTTGAACGCGTGTGTATTGGGATAGACGCGTGCTGACGCTTTTGTATGGGCACACCTTAAGTTAAGAGGAGCCAATTGGCGCATCGTATATGCTGACGCATTTGTATTGGCACACCTTCAGTTCAGAGGAGCCAATCAGCGCATCGTTATCGCCGACATGCCCATCTCAGCCTGCTCCGTCTCCAGTTCGTCAAACATTATACACACACAGTCGCGCTGCTGCGTCCTCTGCAAGACATCTGTTCGTGCACGCAAATAATACAACGGATAATTTTAACAAGCGATCGCGGTAATGCGCAGATTATAGTCCAAAAATAGAAAATGTATAACGTAAAAATCACTTTATAATTTATTATTTCGTACGATTTGCCGGGGCCGGACAGAGGAGGTCGGGGGTTCGGACAGAGGAGCTCGGATGGTCCGGTCGTGGATCGCGGTCCGCATGTTGAGACGTACCTACCCTATCTTCCAAAGGCAGCAAATGCATAGATAACAAACAAATGTAGGAACACGCGTCTTTCACAAAATGTTGGCACGGGATTAAATGCCATCGTCGTCGTCATCATCTTTAAACCGCATTGGTTTATGTCATGTAAAATAACGTGTTTAATATTTACAGTATTGTTGAATATATTAAATATATATTTACTTTTAACACATTGTTTGTTTTCGTGACCAATTCTGAATACATCCGAATTTCCTGTGCCGCTTTTTTATTTGGCTTTCGTGCTTTACGAGGCGACGAACAGTTTTTCGTTTAAATTTTTCTGCATTTCTGAATTTGAATTGTTTTTCATTTATTTGCATCCTCGCCTACTGTTCGAAGAAAGCTGGGATAATGTTCAGCACGCTGGCTACCCTCGTAAGGATAAGCAAATCAGATAATGATTGGATGGATGGATTTATTTGCGAAGGGCTCATAAAACGATACTTTTATTCTGGAGGTGCCTTAAGAGGAAGTTAATCGCTTGGCGAACTAAATCACGGCAATACTTCCACGGGTTGTAAACATCAATTCTGTCTTCTTTGGGGTTATTCTCAAGACGGAAGCAGTCTACAAAAACAGAAGCGCTGTTCTGCAGTCCTGGCCTGCAAGGTTTGTGTTCGTTCATTCAGTTTTAACATCAAACATAATCGCATTTTACAATCTGTAAATTTGCCGATTTGTTATCTCGTCGTCCTCCATTCATCCGTTCAATCTTGCGGATCTGACCTCGACATGTATCATTACAAAATGTTAATTCATTATTTTTTTTAAATTAAAGTGTTACTTAGTAGTAGCTTTTCACTTTCCTTTTGTCTTCTCAGTGAAAGTGAAACCTTAAAGTCAGTCAGACGAAGTTCCTCTTTCTGACGCAATATAAGTCTCCCATGAATGGAAATAAGAGCTTGTTCAGGCTTTTTTCTTACAAATCAGTGCACATATTTTACTTTGATAGTTAATATTGCATTGTGGCAAAATATCTCTCCTCAGATGGTACAGATTGCTGTTAAACTGTCTCTCCACTACTCCATCCTTGTGGGTATTGTCATGCTGAAATTCCTGGATGGGCGACCTCAGAGCTCAACAATGGTCAGATATGAATTCAACAGTACTGCTCGGAAAGGTACCACAAACCCACTTTTAAATGTGGTCTATTTAATGAGGCCTGTTCATAGAATTTTATTTTCAAGACAGCAAATCGTGCTGTTGTCCCCCATACATTAAAATATCACCCATAACCCGATAACATGAAAATGGCAAGCTTTCATCAAATCACCTTGACTACCAAAAAATAAATAAATAAATAACGTTCACACACATCACTTCGTTTTATGTACATGTATTACTGAAATAAGCATATTTTAAGGGGATAGCCATGCAAGTTGGAAACTCTACACGACACCCCACATATTGTTTGGCCAACAATAAGTAAATCTTTATAAGTAAAGGTTTATAAAGATTTATGGCCAACAATAAGAAAATCAAAGTTTTTTTGGAGGGGGGCAAACAATAAACAATAAAAGCATTTTCACTTGTGTAGTTATCACTTTCTACACTACTCTGTGTGTATGTTATACATGAATGAAACATATGCTTCACAATACGCCTCGCTCACAAACCAATTTTCAGAAATAGTCAGATGACAAAAGATTTCACGCCTGATGTATCGATCGTCATTTCACTATGACAAGTGGCCATGTCAAGCTTTCCGGGACACATGCACGTTTATTTGATAAAGAAAATAAAATTTACATGATCAAAATCTCATAGTGAGCAGGGCAATGTCTGTCTTACCAACATCACATACTTCCAATGGAAAAAAATGAAGGAGACAAATCAGGGTTATCAATATAATAATATCAGGTTTCTAACGTGTGCAAATGATTGTCCACTTACAGTATCATAAGTTTCATTATTCTGCTACATTTTCATGATGACTGAGCTATTCTGAAGAGGCCAATAAAGGCACTTTACAGTTATGGCTTTTAAACTAAATAAATGTATAACTTCCTCATCATACAGTATTATTACATATACACAACAATATGGCTACTATTATTGAAATCTAAAGTCAAGGAAAATAGTTTAACTATTGATTGATAACAAATATGCTTGAAGTACATGCCAATACATAGGCAATATGCACTGTTGGTTCAGAATTTCTCCAGAAACATGAGATAGAAGTACATGATTTGCTTTAGTGGGCCACATGAAATAAGATAAGAAAACCTTTATTAGTCTCGCAATGGAGAAATTCCTAATTCACAGCAGCAAAGTTATATGAAATAAGATAAGAAAACCTTTATTAGTCTCGCAATGGAGAAATTCCTAATTCACAGCAGCAAAGTTATGAAAGATGTGGCGGGCTGTGTCTGTACCCCTTTAGTTTGACACCATGCTGTAAGGGAATCACAATTGATGGTTTAAACCTGCAATTGTTGTGTGTGTTAATGTGTGACCTCAAGACGTGGCCACAGAGGTTGCAGGCTACGCAGATGTGGCCAAACGGATCATCGACCTGGCTGTGTTTGGAGCTGCACAGAACCGCTCATACACACGCCTTGCAGACTTTACCGACACCATTGGGAACCGCGTCAGTGGCTCGATCAACCTGGAAATGGCTATCAAATATATGTATAAAGCTATGACTCAGGATGGTTTGGACGTACATCTTGGTGAGTAATCCTGCGTTACTGTCCATCCCAATGCATGAACATCACATGCCCGCAGGCACCGATCTTTGCAGTCTTTTTATAAAATGTTTGTTTCTGTCTTTGGGCCTTTTTCACAAGAACCGGTAAAAATTCCCCACTGGGTTAGAGGAAAGGAAACTGCAATGATGACATTGCCAAGGACCAAGAATCTTGCTATACTGGGCCTCGGGAGCAGTGTAGGGACGCCCCCTGAAGGTCAGCTACACTTCCTTAGGAAAGTGATTTTGATTTCTGAGTTCTTTCCTCAAATTGTCACTGTTCTTATTCATTGCTGAATTTGTGATTTATTAAACATTCACCGGTCTTCTAATAAGTGTTTGTAAGAGGTGTACTGTGATTGGCCTGCTCTCCACAGAGACCCTGCTAAATAGCCTTCTTAAAATAGAAAGATCTTTGATGGAAAAAAAGCGGATTTTAAACGTGTGTTAATTTCCCTTATTTTCCCTCCCTGGCTGAAGGCATTGAAGCAGAGGTGTTGGTTGTTGGATCTTTTGAGGAACTGAAGCGCAGAGCCAGCGAGGCCAAGGGGAAGATTGTGGTCTTCAACCAGCCATTTGTCAGCTACGGTTTGACAGTGGCATACCGTGAATATGGCGCCTCCGAGGCATCGAAATTTGGAGCCGTAGCCACACTCATTCGATCCATCACGCCTTTCTCAATTAACAGGTGCCCATCTGCCTGCAGACATGGATATGCTATCTCTGCTATCAAACAAAATGTTTTCGCGATCTTAGCCTCTACCCCTTTAGTCCTCACACAGGTTGGCAAGACTACCAGGATGGTGTGAAGCGCATCCCTACGGCATGCATCACCATTGAGGATGCTGAGCTGATGTGGCGTATAGCGCAGAGGGGACAGCGGATCACCGTCAGACTCACAATGGCCGCCAAGACACTCCCAGATGCCGACTCCTTTAATACGGTGGCTGAGATCAAAGGCTGGCAGCATCCCGAGCAGGTAGCACCCACCTTCCGTCTGTCTTCCATGTTTTTCCATAATTCCAAGCAGGAATTATGTGAGATTTCCTGGTTCAGTATCGACTGTACTGTTTATAACCCCATCGTTAATAAGAAACAAAGTGAGATAAAATTAGGTTCATACATGAAATGCAAACCAAAAATCCAAGAAAATTGAGACCTTGTGTAAAATGTAGATTATGAAAAATACAAAGATTTTCACATTTTTTTCAAACCTAAATTCAACTTGATACAGTACATTACAAACAAACCAAAGCTATTTCTTTCATGACATTGTTTTTTCATGAATACAGGACAGTACTCCAGTTCTGGCTGCAGAAAGTGAAACACAAAACTGCCTTTGTTGTGTTTATCATAATTCCCCGCGACTACTTGTCATTTCTAAATAAGAGGAAGTCTCCTGAAAATGTCAACGTCGTTACTGTATTAGTGTATTGCCTACCAAAAATAGATTTCATTTTACACATGAATTAATATCCCAAAAACAACAAACGTTTACTCGACTAGGTGAAGTGTTCTGGTCTGTTGTCTGTTATGAACTGTGGCCTTGCTTCATCATCATTTTATCATGTATCACATACCACGACTTGACCCAACATGTACAGTAAAGCGTCATGTCCAAATCCTGAGATGGCATACCTGCATACAGAGAAAAAACGGGTAGAACTCTAAAAACACACACACTGCTTCTACCCAAATCTCGAAATAAACTCACTCTGAATACTTTTATCTTTGTAAAAGCAGCCCTTTTGATACTACTTTTAATAAAAGTAGTATCAAAAAAAGACAAAAGTCGTTTGTACTTACTTGCATGTTTTCTTAATTAAGAGTTTGGTGATTGTATTTTGCATGATGAATTTATGGCTTACCATAAAACATAATACATCCAAATGCCACTTGAAAGCACAATGGGTACTTCATTCATACTCTGTGCTTGTGAAATGATTCTCTATCAGCTTTTCATCATTTTTAGTAGAGAGTAAAGCCAAGTCCTGCTAGTTTACAGTTAAAACATCATACATGTACCGTACATGATGTCGATAATGACAAAGAGCCCAAAATGCTAGATATGGATTAAGTATAAAAAGGGGAAATGAAGCCCATGCGATAATTGAATCATCTGTAGCTTTTGGGTTTCCTCTTTTGCAGTTCCACTGAATGATGTGGAGGTGATTTGAGGTTTAGTGACTCTCAGCATGAGGCTGAGTCACTCAGTCAATTATCTAACAAGAATTTCTTTTACTGTTACTCGACCAGAGTAACAGGTCTAAGACTGTTTAGACTGCTAGGGAAGCTGAGCTTCCTTTAAAATGTCAAAAATAAGTGATCAAATATATGTGTATATGTATATGTACATACAATTGTGTGTACATGTCATTGACTAAATATGCGCTACAACGCGCTCAACTTTTGTTCCGAATCAGCTTCTTATTACTGGTTACGACACGACTCTCTTCTCATTCATTCCCGCAGCTTCACTGTGTTTTAAACTTTGTGGACGCTGAGCGTCTGCAGCACGGACGCTGGGCGTCGAGAGGGTAGTCCCAATCCTTGAAACGAGACGAGTCATTGTCGGCATCCGTGGGAACATTTTTCAGTTCTCATTCGGTTTGGAGTTGAACGGGAGACTTCTTCTAATCATCTAAGCGACACTCTCTTTGTTGAAAACGACTAGCAACAAATTAATCTTTTATTTCTGGTGTTTATTTATTTGTAAACATCCCTTGCATATAAATATGCAGCTGGTGTATGATTTAAAATGATTTTTTTTTCTCAACGTCATTGATGGTGGAGTGGTCCACTTGCCTGACTTGTATGTGGGCGGCGTGAGATCGTTTCCTACGAAGTGACGGTCTGAATGTGGGTGTGTGTGGTTGTTCATCTTTAAATGTTCCCTATGACTGACCGGCAACCAGTTCAGGGGTTAGTCCGTCCTTATGCGCAAAGTCAGACGGGATAGTCTCCAGCAACTCCCATGATATTCACAATTTTCCATGACAACC